>NW_024870743.1:1002500-1475000 GCF_019054845.1 Dipodomys spectabilis | reverse complement strand
CCTATGGCTGCCCAACTTAGAAAGCACAGCACTGACACACCAAGACTTGGGCTAGCTCCACCCATGCCATTTGGGGGTGCATTTACCAGCACTGAGTCATGGATCCCCTTTCCCACACCTGGGAAGTCCTACTGGGACTGGGGTCCCCACCATGCTCCATGGATTGTGGGTCTAGCCTAGAGCATGCTTGGAGGTTTACTCCACACACATATGTCAGGAGGGAGGGCCCTCCCCTCTCTTTACCCGTTTGCTTCAAATCACGAAGACCTCACTCCACATGCAAACTCAAATCCACACATACAAACTCTTAACCTACCCAAGGAAACAGGAAGTTCTTGATGCTTTTGGTCTCGTTTCGGAGTGAGGATGGTATGACTTCTAAAGGAGACTCTAGTCCAACAGTCTTCAATGCCAGCTTCCCCCCCGTTTCCTGACGAGGAACAATGGCTTGTGACAAAAAGTGGCCTGTTATTTTGAGCTGGAGATTGAGAACTTCAGGTCTTTTTCTCTGGAGAGCATCTCCAGGACTGCTCCCCCCTCCTGACTTGGGGGGAGCCTTGCTGGTCTCTGGAGCAACCACAAGAACGAAGCTGATAGAGGGCATCGGGCCCTTGAGCTTCCTGGCCAGCCTCATCCTGTGACAGCTCATGCTTCCCGTTCTTCGCCAACAATAAAAGTCAAACTTTGATTACTCGTGTGCCACAAGATGAATAACTCCACTGTATATGAGGCTGTGGTATTAAATTGCTGAGGTTAGATTAGGATGCTGCACAATTTTGAGTTAGAAACCTTTTTTTATAAAGTAAGGAAAAGTTTCTATTATGTAGGGAACAGACAATAACAACTGCTATTTCTCAGGCTGAACAAGTAAATAAATCCCACCTTCGGTGCATTCAAAATGCTGTTAAATAATTCATGTTCAAAGGCCAAAGAAGTCCTGAGACATGAAAAACCCCTTGCGCTAAATTGCTTTATTTATTCTAGTACAAAAACAAGAGACACTCAGCTCTTTGTAAAAGGAGATACTCCTAAAGGATTGGACTGTAAGTTTATTTCAATGTGCACCACTCAACCACAGAAAAAAAGCTGTGTGAATTATACAAATGGCATATATATAGTTTGATGCCAATTGTAGCTTTAAGGCTAATTCAGACACAGTATTAATGTTGGTAATCAGCTCTATTTAGTTTTATTAATGCATAGCCCCAAAGAAGATTGTCTAATTTAAAACTAGTTTGGGTTAGTGTTGCCTAATTATGCATATTATTATATAATACTATCACATAAACTTGAAAACTACCCGGGTCTGCTACAGGAAGGGAGCAATTTAATGTAAGTTCCTGTGAAAAGGGACAGTGTGGGTGGATGTCTGTTTCCCGGGTAAAACCTTAGGATAAAAATGTTTGTGCTGGGGTTGGAAAGGTGGTTCAGTGGTAAAGTGCTTGCCTTGCATGCATGAGCCCAGGGAGGAAGCAGGAGTAGATCTCCTGCTTAGAAAGTAGAAAGTCAAGCATCGCAGGACTTAAAGACTCTGGCAGTGTAACATGGGAGATTGAGGCTACATGCATTAAATGAAAAGAACAAACTTCATTTCAGATGAGCAAAGAAAGCATAGGTGTTGTGGAATAAGTGAGCTTGAGAGAAAGCATTGTTGACCTAAGACTGATGAAGACAGATACCTAGAGATACCAGGAGCAGTTTTTGGGCTTTCTTTACCCCATCTATTCTTTCTAATTTAAAGAAAACCCCAACATATCGATAATAGAGAAAGATCATGTAAATCTAAGTGTGTGTGTGCATATGTGTATGTACAAAATGCATGTATTTCTCTAATTATAAGCTCATAAAGGCAAGATTCTATCCTAGATTTTGTTTGCATGCTTCTCAACAATGCTGTGCAAATCACAGATGTTCAATAAAGACTCTTAGACTGAAATCTTCATTAATAGTCTCCTGATGACTCAAAGAGGGAAACATGCATCAAAGCATAAATCCTTGACATGAGAATTTATATCCAATTATTTATGTAACAAGAATATTTAGGCATAAAGTAAAAGATCCACAAAGTACTAAAATGGTATATGTACCAATCAATCCTCATAGCAAATGTATTAGGAGAAAGCTGAATCAAGAATGATATAAATAAATTATGACTCAGGAATGTGATGAAAGATGGGATACTATGTAGTCATTAATATTATTATAAAGTATACTGAAAACGTAAGAATATAGAATGTAGTGTATTGCATAGTATATACCTAAAACCACATTTAAATTTAAATTGATTATATACATACCTATATATATATATATATATATATATATATATGGATACATACCTATCTATACATATATAATGTATGCATACATACTTATATACATTATATATATATGTATATATAGTCTGAATTGATTCTCCAATGTAGGTTCAATTGTAGCTGCACACCCCATATATATGTGTGTGTGTGTGTGTGTGTGTGTGTGTGTGTGTGTGTGTGTGTGTGTGTGTGTGTGTGTGTGTGTGTGTGTATACATATACATATATGCACATAGCCTGAATTGATTCTCCAGCGTAGGTTCAGTTGGAGTTTCAGACCCCAAAGCCCAGGGGTTCCACATGCCAGGTGGTGTCACTCACCAGGAGATGGTGATGGATCTTTACCTGGTCAGCACAGGTAGGCCTAGGAGGCAGCGCTTCATCCCACTTTCAGCTATCTTTGGGGTGCAGACATGAGCCACTGCCGTTCCCATGAATTAGGACAAACCAGTCATCACTTCCTGGAGGGCGGGCTGAGCTGAGCACACGCGCTCTTCCCCAGGTGTCCTGGCTGTCCCTTGTTATGGGATGTGATGGCTCAACCCTGCTTTTGCTGGAGTACAAGCTGATTGCCAAGCTACTATGGGGAGAATGGCTTGGATAAAAGACACAAAATGGAGACATAGGCACCAAGGTCACCCCCTGATTTCAGTTAGCTCTTGGGCCCAGAAAAAAAGCAGCATTTAAGCACCTCTCACAAAAGGGCATGCTATGCCTTAGCCAGAAACCAGACACCATATCTGAAGCAACATGGCACTCTCGGCTTTACCACGCTGCGGAGATGGCCTGCCAAAGAGTCAGACTGTGCTGAGACACAAAGGCAATTTGTAGAATGATGAGTTAAAAAGACAACTTTATTTGAGTCTTTAGCCCACTTATAAATGGAGCTGTTTGTTGTTTCTTTGAGGATTTGTTGGTGGGGGGGTTATTCTTTGAGTTCTAAGTATATTTTAGGTATGAGGCCTTTGTTTGATGCAATCCCATTTATCTTGTCTTTATTTGATTTGTTATGATTATGGATCTTTAACCTGTGCTAAGTATCCCTAGTGTTTACCCTATCCATTCATGTAATATTTCAGAGAATCTGGTCTTATACTGTGGTCTTGGACCATTTGGAATTGATTCTGGTGAAGGGTAATATATGAGGATCTAATTTGTTTTCTGCACATGTAGGGTCAGTTCTGCCAGCACCATTTGTTGAAGAGGCTGTCTTTCTTCCATCCTGTGTTTTTGGCTCACTTATCAAATCTTAGATGGCCATAGGTCTGTGGGTTTATTTCTAGGTCTTCAGTTCTATTCCATTGGTCCTCAGGCCTATTCTTGGGCCAGTACCAAGCTGTTTTTTTTTTTTATTAGTATGGCTTTGTAATATAGTTTCAAGTTTGGTATTGCTATTCCTCCAGAACTATTCTACCTACTAAGGATTGTTTTTGATATTCAGGGTCTCCTATTAGGCCATATGAATTTTTAGATTGCTTCTTCTATACTGAAGAAGAAATAAGAATGGCCAATAGACACTTAAAAGAAATGTTCAACATCTCTGGCCATAAAAGAAATGCAAGTCAAAACAACATTGAGATTCCACCTCACCACAGTTAGAATGGTCATTATCAAGAAAACTAATAATACCAGATGCTGGTGGAGATACTGACAAAAGGGAATGCTACTACACTGTTGGTGGGAATGTAAACTTGTTCAACCACTCTGGAAAGCAGTATGGAGGTTCCTCAAAAGACTAAACATAGAGCTTCCCTCTGACCCAGCAATCCCTCTCCTGGGCACTTACACAAATGACCATAAACCAGCCACACTAAAGCCACCAGCACAATCATGTTCATTGCAGTATTATTTACCATAGCTAAGATCTGGAATCAACCCAGAGGCCCCTCAATGGATGAATGGATCAAGAAAATGTGGTATACATGCAAAGGAATTCTATGCTTCCATCAGAAAGAATGACATTGCCCCATTTGCAAGGAAATGGAAAGACTTGAAAAAAATTATATTATCAAGCATTGTTGCCTCATCTGTTGTTTCTGCTTACCATCCCTGCCCTCCCATCCTCACCCTCAACTTCCTGCCAAAGTTGTTAAGTTTGTTTTTCAACATAGCATCTTGTACATTTCATTGTTGCAATGGGTCCACCTATTTAAACAATTTGTTTTTTCCTCATTACCTTGCTCATGTAATTGTAACCCCTCTGTATGGTATTTTCACAATAAAAAACTTATTAATAAAAAAGGAAAACAAATATATTAAGTAAGCTAGACCCAAAGAAACATAGGCTTCATGGTTTCCCTCATTTGTAATAACTGAAATATGTCTGAAAACCTACAAGTTAATCTGATGGATAGTAAAAGACAAATAATTACACTTGGACATGATTCATTAAACAGAACTCTAAGAATTCACATACTGAGAACAAAAGAGGAGATTCTTAGGAAAGGATCACAATGGCTCAATAGCTATGAGCATATGACCATATAAAATGATGCTTATCAAAATGAACTCCAAGAAAAATAAACAGAAGGTTTATTTATTGTACTGTTTGCAGCTATTTCTTTTTTCTTTCTTTTTTCCCTTTGGCTTATTCCCTGTTGTCATTGATTTTTTACTTCTGTACCCTCTGTCTTGTATATAAATTTATCTAACTTGGGGGAGGGAAGAGAATCACAGAAACTGTGGGACAAAGGGTGAACCAGTTCAACACTGGTATTCACTAGACACTAGAAATGAACTATACAATTTAGAAGGGAGGGAAGGGAAAGTGTGAGAAAAGGAGAGAAAGGGTAACACTGCTCAAAAAGAAATATATTCATTACCTGACTCATGGAACTGTAACTCCTCTGTACATTACCTATAAGATAAAATTTAAATTAAAAAGTTAAAATTTAATTTAATTTAAAATTTAAATTAAAACTTTTCAGGTGAATAAATATGGAGAATAACTAAGTGAAGAAAAAGGCACTTTAAGAAACTATTTTATTATGATTGTCAAGGGGATGTATGGAGGGGTTTTGGTTACACAGCCTCTCACCTCCTCAGCCCGATGCACAGTGCAGCCAGAGGTCTATCCTGGAGTATGTGTCACTGGATGAATTGTCGACCCTCCCCTTCCCCCTGAACAAACACTCCCTGCAGTTTTGGAGAAAAGAGCTATGATCAAGGCCACACCTGGTGCTGACCTTCCTGGTAGACACAGATGCTGCGGAAACCTTGAAACTCTCTACTTAAGATCTCTCTCACACCCAGCCTCCACCTCACTCCACTTGCATCCTGCTCTTGCCCTGCTCTTCTTCACCTTTTCTGCCTAATAATTAAAGAGGCCTTAGTTGTCAGGGGGTACGCCATTTCCCTTTCAGATGGGCTGAAGAGAGTTGGTTGCCCTTCCCAGGTTTTCCTCCTGAATAAAACCTGTTGGACGGTTGAATTCACCCTTTCAGCTCTTTGTCTTTACTTATACAACTGAGGACCCCTCAACCCTCGTGGCTGACTCTGGGCCTCCTCATATGCCCTCAGGGCTCCTAGAATGAACTGTTCTGAGTTAAATTTCTGTGTTCTCCCTTTGGCCATGACACACCTGTATTAGCCTCTGTCTCCCCAGCTTCTGAAGCTCCAGGCACTTACTCTGGACCAAGGTACACAGGCACTGTCAGGAAGACCCTGAGAACTTGTGTTCTCTTGAGCTCCTGAAGAAGTAGACAAATTAGAAAGTCTCAGACTACAAGGTTGATCGTTATATGGTGGGAATTTGGAATAAAAGAAACCCAGTGAATGCAACTAAAGCCTAAGTTTGGCAGGGACAGGCCCTGGGGAGGTGATCGTGACTTAAACATTCCCAGGGTGAGGGAGAGTCAATTAGCATGGAATGAAGTTCAATGTAAAAGCATACGCACCAAGAAAGTCATCCCCAAGTGTTGGCAGCTCCAAAAGTCTAAAAATGCTTAACTTTGAGAAGCAACATCTAATGGGAAAGGAAGTCTTGCTATAGATGAGGACCTGGGTCAGAAGGCCGGATGCTGGCATTTGAATTCAGTGCTACGTTGTGATACAAGCATACTGTAAGTTGGAGAGTATTCACCTGTCCAGCTGATATTTAATTTGCAGATCCCATGCAGTGGATAGGAAAGGCAGAGTAAGGAGGCCTCTTCTACCTGAGACCCCAACTTCCAGACAAGATTGAACTTCAGGCGACTCATCCTACATGAATCAGGTCGCTTTCTGAACCAAGAGCCTTTAGCCATCTAAAACTTTACTTCCCCTCCTATAAGTAGGCAAATAAGAACATCCAAACAGGACCCCTTCTTCAGTAGAAGCTGTATTTACTCACGATTGCAGACAGGCTGTCAGCCACATCTTCATAGCCTCTGTGGCAGATCTCTGCATTTCTTTGTTTTTGTTTTTGCTAGTTTTGAGAAACTGATGATGTATTGTGTTCAGTTCATAAACTGCTTTGTTAAATGGCAACTTACTTAAAGATAACAATACAAAGAAAATGCAAATAAGTTCTTTGTGTATATATATATATATATATATATATATATACATATACAAACATGTCTGTTCATAAATGTTCTCTGAAAATTTTAATGGTCTATTGAATTCAAATAAATGTATTTTAGAAGTGAAAAAAGAAAGATTTGAAATGACAAGGGAACTCAATAAATGGAGATGGAATGCAGAGAAACACCTTTGCTGAGATCTACCTGCTCCAGGAGTCCTGCCTGCTCGCCCAGGGCTGGCTTCCTGCTGCTGTCGGCATGGATCGAGACTCCCAGCTCCTTTCCAGCAGCTCCTGCAGTTCCCCTGCGTCCTGTGCAGAGCTTTCCTCCGCTTCCTGCAGCTCCCCCCAGTCTCCATGGTTGAGCCCAGCCAAGCAGCTCAGCCTCGGTCCCATTCCCATTCCCACTTCCGGTGTGACCCCGTGGTCTGTCCTCCACCGGCCTGACCTCTGCAGTCTAGCATGGCTCCCCAGAGGTCTCTGCTGTTCTTGATAGCATAGCTCAAGCTGTAAATCACTAGTTGAGTAAAAGAGAGGCCCTGAGGTTAAATCCTGGTACAGGCAGAACAAAACAAAACAAAAAACAAAGAAAGAAAAAAGGAAAAGAAAATGGGTGTTTGCAAGCTGTCAACATCAATGGTAAAAGAAATAATTTCTGGGGTGCAGTCTGCTGCAGAAGCCTGAGGCTGTGACCTGCAAGGTTTGGTTGCACCACAGGGAAGCCGGGGCTGAGAGGAAGGGGAAGGGCCTGAGATCCTTGCACCGCTTGACACCAGTTGACACCAGGCCACTTTGGCTACTCTCATCCCTACTGTAAGCCTTTCTCAACTTTCCACCATTTATTGCTTTAAAAGAAGTTCATCATTAAAAAACAACTTATAGAAATTCATGTTTCTTTTTTCTTTTTTAATGAAACAAGTATTTATGATGACAAAGAAAAAAAACACATTTGATGCAAATCTCCCAAACAGTACAGGCGGAGTGACAGATGCTTCAGAGGCCCAGTGACAGGATTAAAATCTCACCACAAGTTTCCCCAGGTTTTCGGTTTCACTGCAGGCCTGCTGTCCCTAGACCCCAGCAGACTCCCCCAGGAGGCTTGCCAGGGGCTGCACTGAGCTCTGTCACCTCGGGGGAGCGGGGTCCCAGGAGAGGGGGGCCCTGAGCAGGGACAGATGGGGCCCGACGGGTCTGAAGGCAAAGGCACTACCTGCCCAGGCACTGCGCAGCCACAATTAGCGTGGTCTCTGGGTTCATTGTCAGTTGGAGTGGCAGCTGAGGGCGGGCGGTGCTGACAGATGGCTGTGCTCCAGCCACTTGTGCTAATGGGATCCCAAATCCTGTCTCCCCTCCGGAAAACAGAGAGAAATACAAAGAGACCCACAGAGTTGTCAATTAGTCAGTGCAAAAGGGGAGAGAGCATCGTGTCCACAAAGGGTTACTTATCTGCCTTTTGAAGTAGAGATTGTGTTGTTTATCACTTACTTCCAACGTGTTTGGGGAGGAGCACGCTCCTTGTGAGCTTACAATGTGATCTTCTAATAACCCAGCAGTTTCAATGGAGTAGGTAGCATTTTAAGTGGCTGTGTCTTTTTAAAAAAATATTATTTGGAGTGAAATCTACAGCTCATTCTCCAATTTATGCAGTATGTCGGATCAAAACAAGGAAGGGCTCCTTCTCGAGGAAAGATGCACCCTACCAAAGTTCAGGCCAGAACACCTGGCTAACGCGCAACCCAGTTCGAAAGCATCACAACACTGAAACCTGTGGACCTGTGTGTTCCTCGGGGTCTGCTTGGCCAAGGACAAGGAGTTCAACCGAGCCAATGACTTCCTTGCCTGCGGGAAGGGGCTGTGGGAAGGGACGGCTGCACACCTTGTTTTCTTCAGTGTGCATCTGCTGAGAACGCTCAGCACTGAGGTGTACAGGGAAGCCCCGCCCACAGGGCCCTGGCCTTCCTGTAGCCTCCCCCTCCCTTCACCAAGGACCACAGTCCCCAGGTAACGGTCCTACTCACAGCCAGCAAAGAAATCCCTCCCAAACCTCCTGGGAACAAGTTGGTAATAAAGAAGACAAGTTGGAAATAAGGATGCGATACATCATGTACACGTAAGAAGCAACGATACATTGATGAGTGTTAATCCCAGGGAAGTCAATGTGGAGGCAAACCCATTTTCCCTCTGTGTGGGGAAAGGGTATCTAACCTGCAGAGCTGGAGTTAGGGAAATACACCACGTCAGTTGTACTCCAGGCCGCAGGAACTTTTTTTTTCTGGTGAATTCATAGCCATTTAGAAAGTTCGGAAACACTGGAAAATGTAAGGAAGCAAAGCAGTCTACACACACACACACACACACACACACACACACACACACACACAGAGGCAATGATTCCACAATTTAACATCAGATGTGTGAGGACTTCTTCGGTGCCATGGTGAGAGGCTGGCCAGACTCTGGGCATGCTTGGGACTCCCCTGCTGGGCCCCTTCACTCATCCAGGCCCAGCTTCCCTTCCTGTACACCCCGGGATTGTCATTTGAGTACTTCCTCTAGTTCAAGCTCCAGTAGTTTCTGTTCCGTTCAGAACCCAGCCAGGCAGGAGACATCTGATGCCAGGCGGAAGCTGGGCATGAGGACGGGCAGCTCTGTCTGGTAACAAGGTCACTGACGAGCGGGCCTCCGGCCGCTGCTCGCTCTGCGTGCTAGGGGAGGGCCCTGACAGACCACGCGTCAGGAAACCAGCAAGGTGAACCTGATGCATTGGACGGAAATCACCAAGCAGAGAAAAAGTATGGCGCACAAACGTGGCTTTCTCAGACTTCTCAAGCAACAGATTCCTATAAAGCATTAGAGGAAGAGAAACATCTGAAGGTGACCAGTGGCCACCAAGGCTCTTGGCCTGCAGTTAATGGTGTTCCAATGGACTCCAGGCCCTCCCTGAGTCACTAGTCTCCAGTGATTTCTCACCACTCCCTTCGGTAGTACAAAACAGGAATAGGCAGGTTGGAGAGGGTTGCATTGTACCCAAAGCACTCTACTTCCATTCTCTCACAATAAGCAAAGGCAGTCAGCTATCATTAGAAGCAACTTGCAAACTCACTGTGTGCAGATCCCATCCTGTCCTTGCTCTTCGCTCTTCTCTTGCACTCTGGTGTGTGTGTGTGTGTGTGTGTGTGTGTGTGTGTGTGTGTGTGTGTGTCTGTGTCTGTGTCTGTGTCTGTGTGCTTTCTTCTAACCACACAGGGTTGGCTTAATGAAGACTTGTACATTCACAGAGTACAGTCACACTCTGGCTGAGCTGCTTCCTTAAGCTTCCTTTACATGTCTTCATGAAATTTTGTGTCCAATTCCTAAAAAGCTCATGTATGTACAAATTTATACATATGAGATTATTCTATACATGCAAATTCTTGCAGTGATTTTATTCACCCAATCTCCTATAAAATTGTTTTCTTACACCCTGAAGATTCCTCATAAAGCCCGTTCAATAGTGAATAACTTCGCACTACCTTTATCTTCTCAATCACCCAGCCATAGTTTGCAGTACCAACTATGTACTATAACTGAACTGTCAGAGCCATAAAAATGCTCTATTTGTAAAACTTCTCTGGAATGTGAACACCCCTATGGATATCCTCAGAACCAGCCTACCTGAATCCGTCTTTCTCGGACTCGATTAATTCTCTAGGGACAGGATCAGGGAGGAGTCTCCTTTTTTCAAATCCATAGATCCTATGCTCGCTTTGCCCTTCTGTTTTAATATTGACCAGTCAGACCAAACGTCTTCATGCCTGCTGGCCTCTGTCTGGGTGCTGCCCCTGGGGTCCCACTGAAGGATGATCTCCCACTGTTCACTTCAGCTCCAACATAGCAGTTCTGTGTCTTAGGGTCACGCTTCTGGCACTTCACTAAGAAGCTGTTGATCAGGGTCGCATGCCTTGGTGCTTTTCCCCTCCATCTCACTGCCTTCCCTACCCTTCCTACCTGCCTGCTCTGACTAGCATTCTCTCCGAGCTGCTGTTACTGCTTCTTCTTCAGAGAAATTCCCCAGAGTTCGTTGAACACGTTTTCACAACTCTGTGCCATCACTGTGCTCAGGGTTCCAGTTCTTTCTAGAGGGTTTTTGGGTTCTCAGCTAGGCAAGGGTCCAACCAGGCATCTATTCCAGAGTCTCTGATGGGAGTGAAGATATGATCAGGACCATCACAGCGGTGGAAGGGGCCTTGAAAGAGCTACAGGCAGCCTCCAGGTTCCCGTGGAAGCTCTCCTATCCAGGCGGGCCTAGAGGACCTAGGAGGCCTTGCTTATCTTCACTTCAGATTGAATGCATGTCATCATGGAAGGGGCCTGTTAGAGGCCACAGATGCTTTGAACAGACCAGAATGAGCCAGATTGAACCAGTGATCAGGAGCCTCCTGACAAACTGAAGCCTGATGATTCACACTAAATTCCACTAAATATTTGTAGAACTAAAGTCTATTCAAAATAATTCCAAAAGTGGATGCTTTATAGGGGAAAAATGAAAACATGAACGTAGGAGTCATAAAAGCATTTAAGTATTTTAACTATTGTGAATTAGGACAATTTAAAAAGCAATTTCATAATAGAAGAGAGGCTATCAGTCACCTACTAAGCATAGATTTCTTCTGTTCATCAAGTTTTCTTCATGTCACCGTAATGTATACTTTACCCTTTCCGCAAGGAGAATGAATACTCCAACGAATCCCTCCCTGCTTGGTTTCAGAGCCCCCAGGGCAGCTGTAACTTCACCCTATGATCCTGTGAACCCCGTCCCGTCTGTGCCAGAGACAGTTCAGACCATCACGTGTGCTTGTGAGCGTAAATCTGTGGTATGTGTCTGTACTCAGCCCTACACACGGCCCGGTTTTCCGGCATTGCTGTATAGGTGAGGATGGATGGAAGGCAGACAATGGGACTTGATAACTCTATGAACAGTGCTTTATTCATTTGTTTATCAGCCAGTAATTCAATTCGTTGACATAGTATTCCCGATGCTTAAAAAAAAAGTCTCCATAATGCAAACTTCTTTCTCAGCAAGGAGATGCAAGCTGACAAGGTCACCCCTCAACCTCGACATGAGGGCCCTTCCTGCATTTTATGGCTGAGGAAACTGCTCAAGGTCACACATGGAAAACACTTCCCACAGAGATGTTGTTTCCATCAACACAGATGAGCAAAGAGAAACTGAAGCAAACCCTTAAAATCCCTTGTTGCTCATCTTGAGCCCATCCATACGTTTCCTCTCCCTGGCTTTTCTGGGCCTCCACCCCAGGCCTCCAGCATGCCACCCCGCTATGGAGCCAGTCCAGACTCCCATGCCATCCCCATTACATACCTACAAGATCATCTCCACGGAGAAGAAATGCTGGGAGTCGCATTGACTTCAAGCGAAGGGATTACTGTCTACTCTACTTCCATCTGTCTCATTTCTTCCTGTGGGTTTTAAGTTCTGTTTGCCACAAGCCAAATGCTGTTCAGGTGTGAGTTGTGAGCTGAAGCGTTGCCCTTGTTTCTTCCTGCTCACTCCTCAGCCTGCCCTTGAATTTCAGGACAGGTGGTGATCTTTTCCCGGGAGAAGCCCGGGTCCAGATGGCAGCTGAGTGGAGAGGACACGGGGCAGAGGTTTCACACCTGAGCGTGGGAGCCTGTGGGAGGTGTCCACTTTGAAGGTCTGCAGGGACAGTAAGCCTTCAGAGCTCTTGTCCTTGAAGTGGCCTGTGCCCTTACCAGCCTTTGGAGGGTAAACACATCCTAACTCGGCATGAAAAGCACTCTCCTGGTCTCTAATTAATCACGAACAAATATGTCTGTGCTTCTCAGAGATTGCTCAGAGATGCTAAAGGGGAGAAAAATACCGAGCAGTGTTACCTATTCACCTGCCCTGCTAAACACCTGTGGTAGCAGAAGCTAGGGCAAGCTGTCATTCTGCCAAGAAGAAAACGAACCACTTTTACAAATTTAGAGAAAAGTGCAATTTCTCAGATAGGTTCCCAGAGAAAATAGTTACCTTAGGATCCAAATAACCCTACAACAGGACTGGGAAGGTGGCTCAGTGGTAGAGCGCTTGCCTTGCATGCCTGAGGCCCTGGGTTCAATTCCTCAGTACCACATAAGCAGAAAAAAAAAGCCAGAAGTGGCCCTGTGGCTCAAGTGGTAGAGCACTAGCCTTGAGCTGAAGAGCTGAGGGACAGTGCCCAGGCCCAGAGTTCAGGCCCACAACCAGACCCCCCCCCCTCAAAATAACCCTACAACATGTGGCTCTCCTGTTTGGAAATAAAACAGCAATGAAGTCCTCTACTTAGTGGTTATTCTGAGTCTTCTACTGACTTTCCAGGTAGGGGAATATTTGTGCAGTCAGATCGCTGAGCATCTTGGGAACGTAGATGTTTCTCCCTCCTGAAGTCATTCTCGGGTGGTAGAAGGACACGGTAACAGAAGAGCTCACTTTAGAGATCACCCGGTCCAGATCAGAGCTTCAGCATTCTCACATCCTGGGCTCTGCTGCTGACCCCACCGCAGGGGGACCAGAGTTTGGTTCTCGGTTGAGGTGTTATCCATGTAATTCTACTAATGTGAGTATTTCTGCCTCTTGACCATGTGGTTTGGGTTTGGCTTATATTATGCTCCCAATTCCAATCATGCTTTGAAATCAGGTAAAATCTGCACAGGAAGAATTGAACTACAGTATTCCATAAATCTCATTCAGTTTTCTTCACTCATGCATTCACGTTTTATGGCATTTTCCGTCCCTTGTGCTCTACATCTCTTCGGATGTCCTGAAATGCTTAGGGTCCTGCAGGAAGAAAGTCCTCAATGGTACGTTTACTTCTGCAATTAAACTGGCATGGTTGAGCAGCTTGCCCTGATGTGGGGATGGTAATTGGCTCACCACAAACTGGTGCTATTGATTCCTCAGGAAACAGTAAAACAAGGCAAAGAAACCCCTTCTGGCTTGTAAACGCTGGGCTTTTGTCTAGTAAATTCCACTTGCTTGCAAACATCAACCTGACCATTAATCTCACAATCAATAGGGACACTGAAAACAAGTTAGCACACGTACACACAGCAGCAACTCACAAAAGCTCAAATGGGCACTGACTGCTCCAGACTGTCTGCAGAAGTCAGGAGAGATGGAAGGAGGAGGCATACACGCACTCGTGGGAGGAGACAGGCAGGAACCTCTGTATCGGGGAATCATGGCCACGGGGCCCTGTCCAGGGCAGTGGCTGGAAGGGGACCCACTAATGCGCTCACCTCCTGCAAGGGCTTGGGTCAGCACAGAGTGACTGGGGTCAGTGACCACAGCAGGCCTCAGAGGTTCCAAGAAGGAGAAGGGAAATGATGTACAACCTAGCTCCTCGTGAGGCTGGATGCTCTCAGGGGCCAAGCGGGGTTGATGTTGTAAGACACACTGTCCCGAACTCTGTGCTAACAGCCAAAATTGCTTGTCATACTTCCTTACTGTGAGCATTGCTCTCCTGACTCTTCCCCATCACCTGTGAGGACACTGGGAATGCAGGGCCAGTGAGGTTTGCTGTTGTCTACGTGGGGGCTGAGCTGGGATCTGACCTCCAGCCTTGCCGTCTTCGTATAGCAAACTGCGAAGACCAGATCTCTTCCCAGCCCGACAATCTCCGAGTCTGACCATGCCGTGCCTTGCTTGGCTTCAGTGTTTCACCATGTCTGAGAGAGGCAAGGCCAGACACCCGCACCTGCTGTTGTGTAGAATTTGTCCAGCCTGGTGTGATGGGGAGGGAGCAGTCAGTTGTCTACGACCTACCAAGCTCTTTCTGGACAAACATCATCGAAAGTTCATAGCGTCACCAGTACACACATAAGGAGTCCATGGCCTCGAAGTGAAGTGGTCGCTGAAGGCCAGGGCTCAGCCCAGGCCCTGCTTGAGTCACTGTGCTGTGTGGGTGGTGCTCTCAGACCTGTACTGCACGTCCAGCCCCTGACCACCTCCAGATTCGGCTCCTGAGCTCCCATACTAAGTATATGTGGAGCTAAAAAGCGCTGATTGGCTAGAGTCCCTGCCGATACAAAACCGAACAATCTACTGACTCAGCATGTGTGCTGTCACATGAAGAAGTAACAGATTCTTAACACTTGTGGGGTTGTAACATCCCAACCAAGCGGTTTCGGAGGCCCTGACTGCGAGTGAGATCTGGAGGGTCTGCCATTTTGGAGGAAGTCGGTAGAAAATGGGTTGGCCTTTTCACTTCCAGTGAATCTTTGGCATCTTCCCTGACCTTTCCCCTGCAATTCTGCTCAGAGGCTGAGACATTTCAGTGGTGGCTAATTTAAATGACAGACGTACATCTGAAACACATTTCAGAATACATTAAGAAAACCATTATCCAGTAAAATAAATTTTGCCTTTAGTCAAGGGTGGCTGTTTGTTTTCCTTCAAGTGGAGGAGGCAAAGGAAGGGGAGAAAAAAGTCAAAGCACCGATGTCATGGGGGCTGCTGGGCTTGGCCGGGGCAGGGGTCCGGGCAGAGCTCTGAGGCTGACCATCGGAGCACCTCCTGGACTATCATGTTTCTTGGAAGTTTAGTTCATTCCGTCTTACTCTGCAGTGGCTTCATCTTCAACAGTGACGTGGACATTTTCTCTGTGTCTGTTTCCTCTCAGGGAAAACTCACCATTTTATTTTACTTTATATCGGTATATATGAAAGTGCACATAGTAGAGACTTTTATTGGCTGACGTTTTCAACATGCCTGTGATATACTTTTGTCCTAGTCACTCGATTGCTCCTCTCAATTTAACTTGGAAGGTCTGTGCTCTGAGACTTGAATTTGAGTCCATGCTGGGCAGGAGTCTGGGTTCCCCGCAGGAGAGAGGGGACCCGCAGGAGAGATTCAAACCCTGCCACAGATGTGATGCTGGCAATGGCCTGGAGCTCACATCTGGACAGAGGTTGGCTGTGTAGATTTTGCTGTTAATTTTTATGCTGCCCATGGGAACGTGCTGATGAAGAGCTTTCCGGAGTGTATGTGTAAATCTATGTTCTCTTCTTAGCATTCTCCTCCTAAATCCCCGAGAAAACCCTTCCCAGAATTTCCAAAAATTTTTAAAACATGTTTTATTATCTTTAAGTGGTTGTACAAAGGAGTGGCCATTGAACAAGGCTGTTTGTGCATACAATGCATTTTGCTCAGTACCCCTTCATTGTTTTACCCCAATCCACCCACAACATCCCTTCCCTCAATTTTCTTGATTTTGCAGGATATGCAATGAATTTCATAACAGCCCTGGTCCCATTGGCCCCACATTTTGAGTAACCACTTCCTGGTGTTTATTTTGTTGGACTGTGAGTTAGCCCTTTAAAGGAATTACAGTTTGATCTCTCCCCAAATCTACCATATTTTGCTAATACATTTGTGTATACTTACATCCAACCCAAAGTGTTTACTTGTATATTTAGAAATTATTCTAGTTCCCACATATCAGAACAAACATGTGCCTTTGTCTCTCTGGCCTTGGTTTACTTCATTTAACATTATTTTTTCCAGGTCCTTCCATTTCTTTGGAAATGATGCAGTATCATTCTTTCTAAAGGGTGACTAAAATTCTGTTGTGTATTTGGGTACTCACTGCACAGAAATGCATTCATAGTTTCCTTATTCTGAGTTGAGGGGATGACCCCCTCTGATAAGAGGAAGTTGAATTATCTCTGTGTAGGGCAAGAGGAGACTGAGGATGGTGGTTTTTAGGTGAAACAGAGACAAAAATGTGGCACACTGGGCCAGAGAATCAACCCCACCAGGACATGGACAGAGAGATCAGAAGGAGAGTGCCATTTCTTTTCAGGAGCAATTTCAGCATTGTCTTTCTTAGGACACATGTGAGGAGCTGGGCCTGCTCTGTACAGGAGGCAGCTGTACCCTGCTTTACAGGAGGTCAGAGCTTTGTCTCAAAACCCCACCAGATGTGGAGCCATTTGAAATCAAGCACACCAGTCTTGCTTAGAAGACTATGGGGTTTGCACTCAGCCTTTTTTACAAAGCTTTGTTTATTAGCATGTGTTGGTTGCACACGATGATTGTTTCTATGATGACATGTTTTGCACATACAATATATTATGTTCTGATCTTGTCTCCTCTTCTGACCATTCTGCCCTCACCCCTCAGGTCTCAATGCTCTGTCTTCCATTCTCACCTTCTGCTTCCACGTACCCTTTCCTGTCAGTACCGTCCCCATGTCCCTGATCACAGACCTGCCCCCTCCCGGACCAACTATGTAGAGAGGCAAGACCCACAGGTGTGCATGACAGCACCTCACCATCATCTCATTGTCCAATATCTTTCTCTAAGCCTGAAATTATCTTCATATGGACCAAGAGTGCCATGTGTATAAGCAGAACACTTCTCTCATCTGAGTGTTTATCTCACCTCTTAGCTGTGTGCCAGGAAGAGGAGGAGGCAGAGCAACAGTCGGAGACACATTCTCCAAGGCAGCTTCCCACCTGAGGCCAGGTAGAGAGGGAAACGAGCAAGTGCCTGTTGCTCAGTCCTCCTTCATCGGGTCTGTAAACAGGAACACTCGGTCAAGCACCTGCTTTCTCAGCTGCAAAGGGGACTTGGGATCCTCAGATTTCACAAAGCCCTCGTGTGAGTTTGGACAACGATCATCATTCCTATTATTTCGCAGTACTGAGGATTGAATTCAGGGACTGACACTTCCTAGTCAGCCTTCTAGCACCTGAGCTGTGCCTCCAGCCCAGCGTTTATAAAGCTAATAATAGAAACGATGGCTTCTCATATCCAAGGACACTTTCAGAGATGCGGTGCATCCCAGCACCTGACTATTTTCCTCAGGCATCAGGTGAAACTGTACGGTCCCCAGTGTGGTGTATTTCACTTGTGCATGCACAGGTGGGGGTTAAGTCAGTCCACTGTCTGTGGACAGCATCTGACTCTGTTGATGGGGTATTCTCTGCATAACACTACGGCTCTATCACATCCAGGGTGGGGAGTTCGGGAAGACTGTCTTGTGGAGTGTAGAGGACAAGGCTATGAACAGAGAAAAGATGTGATTTCTAAAACTGAGCAGGCACTGCCCAGCTCTGAGTCCTTGGCTCATGGGCTTCTCATCAGGGACAGGAAAATGCGTCCTTTGCTGTCCTGTCGGGCAGAGAACGGATGCCATTCCCCTGCATGTGGTGTCGACAGCATGGTGTTTATTCCTTGCTCTTCTGGAAACTTCTGGAAACTGCCTGGCTGTGGATTCCACATGTGTAGCAAGAGCTAGTGTGTGTTCCAGGCTCCCTCTCCAGGATGTTCCACATGAAGTTCATCTTTCGAAATGAGCCATGGGAATGAAAAGTGGGTAGGTGGGAGATGCTCATGAGGACACACTCTCAGCTGAGAACAGGGGAAAACATGGCCCAAGAGCCACGAACGCAGCCCAGGCCAGAGCCCAGGCCTCTGTGGGCCTGTGTCTGTGTGCACAGACACTCATGCTCAGAAGCATGGCCACTGGGGGCCTACACTCTGTATTAAACACTCATGCTTGGAAATGGGTAGATGGATCTGGGTATGAAAGCATTCCCAGGACGTGTTTCCTGCAGGGAGGCCGCCAGTGGGGCGCTGCCTCATGCTCTTCACCTGCATCCACACCACACACTGCTCATCTCTCAGTCCCGAACCGCTGGCCCCATTCACACTGTGTGTGTGTGTGGGGGGGAGTCACAATACCGTTTGCTCCTACAACAAACAAACAAAACTTTAATGAATATCTCACATAAAGTCCTATATTCTCTATAATGGAAAAAATTCAAATAATTTTTATATTTAAGCAATTGGATTCTAAATTGTTGTTATCAAGTAAGCTATATAGACATAACCTGTCAAACTATACAAGCCTTTTAAAGAATTTAAAAGTATTTGAAGTAAAAATAAGATACTCTTTCTACTAGAAGCAATGTGAAAATTATGTCTCCAAGCTTAAATTTTTTCAGAAAGATTTATACATAACACAGATATCACATCAATTTTCACTTATAGACACTTAAATCTGCATTGCTCAAATTAAGCAAAATAGTATTCTTAATAGGAGCCTGTGTTAAAACTTAAAATATAGAACTATTAGTGGATAACACAGAATGACAGACAAGTAGATGATAGATGACAGATAGATGATAAATAGATTGAAAAGAGAGAAATAAATTATAAAGAGATATACTGAATACATAGATAATACACATAGAGATAGATAGCTAGATAGAGAGAGATAGATAGATAGATAGATAGATAATAGATATATGATAGACTAGTAGGTATAGATATGAAAGAAACAGACAAATGACAGGCCAATATAGATAGATAACAGATATAGAGGATACTACTTGAATAAATGGATGGAGAGATGATAGATAGATAGATAGATAGATAGATAGATAGATAGATAGATAGATAGATAGATAGATAGAAGACTTACCAGTATCCAAGGATGAAATGGGATGAAACCTCAGGAAGTAACAGAATGGGGAAAGAGGGCGCTGGTGTATGCTCAAAGGGTTAGTGCTTTGCAAGTGCTTGGAGTACATATGACAAGGATTTTATGCTTTGGAAGAATGAGAGCTTGGGGGAACGCTCCCCAGGCCGTGAACACCTACGGCTCCTGTGAGCAGCCAGAGCCTGTGCACTGAGCCTGCGACTCCTCCCCTCTGCTAGGCTGGCCGGCTGACCTCCGCGGAGGAATGCAGGACTGAGAAACCTGTGTCTGTAGTCCCTATCCTGAGTCCCGTCTTACAGATCTCAACCAGAAATTGGGACAGATAGAGGAAAGAATTGTGGCTGGGAGGACAAACCAAGCTGTTTCCATGCCATCTGACCCTGGGCGTATCACCAAACCACAAAAGGCCTCAGATGACACATTAGTAAAGCAAGAGGATCAACCCATACCACCCTTGATGTCTTTAGTCCTGAAAAAGTCTGACAGGAGTTGAAAAAGAGACCCCTTGATTGAGTGGAGGGTAAGTAGAGAGGGCAAAGGAGGAAGTGGAGTGCTGGAGCTGTTGGGATGGATGGGGGGGTGGGGAGGGGATGGACAGTGATGGAGGACGCAGTCAGGAACATTGTATGTGTTCCTGGACATCAAGAGCCCTCTTTCTACAACTGATTTATATTAATCAAATTGTAAAAAAAATCTTCAAAGTTATTTTAAAAAATAAGTTCTGGAAATGACTTTACATATTTCAGGGGTGGGGTGGGGTCCTGAGGTTTGTGCTCAGGGTAGCGTTCGCTGCTGTAGTGACTTTGCTTTGCTGTGTCTCTGCTTTTATGGGCCAGGAACCGCCTGCTTTTGTTTTCTGTGTAGCTCGACTGGCAGGTAAAGAACACTATGCTCAGCTGTGTCTCTTTCTGGTTGAGATGGGGTCTCATAAACATTTAGGCAAAAGGTTCCCAGTGCCATCACATTGCAGACACGAGCCAAGACTCTCAGATTCCTTTATTTTAACTGCATTGCTAATTCATGTCTTAGCACACAGGTTTTTTTTTTTTGGGGGGGGGGGTCTGGTCGTGGGGCCTGAACTCTGGTCCTGGGCGCTGTCCCTCAGCTCTTCAGCTCAAGGCTAGCGCTCTACCACTTGAGCCACAGCGCCACTTCCGGCTTTTTTCTTTTTGCTTATGTGGTGCTGAGTAATTGAACCCAGGGCCTCATGCATGCAAGGCAAGTGCTCTACCACTGAACCACCTTCCCAGCCCATTAGCACACAGGTTTTGAGGACAATCATGTGCTAGTCACCTACAAAATTTTACTTGACTCTCTGCCTTAAATAAATGCCCAGTGCATTGTCAGCGTTACAGAGAAGGCAGATCAAAGGCGCCTCACTGTTGTTTCTTCCTTATCATTCAGAGTTTCCCCACCAGCTTCTCCAGGAAAAAGTTCTCACTGTGGAAAATGGGGTGGAGGGGTCCGTGGGTAGTATGTGTGGTTAAAGCATAGTAAGAAGTGCACCCAGGTGACATTTCGGGTTTGTGTAGCCAGTGAGTGAGTGCTAGCCTCTCTCCAGCACTGACTTGCCCTTCATCTCCCTGATGTCTCTGTACAGGTTAAGCACCTAGCAAACATCTTCCCAGGAAATCAGGCGTGAAGCTTCTACGCCAGAGCTTTTGTTGATTTTTCCTTTTCTGGATGGACCACATTTAAATCCTGTCTGAAGACATGAACAGCCATAAAATTTCATTCTCTGTATAGGCTTAAAGCCCAATCAACAGATTTTTTTTTTACTTTGCTATGTTTGCACTTTTTAATTTAACATTAGTGGGACATCTGCCAGCTAATAGAGGTACTTCTCTCTGCGTGGGCAGCCAATTAGGACTTGTTCTGAGGCTGATTATCAGTCAGAAACATGCACGCAGAAATGTTCATTAGAGAGCTGTGACAGAAGAGCAGACGGCTGAATTACAGTCTACTGAGTCCCTGTCACTCTCCCTGCACGGTTCTACATGTGCTTGATAAAGGCAAGTAGTCAAGTGTCCTGAGTGGCTGGCACCCACTGGGTGTGCATCCCATTAGCCAGGGCATCGTTGTGACTGTCTTTAGTGTCCTGTGTGGTATGGTGCACACTAGACGTGCATCCCATTAGCAAGGGCATCGTTGTCACTGTCTTGAGACCTTGGGTGACATAGCTCCCAAGGGAGGCCAGTGTTATCAGCAGGGGCATTGCTATGGCTCTCTTTTAGGATGACCCAGCATTTCAGGGCACTGTGTCGCAGAGAAATGATGAACTTCAGCCCTGACCGCAGTTCACGTTTTCTGTGCTGGTCTTCCCTTCCTCAGAGGTGTACTTTAGGCTTTGATTATGGTCTCAGGAGACTGGCTACATCTGTGTGTTACCAGGTGGCTGGAGCCTCCTGTGGGGTGTGTTTTACAGGGCAGCTTCAATACAGTCCTTCCCTTCTCCTGACATGGGCTTTGTGGGGCTAGTGTTGGGATTCTCTTTGGGGTGACTATGTGACTGGTTTCGAGCTTTGGCTTCAGCCCCAGGGGAGAATGTCCACTCTGATAGGGACAAGGAGCAGGAAGGACTCAGGGCTGGGAGGGCCTCGGTGCCACTGGGAACTTCAGGAAGAAGGGTGGGAAGTGACCACAGTCACCAGACCACCAGAAGTGGCACCCGAGAGCCGGGGGCAGGAGAGGGAACGTAAGCAAGGGTAAGAACGTGGAAGTGTGTCGGAGACTTCCCTGGGGTCACAGGGGTTTAACCAGTGCATGAGGATTCATGGTGCGCTTTCCAAACCATTATCATTATTTAGCTTTTCTGGAAGGAAACAAGTTGGCAATCATGAATACAGTCTGGCTGACACTGAAATGGCAGCGGGAGACTTTCCCTGTCTTCTTTTGCATGGAACTAAATGGAAGTAGATGAAGTATTCCTGACAGGGCTTCTTAATTGTCTTCTGCTCCTAATCTGGTTTGCAGGCGGCTGTGCAGGTGAGGATGCACACAGCTTCCCTGGACACAATCAGCGGCCCCAGCTCCCAGGCTGTACAGAACTCGTGCCAGCCGACCAGATCAAAGGCTTCCAGGCAGCTGGTTGAAGAGCGTGTGGGGAACTTCGTCCCTAATGGCTTCAGTGTGGCTACTATTTCAAACACAACACTTAGCACATTTTAAAAACGAGGGGAAAAGACACTTGCATTTTGGGGGTTCCTTTAAGCTAGGTCCATTTTCTGCATAAAGTAAAACACCACATTGAAGGCCATAACTTTGAATAAGGTACAGCAGACTATCTAAAATGATTCACTTTATTTAGGGGGGAAAGGGAGCCATTTTCTAAAGGAACTCAGTCCGTCTACTTGGTGGTCAATAGAGATGGTGCAGTGCCGTGTGCTTTCAGGATGATCAGAGTTCACGCGGGCCATGTGCTAATAGGACTCAGGACTTGGAAGTCTAATTTAAGTGCTGAGCCATGTTGACGGCATACATAGCAGTGATAAAACACTTCTGGAATTCTGCACACTCCTGAGCAGGCATTTAAAGTCACACATTGCCTTCCTTGGTAGAGCAGTGTAGTCTTTCTCTTCAGATACCTTCAGGCTTTTCTCTTTTTTTTGGCAGTTGTGGGGCTTGAACTCTGGGTGTGGGTGCTGTCCCTGTCCCTTAGCTCTTCAGCTCAAGGCTGGTGTTCTACCACTTGAGCCACAGCACCACTACTGGTTTTCTGGTGGTTCAATGGAGATAAGAGTCTCATGGAGTTGCCTGCCCAGGATGACTTTGAACTGAGATCCTCAGATCTCAGCCTCCTGAGAAGATAGGATTACAAGTGTGAGCCACAGGCTCCTGGCCTTCATGTTTTCTTTTGCAAAGGCCTAACTTTGGAAAGGAAATCACTTTGTAGTCTTTATTTTGCCAGGGGTCTGCACAGGGGTAGGGAGTGTCTACAGAGGGAACTTCCTTCTCCCACACTGCTCCTGGCATGTGCACCACTGTGGAGTCTTGAAGGAAGACTGGGCTGGTCGCGTTATGTTGGCAAGGATTTGGCTCCAGGAAATAGTGGAGGAAAATGTCAAACAGGAAGGGATTACTATGAAGCAGGTAGAAATCCTGGCATGGTTATCATGGACTAGTAACTTATCAGAAAATCTGAAAGTAAGCTGAATGGGAAGGGAAATGTTGTCGTGTCTTAATGGAGTATGTGAGGAATCTTCCGGAAGTCCCGTGGATGCTAGTGAATGTGTGTGTCAGGGTCTTTGGCTTTCATGCCAAAGGGTATTCTGGGCATTATATGTATTCTTCCTTTTAACTTGTAGCTAAGAGGAAGATGAGGTAATTAGAAAGTTTTAAAGTACACATATATTTTAACTTGATTTCAAAAATGAATCTATTTGATCATTCTCATTTTTTTTCTTCAAGCCTCTGTAAAACCAGTATTAACTGGGAGTTAAGGCAAAAATATGAGTTCCTGCTGGCCTAACAGGTCACGTCTCAGCTTGAGAAGAGGGAACATAGATAGTGTCTTGAGACTTTTGTTTTCCTATCAGATTTGGAAGAGGAAAGTTGCTGTCACCTGGCAGGCAGCACTCAAAAATACTGTGAACATTTCATAGGATCCACAGCAGTCCCTGCAACAGATCACCTAGCCCACATAAAATAATGCTACCTAGGATGCCCTGGTCCAAGTTCAAAAGAAAGGCAGTGGTTTTGGAAAAGACAGCAAAAAGTGTGAAGGAACATTGGGGATGAAGAGATGACCCTTTCTTAAGCTTATACTTCTTTAAATCTTGCTACGAAATATAAGACACTTAAAAGACATTTTTCAAAGCTGTAAATTCCTTCCCAAACAGGCTGGATGGACATAGAGTCACCCTGAGCCTGGTGTGAGTAAAGCTCTCACTAGCGTTAAATGACTAGGTTGAGTTGTCGGACAGGTAGAGACGCGATGTATAAAGTTCTTGGATTTAGAGTGCCCATAGTCAGCCCTGCGTTGACGCATGACTGTGTGAAGGTTCCCGCAGGTTGAGTTCCTCCTTTTGCTACTAAGTTGTTCTTCCTCCCACCTGCTGTCCTGGCAGTGCCGGACTCTGACCAGAATCCTTCTGATGCACAGAACAAAATGCTCTTGTGTCCATCTGAGCCCAGTGAGCAAGTCCTGCAGGAACTCCACAGCCCTGCCCCAGCCCCCCCCCCCCCCCCCCGCCACTTCCCCGGGGGAGGCTGATTCCAGAGGGCTGTCCTCAGTCTGCTCACCACAGAACATCCCAAGTGCTGCTGCCAAGTGGAGTGGTCAGTCCCCTGCTACCCCTCTACAAGACGCAAGTATCCAAACACGCGAACACCAGGATAAACACACACGGGGACGTAGATACACACAAACACAAATAGACACACACACTTGTAAACATACATGTACACACATACACAGATACACATACACTCACACACAACAGACACACATACATGAACACATACACACAAAACACTACGTTTACAAGCAAACGTACATAGATACACATTTATACATGTGTTCATACAATACACATAATCACATGCATGCAGACATTTTTATGCACACACTCATGAATATGTGCACAAACACGTGTACACATAACGGAAAGGTTCTATTTAATTTAAATTCTAGAACATCTGATTTTCTAACTCACATTTCTTGTATTTCTTGTATATACTTATGTGGAACAGCATGATATTTTGATATGCATGTTCACACTCACAGTGAAACGGTTACAACTGTCCCTTTATAATTTGTACACTTTATAGTTCTCATTATACAACTCCTCTACCTTCTTGGTTAGGTTTTGTGTGTGTGTGTGTGTGTGTGTGTGTGTGTGTGTGAGTTGTGGGTCTTGAACTCTGGGCCTGGGCACTATCCCTCAGCTCCTCAGCTCAAGGCTAGCACGCTATCACTTGAGCCACAGCACCCCTTCCGGCTTTTTCTGCTTATGTGGTGCTGAGTAATCAAAACCAGGGCCTCATGCATGCAAGGCAAGCGCTCTACCACTGAGATACCTTCCCAGCCCTCCTAGGTTTATTCCAGCCCTAGGTTTATTCCAATGTATTTTATTTTAAATTTTGAGGTTACTGTAAATTAAATTGTGTTCCTAATTTCCCCCACATCCTGGTCATTGTTAGTATACCAAAAAAGAACTGATTTTTGTGCATCAATTTTATATCATGCTACTTTACTGAGGGTGCTCATAGCTGATCTGGGGTAGAGTCTTAGGACCTGTTAGGTATAGCACCATCTCATGTTCATATAGGAACGACTTGACTTTGCCCCTACTTGGATCCATTTTGTTTCTTTCAACCGATTACTCTGGCTAGTAACTCTAGTGCTATATTAAATAAGAGTGAAGAGTGAATATCTCTGTATTGTTCCTGAATTTAGAGGAAATGTTTTCTGTATTTTCACAATTTAGTGTGGTGATACTATTGGTTAGTATCAGTTCTTTAGAATGAGACCAAAGCTGAGCAATTCAACCAATGTTTACAGGGTATGTGATATTCTCCTGGTTATTTTAAAATTGTGAAAATCTACATTAATTTTGGTGTGGATACCAACTCCTCTAGAAGTCTTTTTTGGCACTAGCACACTGCACTGGGCTCTCTTCTGTCTGCAGTTTTCAAAGCATTTTATCAAATCCTGACTATATTATGTCCTAGGTATCTGGTCTCTCACCTATCTTCTCTACTAGACCTCAACCTCTCAGGACAGATACTCTATATTGTGCCCAAGAAATTAACTCTGTCTACCCACAGTTTTGGAATAGAGATGAGCATGTCCCTGAGTGACATTGTCTTGCTATGTAGAACCTGCTATGGGGGAAGGGGGAAGAAGAAGAGAAGAGCGGGATCTTGAAATGTTCCTTTGTCATTCTAAGTCCTCTTCTGACTTGGAATGCCCTGGCGGGGCTCTTCGTGGTGTACAGCCTGGCCAGGTCAACTCTGTGATGAAGAGAGATGGCTTTGGTTGTTTGTGAATAGAAGGAAGGATATGTCAGGAACCAATTAAGAGCCAACTGCAATGATCGGGTGAAAAATGATGGGACCTTGAACCAAGTCGCTGTGATGAGTAATTTTACTTGTCAGCTTTCGTGGGTCACAGACCACTCCGATATTTGGCACAACATAAATATGGGTGTTTCTGTAAGGATATGTTTGGATGATCTGAACATCCAAGTCAGTAGACCTAGCCACGCAGATGAGAACCATCTGCTGGGCACTGCCAGCTCCGATCCTCCCAGGTGCTTCCAACACTGCCCTTCAGAATACCACCTCTGACACAACTTGCTAACAGCACTCTTCTAGTCTCCAACTGGACCTTTGATAACAATGGTTGACTCTGTCCCATCCTTTATTCCTTCATATTCTGTGAAACAAAATCCAAGGACTCTGTCTCTCCAGTGAGCTTTCCGAGTCCTTCCCATGTTCTATAGCTAGTATTCCAATAAAAATGGGAACTATGACCTCATGTGCATCCATCACTATGCTAGCATTTTACTCTCTGTTTCTTTTTGCCCTCTGAGGAAAGTATGAATCTTGCTAAGCATCAGATCAAAAGCTGGGCCTCGGGAATCTGTGGGATGAGAAAAATTAGACACCAGGAGATGAAGAAACTTGTGTGGGCCTGAGACTCATGAAGCTGTGCAAAGCCAAGCTTTGAGCTCTGTCTCTGCACCTTTTGTAGACCCCTGGACAATTTTTTTGAACAATCTATGTTTTTCTCAATGCTCTAGACCTCATAATTTGATTAAGCTGATAGTTTCTGAATGCTTATTATATTCCAGGAGCCATTCCAAGTGCTGCAGGTAAACAAGTCAATCTGGGCTTGATTAAAAACAGTTGCCCAACAAGCAGAGAGAAAGTCACAAGCGGAACGTGCATGTCACAAGCACAATACCTACTTTGGCTGCTCTAAAAAGGGGATGAGAAATGCATTATTAACCATTGTGTAATAATGTTTGTTCGCATGTACATATTGTTATGCACTCATACCATGTTGGTAATACTATGGTTATTTTTATGTCAGTCAGTAGTGCCAATTTATATTTCTTGGTTCAGAGTTGGTTGATTTGTGTCATATAAAAATGAACATGTAATTCTTAAGAATCTGGTAAGATGCTGATCTACAGTCAAACAGATAAGCACAAGGTGAGGAATTCTGCCAGGCTGTGGCGCTCTGAGCAGTGTCCTGATCAACGCCCCCTGGCCGTCCACCTGATAAACGCTGCCCTTCCATCACCTCCCTCGCTAGAACTGCTCAAGCTCTAGTTTTAAGTCATCATCAGCAATAATGTATTGCTTCCTCCTTAACGTCAGTATTGATGATTTAGTGATTTATTATCTGACTCCTGTGCAGTATTTAAAATAATCCAAACGCACAAAGTGAATTAAATGACGGGTAGGGGATTCTGTCATGCAAATTCATGCGGTAGGGGCCTTGCTGTCACACTGACTGTTGACAACCTAAGTGGGTCACCAGAGTGGCTGCCCCTGCTAATGTATTTTCTCAGATGCACATACATATTCATGACATCCTGCTGTTTGTCTGTCGCCTCCGAGAGGCCCTCCCTCTCCTCAGAATCACAATGAACAGAAAATATGCACATTGAGCCAGCAGATGAGAGCAGATCCAAAGAGCTGTGGGTCCGTCTGACTTTCGTTTCCCAGCCTTTTACTACCGATTGTACACAGGGACTTTGGGTCCATGGGGCCTTCCTAGCGTGTTGGTACAGGGGTCATCACACCTGAAGGCTGGCCTAAGACAGCCTAATGAAGGGAAGTGCTTATTTCTTCCTTTTAGTTCTGTGGCCAAGTTGCTGCTGTATTCGAATCGGTATTGAGTGAGTGTGGATTTCTGCAAGGAGCTTGGCAGTGTCTGTGTCCGGCCACGCGTGACTGCTGTTGAGAAGTCACAACTTTCCCACAGGCATCACAACAGAACCTCACTTCAGCCTCTGGCAGCCATTTGCTCCCAGGAGCAGGTCCTCCAGAAGCTGAGGTTTTTCCTTAGCAAGGACACAGAAGACGCACGGATGCTTCCGCTTTGCTCAGGCGGGCGGTGTACACCTGACTGCAAAAACCCATGCCCAAGTAAGGAAGAAGAGGAATTCCAAACAGCATTCAACATTGCCAAAGATTTGACTTGTCATACACACACTTTTTTTTCTTTCTTTTCTTTTTTATCACTTTTTTTTTTTACAAAAAATGGGACATTTCATCTACCTAGACACTGTTAAAGATAATCTTTCTCATTAGTATCGCCTCTCAGGAAGGATAGGCTTTAAAATGTCAATTATTATTTAGTAAAGAATAGGAAGAATGATACAAGCAGGAGCAGGCTATTTTGCTTCTGAAAAGACACAGGATATTGAGCGATGAAAATATATTACATGTGTCCCCAAATCCTCCATGGATTTTTTTTTCGTATATACAAAGGAAAGTATTAGCTCCATAGGCAATATTTCTCTCAAGGCCACACTGATTAATTTAATATTCTGATTGGATGAGCAGCAGAGCTTTAACGGCTGTTAGCTTCTTGGCTCTGAGAAGAGGATAATGAGATTAACATTCAGAGAACCTGACTCGCTTCTTCGCTGTATTTAATTACTACACTGACACCAAATGGTAGTCACTGTGAGTTTTTGAGACAGGACACTGAATCCACACTTGTGTCATGTGGTAGTGACTGCTTTGGAAAAAGCCTGTGAGAAGCAGAGTCTTTATACGCTGCCCCTAGAGATCAGAAGATGTTTGTAATGAGGGTCAGGGCATCAGACAGACAGAGCTTCACATTCAGTCGAACCTCTTACACACAGTCTTTGGTGGTAAGTGAATATATTTCCAAATCCTTACTTGTCATTTAATTATTAACAGTATTTTTAGAATCAGCTCTTTGCAGAATGGTTTGAGTGAACTCTCATTGTGCCTAGTTTATAGGAAAGGGAAATTGGGCACTGAGACAGACATCAGTCCAAGGCAGCACCTGCCCATTCCGCTGAGTGCCCATGGGAAAGCTGGCAGTGCACAAGTCTGAAGTCCTCTGATGGTCTGTGGCCTTCCCACAGGTTAGGGTTTGGGGAAGAGTGCCGCTGTCTTTGCCTGCAGGTGAGGAAAACACAGATGAACTTCTACGTGGATGAAATAAAGATGAACTTCTTTATGGAGAACTATGTGACTAGACTCAAGTAGAGTGGAAAGATGGATAAGGAACGAAGGGGAACTATGATCCCATCCTCCTAAGGATCAGAACTGGAGGCTGTTGGTGTGTGGGGCCAGCATACCCAGAAAATAAGGCACTCTTCATTGCAACAAAGTATCCAGGAGCAGTGGTCCATGCTGCAGTCCCAGTAACCCAAATCCTAAGCAGAAGTCAGAAAGGGGGCTAAGTATGTGGCTCTAGGGATAGGGCACCCAAGCAA
The DNA here is from genome assembly GCF_019054845.1 of Dipodomys spectabilis. Taxonomy (NCBI): domain Eukaryota; kingdom Metazoa; phylum Chordata; class Mammalia; order Rodentia; family Heteromyidae; genus Dipodomys; species Dipodomys spectabilis. The sequence goes on along the minus strand of NW_024870743.1, from coordinate 1,445,264 downwards.
ACCATGAGTTCAAAACCAAGTGCCACCAACACTAAATCAACCAACAAAACCCAGAGGACACTTGTGAAGAAAACTATGAAGGGCACACACATGAAAGTCTGTGGCTGACGCCAGTGTCCAAGTGGCCTAGGAGACGATCTTGTCTTCACCGGCGTGTAAACAGCAGATACGTGTTTCCCACCACTACAGGCACTGAGAAACCCAGGATGAATGTGTTAGCAGATTTCTGTCTGCTGAGGCCCACTTCCCCATGGCGAACAGAGACCATCTACTCTGTTGTCTGCCAGGGTGCTGAGATTGTTTTTTATAAAATAACAGCTCACTCAGAAAGAGCTGGAGTGACCCGGTGGCCTCTCAAAGGCTCTGTGGCATAAGGTTATCACATTTGAGATTCGTTTCAGCCAAGAGATGTGGGTAAACCCCACATCTGATCTGTAACAGGAACACAGCACAGTTTTATTCACTGTTTTTCTTGATAAAAGCTAAATAGCAAGTAAAGCCATTTTAAAGTAAGTGATCTATGATTACACATTTTAATAAAAACTTTTATATTTATAAATAATGCACAACTTTACATAAGAAGGTAAGTTGTAATTCAATAAGGACTTATTGATTCATCTTTTAATTTTGTATGTATGTGCAAGAGAGAGAGAGGGAGAAACAGAGAGAGTAGCAGTACTTGAACTACACTCTTCCTCAGTTTTCTTGTTCATGTCTGGTGCTCTACCACTTGAGCCATATCTCTGATCCAACATTTTGCTGGTTTGTTGAACATAGGGTCTGATGGGCTTTTCTGCCTGGACTGGATTGGATCAGTAACCCTAATCCTTCAGGCCTCAGTCTCCTAAGTAGGTACCAATACCCATCTTCTTCTTGAACGCTTTAAATTCCTTCATATATAATTAATGTGGTATCTTATATTCTTTTTTTCTGGCTACAAGTTTATTCAACACAAAACTATCTCCATCTTTACTGGGATGTATCTTATATTCTTGATTAAAAAATGTTCAGATGGCAGACCTATACAACGTACAGATTCGAAATGGGAATGAAAACTTTACTACTATTCTGAAAATAGCTATTTCCAACAGTTCTTCGTAACAATCATTAATCCACCAATCAATCCATCCATCCCTCTATCTAACTTTACATCTAATCATGCATCTATCCAACAGTATTTACTAATCTTATGACTTGGTTAGAGTACAAAATGGGGAAAAAGTTACCCATTGTTTGGAGAAGCTTTTTTTTTTTCTGTGTGCTAATCCTAGGGCTTGAACTCAGGGGCTGGGCACTGTCCAAGAGCTTTTTGCTTGTTTGTTTTGCTCAAGGCTAGTGCTCGTCATTTGAGTCACAGCCTCACTACTGCTTTTTGGTAGTTAATTGGAGATGAGAATCTCACAGACTTTTCTTCCCAGGCTTAAAGTCACAGTCCTCAGATCTCTGCCTACTTAGCAGCTAGGATTACAGGCATGAGCCATTGGCATCAAGCTCAAAAACAGAGTTTAAAAGAAGCAAATACCAATGTTACCCATCAAAACAGCTGATTTACAAAAATATTACAATGATATTTATTTATTTGTTTGTTATTTAACAGGAAGAATATATTGCTATAAACTTTGTAAAGGATATAAATTAATCAGATGAAAAGGTGTTTTGCAATTACTGTTTTGTAAGCTGGACATCTGTCACTCGTGCCTGTAATCCTAGCTACACAGGAGGTTGAGATGCTGAGCACATGGTTCCAAGTCAGCCCAGGTATAAAAGTTGATAAAGCTATATCTCCACAACAACAAACAAAACTCTAGGCTAGAAGTGTGGCTCATGTGTTAGAGCACCAGCTGAGTAAGTATCAAGTCCTAAAACCTTAATGAACACAGTATAAGACAATATTGGATTGCTTCATTGGCTACATTTTCTTCTCATGGAGCAGTAATGTATATTTGTGTTGAATGACCAGCAAGAAGAAAGGCCAGTGGAAACAATACTGTTATAAAGCCTAGAGTGTTTAACTACTGTTTTCTTGAGTCTGCTGAGCTTTGTTTTTCTCCATAAAAATATTTCTCATTTCCCAGGTTAAAGTATATGATGATGCTTTGAAAATGAAATCAGCTGTAGGTGAACTCTGTCCTCGGAAGGTTGGCATAGTAACCTTGTGACAGCTACCTGGGGGGGTAGAACAAGGAGGTTCTGCTTTTGAGTTCTCAGGATAACCTCGGTGGGCAGGCACTCTGCAGTGGGTACTGGGAGCTAGCTTTGCGAGGTTGCTCCATGGCTCTTCCCAGGGAGATAGATCCGGTCGCTGTGATTGAATCTTGCTAGGGGGAGGGATGCTCAGCATGATTTTAGTATCATTCTTCACTACGTAAGAGTCTCAGGTTGTCATTTCAACGACATAGCCATCTTCAAAGACTAATGGGGAGAGCAAAGTGAATTCACAAGTTCCTCGCATAGCTCAGGCCTGTCGCTGTAACATGGAGTCCGGTCTGCACAACCCTGTGGACATCACATGTCCAGCTGGCTCCTGATGCAACACGTGATGCACATGTCCACGCTTTCTCTCGGGGCCACAGAGTCCGATCAGGAGTGGAGAAGTGTAGCGAATGCCCGTGCTGTAGAAGCTCAGCTCAAGTGTCAGGACTGGGTCCTTGGAGAATAGGCTTAGGGGACATAGGAGTGACCACCTGTGTATAGGTGCCCTCAGGCACTGTGTGGCCCTGCTCCTGTGGAGTCTAAAGGCTATGGCCTGGGCCCAGGGGAGGCCCATTTTGTCTTAATGAAATGATAATGACCAGCTCCCAGGCTGCTTTGGGTGGGGACAAGTCTCCTGTCACTGAAGATGCTTGAAGTCGCTCAGAATAAGATGGGTTGTGAGTGACAGGAGGGCTAGCCGGCTGGAGACATTGTGTTTGTTTGGGAATGTATGCATGTGGCATCGCTGCGTACATAACACAGATGCAAGTCATGAATATGTACACATGTGCTGGTGAACATGAGGGCTGGAGTGGTCTTTGAGGGTCCTTGTAACCCTGGGTTGTTATAATAATTCCCAGGGGCAGAGGTTAATTCTCCCTCTTCTGTTGCCGGTTAATAAATAGAGTACATCTCACAGATATCGTTGCGTTCTGTTTTTTTCTTGTACATTTTAAACAATCGTTGAGTGCAGACAGGCTGGAGGAAAGCTCCCTGCAGATTAGAAAGGTTTAGAGCTGAGCTCGAAGCACGCCCATGTGCTCAAGACCTGGCATTGAACAAAGACAAGGTCTTTGGGACATCCATCTCGGCACTGTTAGCAGAATCTGAGCAGAGTCATTTCCTTATTTTAAATGCTACAATAATGTAGGCTACTACAAACAAGGCTCTGTGTTTTCAATTTTTTTCTTTTAGTTTTGGACAGTGTAAACACCAGAGGTAATATCTGCATGTAGAGTGGTGATAAAGCCTGCATGTCAAAGAAACATCATGTGTGGGCACAGAGCTTTTATTCAGTGCTGTTTAAGGCTCCTAAGGCTAGCTTGTTTCCAAGAAGCATCGTCTGCTTGTTGGAGAAGCCTTGGGTGAGGCGCTCGAGGATGAAATAATACTTCTGCTTACTCAAAGGAAAGGTTTCATTATCATCCAGTAGTGTACATAAGAGCCACACATTTATATTTGATTTGTCACATTTGTTTGTGGTTCGAAGTCCTAGGTTGCAGATTTATAGTTCTCACGCAGTCTGCTCATTACACATCTGCCTGCCAAGCTACATGCGTCTTCCTGCGTCTCAACCCGAGTTCTGAGGCTCTCTGCGTAGTCACTGCAGAGAGTTCAAATTTGCTATTGCACAATTGAACTAATTGTCTGAGATGGTTTACATCCATCAGTGTGGCGCTTTATGGCTTCTCAGGCTCAATGAAAGATGAATAAATAAAGAAGCCCAAGTCATTCCTCTCTTTTATGACATGATGTGCGTGTAATCTGGAAATACGTTGGGCACTGTACCTCCATCAGAGAGCGGGCATCTGTCAGGCTGCAGATCCTGCTGCTGCTTTGCTATCTGTCCACTCAACCCTTACAATTGCTAGTCTAATAACCAATGAATTGAGTCTTTTTGTTTTGTTGTTTCATTTATAAGGTAAAGGTAAAGAAATGAGAGTGACTTTATTATTTTCCCCTCTGATGGTGATTCTGGGATCCTCCTCCTCCTCTAACTTCTCTTTCTTCTTCTTCTCCTCCTCCTCCTCCTCCTCCTGTTCTCTTCTTTTTATTGTGCCAGTGATTGGGACTTGACCTCAAGACCTTGAGCTCTCCCTTGGCTTTTTCACACAAGGCTGATGCTCCAGCATGTATGCAACATTTCCCCTTACAGCTTTTTGGTAGCTTGCTAGTTTGGTTTCCTGGACTTTCCTGTCCAGGTTGGCTTCAAAACACAATCCTCAGACTGGGGCCTCCTTAGCAGCTAGGAGTGAGCCCCCAGCACCTGACTTGGAGATTTTAGCTTCTATTCCCCCGACTGGTTCTCGTCTTGTCTGCTCACGTACTCTGTTTTCTAGTTTACAATGAGGACCCAGAGGAGGCAAATACACTTCGGTCACCCTGATGCACTCACAAGACATCAGAGAACTCAGCAGTGGCCACTGTGGATGACATCCCACAATGCATCTGTCTTTAGGGACCCCAGATGTACCTGCTGTGTTACCCATCAAGGGCCCAGGGCTAACGGCTGCCACCCACTGCTAACTCACTCTCCACCTACACATAACCACAAGGGCCAGGATTCACTGGAGGAACTGCTCACTGACACGCGGTTTTGCTCTGGGGAGGGCAAGATTCCACCCATCTGGTCTGAGAACCAGTCATGTGTCATAGCTGCTTAACAATTCCAGTGGCTTCCATTTCCTTGGAGTTTAATTTTTTTTGCTTTTATTTACATTTATTTTGTTGTAAAGGTGATGTACAGAGAGGTTACAGTTACATGAGTAAGGTAATGAGTACACTTCTTGTTGAACATTGTTACCCTCTCCCTGTTTTCCTCACACTTTCCCTCCCCCGACTCCCCACTTCCCTCCTCCCCACCAATTCATAGTGTTAATTTCCAACTTAGCCTCTTGTGGGTATTGCTGTTGCATTGGTTCACCCTTTGTCCTTTGTTTCTCCAATTTGCTATTTCCCCTTCCCTTACCCAAATCAGGTGAATAAATATGCAAGACACAGGGTACCAGAATCAAATAGTGACTACAGAGGATAAATCAAAGGGAAAAAGAAAAAAAGAAAAAAAAAAGAAAGAATTTCATGCAGTACATTAAAAACAACAGCATCAATAAAAAAAGAAATCTCTCTTATTCCATATCTTGGAGCTCATTTAGATTATCATCATTTTATATGGCCCTATGAATGTATCTATTGAGCCATTGTGATCCTCTGCTAGGACTATCCTAGATATATACTAATTGTTACAAATGAAGGAAACCATGGAGCCTGTTTCTTTGGGTCTGCCTTACTTCATTTAATATGTTTTTTTCCAAGTTTTTTATTTCCTTACAAATGGGGCAATGTCATTCTTTCTGATGGAAAACCTCATTGAGCTTCCACATCACCCCAGTTAGAATGGCCAATATCAAGAAAACAAACAAAGCCAGGTGCTGGTGGCTCAGGCCTGTAATCCTAGCTACTCAGAAGGCTGAGATCTGAGGATGGTGATTCAAAGCCAGCCCGGGCAGGAAAGTCCGTGAGACTCTTATCTCCAATAAACCACTAGAAAACTGAAAGGGGCGCTATGGCTCAAGTGGTAGAACGCTAGCCTTGAGCTGAAAAGCTGAGGGACAGCGCCCAGGCCCAGAGTTCAAGCCCCACAACTGACAAAAAAGAAAGAAAGAAAGAAAACAAACAATAATAGGTGCTGGCAGGAATGTAGCCAAACTACTACACTGTTGGTGGGATTGAAAACTGGTTCAACCACTCTGGAAAGCACTATGAAAGTTCCTCAAAAGACTAAACATAGAGTTTCCCTCTGACCCAGAAATCCCTCTCCTCAGCATTTACCCAAAGGAACACAAACAAGGCCACACTAAAACTCCCATCATAAGCATGTTCATTGCTTCATTCTTCACCATAGCTAAGATATGGAACCAACCCAAATGCCCCTCAGTAGCTGAATGAATCAAGAAAATGTGGTATATATACACAATGGATGCCTCCATCAGAAAGAATGACATCACTCCATTCATAAGGAGTTTATTTTTTTTAACATTTAAGAGCATCTACAATTTCTCCCATTCTAATCACAGTTCCTTGTGTGACTTTATCTTTGCACTTCATACCCACTTTCCTGAACGTACCATCATAGCCTGTCCACCTCAAATAAAGCTAAACTTTCTCTTAGATGCCTGCGCCAGCTCTTCTGCCTACCCATAGAGCTCTGTGGGTATTTCTGTGCATAGAGCTCTGTGGGTATTTCCATATAGCTCTATGGATATTTCCGTGCATTTTCTGCCTGTTCCATCATGTGCCAAGGAAACTTCAGTGGAATTCCTCAATTAGCTCACATCTTCATTTAGAGGTTACAACAGTCAACAGTCAATACCGGTATAGTTTAATTGAATGAGCCTATTCATTGACTGGGATTATATGTCTCAGAGGGGCAGATACTTTATGTTATTCCTTGATTGTTTTAATACCAGCAATGAATGAATGGATAGATCGCAGAAAGAAATGAAAAATGAAAGAAGGGGAAAAAAAGGAAGAAAGAAGTCAGGAGAAAAGTTCTAAAAATTATTTGTTGTGTCCTTGTGACTGATTTTGGGAAGAGTTATACTGGCTTCATAGAATGAACCTGGTGGCATTCTTTCCTTTTCTATTTCATCAAAAAGTTTTAGGTGCATGGTGCTGGTTGTTCTTGAAGTCTGATAGAATTTAGCTGTGAATCTGTCAGGTCCTGGGCTTTTCTTGTTGGGATACCACGAGACTGTTTCAGTTTCATCATATATTATAGATGTGTTCAAGGGATTCATTCTTCTTCTTTCTGTTTTGATAGGTAAAATGCATCTAGAAATCCAGCCATTTCTAGCTTTTCCAGTGTATCTGAATATGGGTTTTCAAAATATTCCCTTATGAGCCTCTGCATTGTTGGTATTTGTTGTTATAGCCTCTTTAGGGCCTCTAATTAATTTGGGTCTTTTTTCTTTTCCTTTTGGTCAGATTGGCTAAAGGTTTATCAGCCTATACAAAGATTCTGTCACATGGTGTTCACAAGAAAAGAAACACAGCAAATGCTGGTGTCCATCCAAGGAAAAAGCAATCCACATACAACATTGGTGGGATTGTAAACTAGTGCAACTACTATGGAAATCAGTCTGGCGGTTCTTCAAGAAACTAAATAGATCTATATGTAAAGGGTGATATGTAACTCTAGGACACACACATACACACAATATGATGAGTGGGACTGTGGGACTATTTAGGAGTCTGAGGGGGAAGGAACAGAGGAAAGGGAATCATGGAGTACTATTATGATATCTTATGAATATGACACTACCAGTGTGTCAAAAGTTAACCTGTTAGAGATTAATTAACCAAGGTGAAGACTTAATCAGTTACAGCCTAATATGAAATTAATAAATACAAGAAACAAGCTAGGTATTGGTGGATTATGCCTGTAATCATAGCTACTCAGGAGGCTGAGATCTGAGGATCATGGTTCAAAGTCAGCAAGAATGTCTGTGAGACTCTTGTCTCCAATGAATCACGGAAAAAGCTGGAAGTGATGCTATAGCTCAAGTGGAACAGTGCTAGCTTTGAACAGAAGGAGATCAGGAACAATGCTCAGGCCAAGAATTCAAGCCCCAGGACTGGCAAAAGAAAAAAATACAAGAAAAATGCTATGCTGTAAGCTGTTGACTATAAGAAGGTGCTATAGTTCCTGTACCAGGCAACCGGAACCAAGTATTCTAGGTCTGAGTTTATTTAATATGAGAAAAGGCTTCAGTGAAACATTAGAGCTAATAAAACTCAAAATGTCAATTCTAAGTCAATAGTTGTCAAATGTGGGTGAAATGGAGAAAGAACATCACAAGGGATCAACAAAAAAGCAGTTAGTTCTCTGAAAAGACCAACAAGACCATCAAACGCTTAGCCAAAATAACCCAAAGAGAAGACACATCAATAAAAGTACAGATGAGAGGGGGTATAACAGCAAATTCTATTGGAATTCAGAGGCTTGGGAATCTTTTGAAAATTACATTAAAATATATGACTATCTAAAAGACATGAGAAAATCTCTAGAACATGCGACTTACTATAATTTAACTTGCATGACATAACAGCCTAACTAGACCAATACATAATAATGAGAGTAAAACTCTTAATAGTGCTAAAAAAAAGGAATATCCAGGAATGTGCATATTTACTTCTGAATTTATCAGATTATTAAAGAACTAAAAGTAATGTTTCTCAAATCATGCATAAAATAGATATAAAAAGAATAATTATAAGTTTATTCTATGAATGAGGATTAGCTTAGTTAAGAACATTCATAGGGGCTGGGAAGGTGGCTCAGTGGTAGAGTGCTTGCCTTGCATGCATGAGGCCCTGGGTTCGATTCCTCAGCACCACATAAGCAAAAAGAAAAAAGCCAGAAGTGGCACTGTGGCTTAATTGATAGAGCACTTGCCTTGAGCTGAAGAGCTGAGGGACAGTGCCCAGGCCCAGAGTTCAGGCCCCATAGCCGGACACCCCCCCCCAAAAAAAAAAACACATTCATAGAGGTAGAGAGATAGAGACAGAGGCAGAAAGAAACACATGCACAGAGACAAAGGGAGAGAGACAAGGATAGAAAGACAGATAGATAGAAATGCATACAGAGAAAAAAAGAGAAAAATTATTATTGGAAAAATGATGTAAAATCCCCTTAAAATTATTAAATTGTTTCATAGCAAGAATACAAGGATAATTTGACAACTATAAAAAATTAAATTTAGTATGTAGATAAATTTCAGGTCAAAAATAATGTAATTATCTTGAAATACATAAGAATATATCCAATATCATCCTAAATGCAGAAAACTAAAATAATTTTCTACATCAGTAACAAGAGTCATCTCTATTCATTTCTTTTCTTTTCTTTTAGGACCAAGACCAGGACTCAAATCTGAGCTTTCGTTCGTTGACAAGTGCTCTACCAATTGAGCCATGGCTTCAACCTCTCTATTAGTCTCATTCTCTACAGCACTCAAATGTCTTGCCAAAGCAATAGACAAGAGAAATAAGTGAGATCAAAATAGAAAAAAAGAAAACAAGTTATTACTGCCTACATATGATGTGATCTTGAATTTAAAACACTCTAAAGACTCCACCTGATGAACCTGATGAACATTATTGCCAAACAGTTAGATATGAAATTATTATACAAAGTCAATAGATCTTAAAAAATCATATATATTGCAACAATGGAAACACTGTAAAGAAAAAGATCTCATAATAACTACAAAAAAGTAATTACTTTGGTCATCTTTCTGTGAATCCATTGATTGTAGGGTGTGGTTTGTTTGTTTATGTGCTTTGGTTGTGTTTGATTTTTTGTTTTTTTAAAGTTTTTTATTGTGAAAATACTGTACAGAGGGGTTAAAGTTACATGAGCAAGGTAATGAGTACATTTCTTATCAAGCATTGCTGCCTCCTCCTTTGTATTTCCCCTACCATCCCTTCCCTCCCACCTCCTCAACTACACTCCCCTCTCCCCATCCCCTCACCTTCCCCCCACCCAGCCTAAATTGTAAAGTTCATTTTTTGTATTCTTTCCCCTATTTATTGTGTATGAGGTTAGGGGGTGAGGAGTCAAGGAACTTAAAATCAGGGTCTGGGCGTTGTCTGTGAGCTTTTCTTGCTCAAGGCTAACACTCTACCTCTTGAGCTACAGCTCCCCTTCTGGCTCTTTTGTGCTTAATTGGAGACAAAAGTCTCACAGACTTTGCCACCCAGGTTGGCTTCGAGCTTTACTCCTCAAACTGCAATCAGCTGAGTAGCTAGGGTTACAGGTGTGAGCCACCAGTGCCCATCCCATCCATCATAAGCTGATGCTCATGAAGGGACTGAATACTTAGACTGTGGCACTAACAGAAGGAGCTCCTATCTAAGAGACAGGATTTCTTGATAGAGTTCTGTCAGATTGTTTGTTGGGCCCTCTGCTGGAAAAGGAGAATCAGGTCTTGAATAACGCATTTAGATTGTGTCCTCTGGTACTGAGGACATAAGGCAGCATGGTACATACCTCTGTGAATGTACAACATCTCATACCTGCTCTGTGATATCTCACAGTGGCCTTGTTTTATCAGAGCTATTATATTTTATTTTATTTTATTTGATTGTGAAAATACCCTATAGAGGGGTTACAATTACATGGACAAGGTAATGAGTACATTCCTTATGAAGCATTGTTGCCTCCTCCTTTGTTTCCCCTTCCCATTCCTTCCCTTGTCCTACCCCACCCCCCACCCTCACCCCCACCAAAGTTGCAAAGTTTGTTTTTCTACATAATGACTTGTACATCTCATTATTGCAGTGGGTCCACCTGTATCCCTATTTAAATGATTTGTTTTTTTCCTTCCCCACCACAAATTATACCAACATCAAATACAGTGAAAACAGGGTTTATACCATGGGGGAGGGACATACGAAGCAACAAAGAAATATCTTATAAATATGTTAGAAACAATACCAAGAAAGAAAAACCATTTGAATACTTATCTTGGGGTCCATTTCATCTAACATCAACTTATCTGATCATTTCTGCTTGTCTCAGACTTATACTAGTTATTGCAAATAATGGAAACCATGGGACCTATGTTTCTTTGGGCCTAGCTTAGTTCACTTAATAAAATTTTTTTCTAACTCTTTCCATTTCCTAACAAATGGGGCAATGTCATCCTTTCTGATGGAGGCATAGAAATCCATTGTGTATATATACCACATTTTCTTGATCCATTCATCTACTGAGGGGCATCTGGGTTGGTTCCATATCTTAGTTATGGTAAATAATGCTGCAATAAACATAGTTGTGCTGGTAGCTTTAGTGTGGTCTTGTTTGTGAACATTTGGGTAAATGCTCAAAAGTGGGATTGCTAGATCATAGGGGAGCTCTATGTGGAGTCTTTTGAGGAACCTCCATACTACTTTCCAAAGTGGTTGAACAAGTTTACACTCCCACCAACAATGCAGTAAGGTGCCCTTCTGTCCACATCCCCTCCAGCATCTGTTGTTATTAGAGTTCTTGATTATAGCCATTCTAACTGGGGTGAGGTGGTATTTCAATGTTGTTTTGATTTGCATTTCTTTTATGGCTAGAGAGGTTGAGCATTTCTTCACGTGTCTATTGGCCGTTCTTTCCTCTTCAGAGAAGTTTCTCTTTAAGTCTTTAGCCCACTTATTTATTGGGCAGTTGTTTCTTTGAGGATTTGTTGTTGGGGGATTTAATTTTTTGAGTTCCAAGTATATTTTAGATATGAGACCCTTGCCTGTTCTATGGCTAGTGAAGATTTTCTCCCAAATCCGTGGGCTTTCTATTGATCTTGCTAGCTATGTCCTTTGCCATGCAAAAGCTCTGCAATTTCATGCAATCCATTTGTCCAACCTTTCTTTGATTTGTTGTGTTTCTGGGTCTCTATTAAGAAAATTTCAGCCTGTGCCAAGGAGACCTAGAGTTTTTCCTATTCCATCCTGTAATGTTTTCAGAGTGTCTGTTTTGACTCCGAGGTCTTTGATCCATTTGGAGGTGATTCTGGTGCAGGGTGATATATAAGGATCTAGCTTTAGTTTTCTACAAGTAGTTAACCAATTTTGCCAGCACCATTTACTGAAGAGGCTGTCTTTCTTCCATTCTATTTTTTTAGCTCCCTTATCAAAGATTAGATGACTATAGGTCTGTGGGTTCATTTCTGGGGTTTCAATTCTATTCCATTGTTCCTGTGGTCCGTTCTTGTGCCAGTACCAGGCTGTTTTGATTACTAGGGCTTTATAGTAGAGTTTGAAATTTGGCATTGATATTCCTCCAGCACTGTTCTCTCTGTTGAGGATCATTTTTGGTATTCGGGGTCTTTAATTGTTCCATATGAATTTTTGGATTACCCTTCTATTTCCTTGAAGAATGAGGTTGGAATATTGATAGGTATTGCGTTGAATTTGTAGATAGCCTTGGGAAGTATTGCCATTTTCACGATGTTAATCTTTCCAATCCAGGAGCATGGGAGTTTTTGCCACTTTCTAAGTTCTGTATTGATTTCCTTTTTCAAGTTTTTAAAGTTTTCATCATAGAGGTCCTTCACTTCTTTGGTTAAGTTAATTCGTAGGTATTTTATTTTTTGTGGGGCTATTACAAATGGAGTTGCTTTCCTGATTTCAGGCGCACTTTTCTCATTGTTGGCATACAGAAAAGCCATTGTTTTTGAGGGTTAATTTTATACCCTGATACTTTGCCAAAGTTTTGAATCAGCTTGAGTAATTTGGGAGTGGAGTCTATGGGATTCTTTAAATACAAGATCATGTCATCCCTATTTGGATCCCCTTTATGTTTGCATCTTGTCTTATTGCTGTAGCTAGGCATTCTATTACTAGATTGAAGAGAAGTGGAGAGAGTGGACATCCTTGTCACATTCCTGAGTTAAGAGGAAATGGCTTTAGTTTTTCAACATTAAGTATAATGCTGGCTGTAGGATTGTCATATACAGCCTTTATTGTATTGAGGAATGTTCCCTGGATTCCTAATTTTTCCAGAACCTTCACCATAAAGGGGTGTTGGAGCTTGTCAAATGCTTTTTCTGCATCTATTGAGATAACCATGTGGTTCTTATCCTTGCTCTTGTTGAAATGATGAATTATATTAATTGACTTGTGTATATTGAATCAGCTTTGCATCCCTGAAATGAATCCTGTTTGATCATGATGTACGACTTTTGGATGAATTTTTGAAGTCGATTGGCCAAAAATTTTGTTGAGAAGTTTTGCATCAATGTTCGTGAAAGAAATGGGTCTATAGTACTCTTTCTTTGATGAGTTCCTTCTTTGATTTCGTTAAAGGTTAAGATGGCTTCATAGAATGAGCTCAGTAGTGAACTTTCTCTTTCAATTTCATTGAAGAGTTGGAAGAGTATTGGAGTGAGCTCTGCTTTGAAGCCTTGTAGAATTACGCTGTAAACCCATCTGGTCCTGGGCTTTCTTATATTGGAGGTCTATTATTGCTGTTTCTATTTCAATACTTGATATGGGCCTGGTAAGATGGTTTAACTCATCTTGGTTTAGTTTTGGCATGTCGATATTTGCTAGGAAAAGGTCCATTTCTGCCAAGTTTTCAAACTTATTAGCATAAAGTTTTGAGAAGTATTCCCTTATAATGTTCTGAAACTTGGTTGTTTCCATGGTGATGTTTCCATTCTCATCTCTGAGTTTATTTATTTGGGTGTGTTCTCTTTTTTTCCTGATAAGACTTGCTAAGGGTCTGTCAATTTTGTTAATTTTTATGAAGAACCAACTCTTTGTTTTGATTCTATGTTTTTTAAATTGTAATCCATTTAACTGATTTAATTTTAATTATTTCTTTCCATCTACTTGATTGGGGTTTATCTTGCTGCTCGTTTTCAAGGAGGTTTAGATGTCTCCTTAAATTTTTGGTTTTAGATCTCTCCAATTTGTTGATGTAGGAACTCAGAGCTATAAGCTTGCCTCTGAGTACTGCCTTTGTTGCATCCCAGAGGAACTGGTTATTTGTGTGTTCATTTTTGTTGAATATCATGAACATTTGAATTTCGTTTCTAATCTCTTTCATGACCAACTTGTGATTCAACAGTGTGTTGTTCAGCCTCCATGTGTTACAGGGCTTTCTTTGGTGGCTTTTGGTGTTGAGTTCTAATTTTATTCCCTTCTGGTGTGAGAGGTTGCAAGGTAAAATTTCATTGTTTCTGAATTTGGACAAGTTTGCTTTGTGACCTAAAACGTGGTTTAAGAAAAATGTGTATTCTGAAGCTGCTGGGTGAAATATTCTTTAGATGCCTGTTAAATCTAGTTGATCTATGCAGTTGTTTATATCTGTGGTTTCTCTGTTGAGTGTTTGCCGAGTTGTTCTATCTAGTAAGGATAGTTGTGTGTTAAACTCCCCAACAATTAATGTCTTTGGATCTATGTGAGCCTTGAGTGAAAGTAGTGTTTCTTGGATAAATTTGGGTGCTCCATTCTTTGGTGAATAGATATTTAGAATTGTAATATCCTCCTGAAGGAGAGATCCCTTAATTAGTATGTAGCGATCTTCTTTATCTCTTCTCACCAATTTTAATTTGAAGTTTATTTTATCTGATATTAGGATTGCAACTCCCGCCTGTTTATGGGGGCTGTTGCTTGCTGGATTTTGTTCCAGGCTTTCACTTTCAAAATGTGTTTGTTTTTACAGGCATGGTGTGACTCATGAAGGGAGCAAATAGAAGAATCTTGCTTTTTAATCCAACTAGACAGTCTTTGTCGCTTAGTTGGAGAGTTAAGTCCGTTAATGTTGATAGATAGGACTGAGAGGTTTTTGGGAGTTCCTGCCATGTTATCCATCTTCTTGGGGGCTGCGGCACCTGGGTTCTTCCTAAGGTTCTTGGATTCTCAGTTTGGGTGTGGTTTCTTGGCCTTTATTGAGTTCTTGTTGGTTTTCTATGTGTAGGACATCTTTAAGTTTCTTTTGGAGGGTTGGTTTGGTGGAGATATATTGTTTCAGTTTTTCTTTGCTATGGAAGTTTTTTATTTGACCTTTGGTTATGAAGGAGAGTGTAGCTGGGTACAGTATTCTTGGTTGATAGTTGTTTGTCTTTAGGGCATGGCTTACATCATTCCAGGCTCTTCTTGCTTTAATTGCATCTGCTGAGGTGATTCTAATTGGTTTACCTTTATAAGTGTTTGATCTTTTTTTCTGGACAGCTTTAAGGATCTTTTCCTTGGTCTGAATTGATCCTGTGTGGATTATAATGTGACGGTGGGATGTCCTGTTCTGGTCTGGTCTATTTGGGGTTCTAAAAGCTTCTTGTATCTGAATAGGCCTATCTTTTTGCATATTTGGGAAGTTCTCTGCTAGAATCTTGTTAAACAAATTTCCTAGACTATTAACTTCTGTGCTCCTCTACACCCATTATCTTCAGATTAGGCCTTCTGATCGTGTCTTCCAAAAGTTGAATAGGTCTATCATAATTCTTGGATTTGTCTTGAATAGTTGTATGTTCTTTATAATATCTAGGCTGTCTTCAATCCCCGAGATTCGATCTTCTGTATGGTCTAACTTACAGTCAAGACTTTCTACTTTGTTTTTTTATTTCTTTTCCTTCTCATTGGTCAGCTTTGATGGCTTCAAATTCTTTGTTTGAGCTTTGTTTTAGATCTTGTATGAACTCCTTTCCTTCCTTAATTTGGTGTTTAGGGTTTATTCTCAAATCACTTAGTTGATTGGTTATGGTTTCCACGGACTCCCTTTCCTTCTGTTGGGCTCCATTCCCTTTGTGGTCTCCCTGAATTCTTTCAGCTGTCTGTTTATGGATTCCATGAATGCCTCTGTTGATCTTTGTCTATTCTCATCCTGTTCTCGAAATTCCCTTATTGTTCTTTGATTAGCTTCCTCACCTTCACACAATTCCTGTAGTTCTCTTTTACTGCTCTTAGCCTGCTCACGCAATTCCTTTGTTTCTCTTTGACTATTCTCAGCCTGCTCATGTAATTCCTGACTTTCTCTTTGACTGTTCTCAACCTGCTCATGCAATTCCTGTATTAATCTTTGAATAGCTTCCTCACACTCATGAGATTTCTGTATTAATTGTTGGTTTGCCTCCTTTTTCTCCCTATCATGCTCACACTGAGTCCTTTGCAGGTTTTCAATCTTTTCATTCACCACATTTACCAGTAGTGTTTGTAGAACTTTTTGGGAAGTCTCCTCTGGATTATTCATTAACTGTTCTGTCACATGATTATCATGTGTGGGAGTTGAGATACCTGGACTTGCCATTTTTCTTGTGTTTTTCTGGCTTGTTCTGCCCATTTGTTATAAAAATGACATCAATTTTGTGCTAGATCACTATTTTAAGGTAAGCATCAACCAGAGCCCTGTAGTTGCACAGCCAAAATGGTCGAAGAGGACTGGGAAGGTGGCTCATTGGTAGAGCGCTTGCCTTGCATGCATGAGGCCCTGGGTTCAATTACTCAGCACCACATAAGCAAAAAGAAAAAAGCCAGAAATGGTGCTGTGGCTCAAGTGATAGAGTGCTAGTCTTGTGCTGAAGAGCTGAGGGACAGCGCCCAGGCCCAGAGTTCAGGCCCCATGACCGGATCCCCCCCCCCAAAAAAAAAATGGTTGAAGATACAATCTAGTTCTACAGATACAATCTATTCAACATCAAATAACTATGGGTTAATGGGCTAAGAACAGCAAAAAAGAATTTGACAAACCAGAAATTATTAGGTTTAAGGAGAAATGTGGAGAAAAATAGGATTAGAGGGATGTGGAGAGGTAAAAGGAGAGTGAATTTATCCAAGTCCTAATCTCAGAGAGGGAAATGGATTGGACAGAATGATAGAAAAGAGATTAAAGAAAAAAAAACAAAAAATGGAAAAACAAAATTTTAAATTTAAAGAGTGAAACACTTAAAATTATTTATGTTTAAAGAAATGATATTGAGAGAAGAAAAGGATAGGATGAGAGGAGAGGAGAGATAGAAAGGAGACATGAAAAACCAAAAAATACAAATCTTAAAATTAGTTACTTGAAAATTATATAGGTATAAAGAGATAATACTGCTATTAAAGAATTTAAGCCTAAGAAGTTGTGAATTGAGTAATAAATTTATGGATTAAAAATGTACACAATGGGGGATAAGGTCTAATAATCAACAATGGGTATATATCTGGGGATGAGCAGAACAGCAATTAAGTCATGCAAAAAAGAAAAACAAAAAAAAAATGAAAAGAATAAAAATAAGGACCAAAAGGTCCTAAGAGATTTTTAAAAAAGCACAGACACATATATACACCTAAAATAAAAATTATAAGAGGAAAAAAAGGATTAATATAAAACAAATTTTTTAAAAAATGAAAAAATTTTAAAAGGTACAAAGAAGATTTCTTTGATTTTTTTTTTCCGGCAGGGGATGGGGGTGGGTGGTGGAATAGGAAGATCCTGTACTTCCCCTGTGTCCACAACCAAGTCTTTTGGTGGAGTCTCTGGTCAGTTTGTGGTGTTTGGTTTTTCAGTGGCTTGATTGGTTTCTTAAGTCAGTTTGTTTGAGCAGGCAGAAAAACGCTCTGCATTACCCAGGATTTTGTGATCCTTCTCCCAGGTTAGTTCAGTAAGAGGGAGATCTGCTTTGAGTATCACAACAGAGGGAGATGGCTGTTTCCTCTAGTTTGGAGATGCTGTTATAAGGCTAGGTTCTGGGTTGGGTTGAGGCCTTTCAGCTAACAGTAGCTTTTCCCTGAGAGGCTAGGTTCTGAGACACTCACAGAGCCCCGCTTGGAGCCATTCTCAGGGTTTATGTTTACTGAATTTCAATTATTTGTCTAGAGTGCTGTAGGGAGGGGCAGCCTCTGGATCCATTTACCAGTGAAGAAAGTCACTCCTCTGGGGTTGGCGCTTCCCCTGCCTGGGTGGGGTGACTTTCCCCTGGGTGGAGCTGAGACTGGTGGGTCAGGTCAGGTTCCTGTGACCTGCTAAATGACTCTTTTGTTTTCTTCCAAGGCCTGAGTTGGAGCTAGCTGCTTAGCCAGGCCTTTGTCAGTATCAAAGATGGAGCTCTCCAGTGGTGGAGGAGAGGCGGCCTTCCCTCCTCTGCTCCCTGAGAAGGAGTGAGGATGTCAGGGTTCTACTCATGCCAGAGTCTTGATTCCTCAGCCATTGCTGGTCTGTAATCTGCTCCTTGTCAGTTCTTTCTGGTGTTGAGTAGAATCCACTCACCCACTGTGTCTGGCGCCTTTGTCCTGGACTCTCTCTGTTGTAGGTATGGCAGCTATGGCTGCCACTGCAGCCGCCACAGCTGCAGCTACCGGCAAGTGGTCAAATCTGTCTCCTTGCCTGGATTTTCCCTCTCTGGCCAAACTCTCTGTACTGTGATGGCACACTTGGTGTGATTCTCTAGCCTAGAACTGTTCACTGGAACACTAAAACTACTTTCTATGCCAGAGCTTGTTTGGCCTCCAGCTTCTCCTCTGCCATCTTTCTCTGATCTCAGAGCTATTTTAATGATGTTCTTCAAGAATATCTTTTTTCCAGGTGATGATTGAGAAGGTAATAAAAACAACAACAACATGGTATCCAGGTATCAGAATAGTAACAATAAAAAAGGCATTAATTCACCATAGACAGGAAGATAATTTCTCCCATTTTGGAATTTTTTGGGAAAATTTTCATGAAAGCTAAACTAGAACTATTAGGGTTCTAGAAGGGGGATGTGAGAGGAGGGAGAATAAGAAATAGAGAATATGATTGAAATATATGTATGGATATATTGCACAGAAGTGGCATCATGAAATACATCACTTTGTACAATTAATGTACGCTAATAAAATTGGAGAAAACTAATGGTGTATTCAAATACATACATTGACAATAAGAATAAAATCCCCTTTTTTGACACTGTCTTACTGTAGGTTTTTCTGAAATCAAAGTCTGAAATACAATAAAGCTTAAAGGCAGGGCATTTATTGAGTGTAGAGCCAGGATAAACAAGTAGAGAGCCAGGGAAGGAATGAAAATAGTGTATGAGTTTATTATCAAGCCAGCTAACATTACAAGGAAATGATATTAAATGGGGTAATTAATAGGAGATTCTGAGACAACTTTTCAAATAAAACTCTTAAATTTTTAAGAGGGAAAGAGTAAAGGTTCTGGTCCATATCTACCTTCTCATTGTTCAAGCGTGCTGTAAGATGTTGGCTCCTATAGCTTTTGAGGTTGTGAGATTTGTTTTGACACAGAAAAGTTAAGGGGTTCTACGTTTGCTATACACACCCCTCCTGCACCACATTCCCAGTGTACACAGGGGGTGTTGTCACTAGCATTCCACTAGTGCCTCACAGAGGTCTGGTTCTTTTTATTCATTCTGTTTCATGGTGGCCTTTTCTGTTTTGAATTAACATTGATCTAAAAATCACTGGACAAAAATCTTCATCTGTGTGGAGAAAGACATAGCGTTGAGAAGCTGTGCTTTCAGAAAAGGAGTCACTAATACTTGCAACATCCTCCGGACATTCAGTGTTTGAGTGAACTTCTGTAGCATGAGGTTGTATTTCCTCCAATGTGGGGTGGGATGGGACGCATCCTCCACTGTTTGCTCTGGGGAAACTGTGTGTTTTGCTGCAGTAACACTTGTGCCACTGAGAGACACAACACCTGTGAGCTGAGGGGAACCTGGGTCGGAGTCAAGCGCTGGAGTGGATTCCAGCTTCATGGGTTAAGGAAGATGACGGAAGTTGTTTCCTCTTGATGAGTTCCTGGATTGCTAAGGTTCAGATGAACTGCTCTCCTGCAGTCCTCTCTGCAGAAACTTCCTGCCAAAAACCACAGGGGCAGTCATTATTCAGTGGTGGCAGAACCTGGAAGGCTGTGCCTCTGCAGGAGCAGGTGTCCCATGCGCGTCCAGGGCTGAGCCATCCAGCTAACTCTCCAGCAGCTGTGCTCCACCTGTCTTGGAATTGTAAGGTGACATTGGCTCCGTGTTCATTTTCACTGCTCATGCCCAATCGAACTCATGCTGCTACGATTGGTGAACCGTGACCTCTAAATTCTGGAAGATCCTGTGTCTGGGTTCATTTGTCCCTGCAAGTGTGTGTGTGTGTGTGTGTGTGTGTGTGTGTGTGTGTGTGTGTAAAATGTACATAGAACAGGGAAGAGACAGTAGAATGCCTGCTCCTGCAATGCTTTGCAGCCCTGTCCAGTTGTCTAGGGGTTTTCTGGGAGAATTTTAAAATTAGTTCCTGTACAACTGCACCTTTCAGAACACCTGAGTGACTCCGCTGTAACTGCCAGAGGTGTCCCAAGAGAGCAGTGCGTGGCTGCAGCACCCTGCTGTGGGCTAAAGAGCTGACTCTTCGCCCCTCCTCATATGTAAGACGTGGCTCCTGTGCATTTGCTATCTTCAGAAAACCTCAGAAGATAACTATAAACATGCCATATCAAACACATAGCAGGGACAGGCATGGCAGCCAGCTTTTGTCCTTTAAGCTGACTTAGATGTGCATGAAGTGGAATTGTCTTCAGAGACAAAGCCCACGGTTGCACTGTTTCTTCAGTGGCTGAATCCCGGCCTGCAGCTGAGTGTTCAACTTGACCTGCCATTTGATTGATTTCCCAGGCTGGATGCCAGCAGCGCCTCCCAGCCTGTCTCGTCTCTGAAGCTCAGCTGCAGTGCCACCCTGGCCCCGATCCTCATCCAGCTGGGAGACAGCAGACAGGGAAGGCCGTGTGAGGCAACATGGGCATTTCTGGAGTGCAAAGAAGCCTGCTCTCAGGTGAAAGCCATCCTGTCAAATGGAAAAGACCAGGTGCTTCTCTGGCTATAAGCTTCTTGTCTGAATCCCCAGGAAAACCTTCATTGTATGGGGTGCTCCTTCACACCCAGCCTGGCCACTCTCAGCTGACTTCAATCACAACCTGGAGAACTTTTCTCTCACAGATAGCGTGATTCTTGTATTTCTTTAGCTCGAAGATCACAGATGACCAACGGGCATGCCCAGCCGTGCAGGACAGCCCCTGGGAACTAGTGACTGAAATGCCGTCAGCCCCACACAGCCAGGCTCCTGCCACAGGCCGCCACCTGCCTCTGTGCTCTTGAATTCCTCGCACAGGCACCAGCTCAGCAAGCTCTGTGTCTTACAGCTGAGTTTGCTTGCTGGGGAGAGCACCTTCTTCTGCCTGTGCAGAATGGGGTAAAGGATTGTGGAGCCAGTTAATCAAAAAGAAGGGGAGGGGGAATCTGTGTGCCTCCCAAGCGCACACCAGGCTCAGAGTATGGCCAAGGCATGCTCAGTATACAGTGTTCGGTGGGTAGATGACTTTAATACAATTATTTTCTCTACAATGCTAAGCAGGAAGGGAGCAGAGTGGCTGGGTCAGTACATGTCAGCTCCCACAATGCCTTTTCACCAGGGATGCAGGCTCTTTTTCCTCCAATATATGTTTTTGTCTCCTTTGTCAAAGTTCAGAGAGCTGTAGCTACAGCTACAGCTATGTGTTTTTCCTTCTAGGTCTTCTATTCTGCTCTACTGGACTTAATGACTGTTTTTGTGCTAATATCATGTTATTTTTGTTACTGTGCTTGTGTAGTAGTATTTAC
Organism: Dipodomys spectabilis; assembly: GCF_019054845.1. Taxonomy (NCBI): domain Eukaryota; kingdom Metazoa; phylum Chordata; class Mammalia; order Rodentia; family Heteromyidae; genus Dipodomys; species Dipodomys spectabilis. Next base: position 1,423,959 of record NW_024870743.1, on the reverse strand, counting down.
AAACATTTACTTTAAAAAAAATACAACCGATGGTAAGATCTGCATGTGAGATTGGCCTGTTTGACATAAACTTAAAAACTGCATTCATAGTGTTGTGCTGTTATAAATGAAGGGAAAGTTGAAAAGACATGTTACTTCTCCTTTATGCCTACTTTGTAATACTCTCATTCAAACAAGCTAATTCAATCAGTTATGCTTATCTTCAGGTGGAAATTTTCTATGCTTTTCTGAGAAGTGAAGATTTGAACATCAAAGTGCTTTGGTCAATCATTTCTATAACTGCTTTGTGAGATGGAGAGTAACAGATGACTTCTCAAAGCTTTTAGGGGTGCTTCTAAACTTGATGTTGAGCAGTGTTTATCAAACAGTGTTTATCAGGAGGAAATAAAATGTACTAAGGATAGAGGAAATCAAATCTAGTCATATAATAAGAAACAAATGAGCTCACGCCTGTCATCCTAGCTACTCAGGAGGCTGAGATCTGAGGATCATGGTTCAAAGCCAGCCTGGGTAGGAAAGCCGGTGAGACTCTTATCTCCAATAAACCACCAGAAAACTGGAAGTGGTGCTGTGGTTCATGTGGTAGAGAGCTAGCCTTGAGCTGAAGAGCTGAGGAACAGCACCCAGGCCTAGAATTCAAGCCCCACAACTGACAAAAAAAAGGAAAAGAAAAGAAACAAATGGCATTAGTAATTAATTGCCCATTCTCTAATTCTCAAATCCCTTTTAATTTTGTGAAGCTTCATTAACAGAACTTCACTGTAAAAATGTCAGTAAGTCATTACTTCAATATGAGTTCTGTGTAGTCTTTTCTATATATCATAATAATTATAAAAAGAAAACAGATTACAATCAGTCACCCTTGGTATAGGCTGAGGAAAACCTTTGTAACCATTACCTGGTTCTTTACTGAAGTGTACATTTCATCTCCCCCTCCATATACAACACTGGACATTCTTATATTTGCTCACACCTTCAGGGATCAATGGTCGTGAGGCCTTTACCTGCCCCGACTCCTTTGTACAGGTAAAAGGATCAAGAATCCACATGACGGGGACAGTAAGAAGACATAAAGTATGACCGATTGAACGTCAACAGGTAAGGAAGGAAGGAAGGAAGCAAGTAACACCAGGAGTTGCTAGGGCAAAGGCCATGAACGTCCCAGGCCCAGTCCAGAGAGAGAACATGCGGAATGTGAGCCCTGACACACACGGGTTCCAGAGGAACGCCACCGCAGACACACAGCAACACACTGGGAAAATGAAGTGCAAATACGGAACTGGAGCCTGAAGTGGCAGTCCAAGGGCAAAGTGAGGTTTCAGGCACTGCAGGAGCCCTGGTACAGGCCATGTCTCTGAAGAGCCATTATTGGTTGCCTTGGCCTTCCCGAAAGAAAAATTGTTCTAGATGGTGCACCATGTTTCCTGTGCGATCCTGGCCTAGTGAGGCACCAGGAAGCAGGGATCCATTCCGCGTGCTTGGAACCCATCTGAAGATAGAGTCTGTATGATGGTAAGCGGGGCCTGGTGGAACTTAGACCTGGAACCTAGTTCCTGGAAACTATGTTCGCAGTAGATGGTTTGCTGACTTCACACGGTGGTACTTATTGTTAGATGTGCCATGTGACTTAGCAATGCAATTTTAAATTTTCTAGTAGCCACATGTTCTTGTTCACAGACATTTTTCATCTTTAACTCCCACATTCTAACTCTACTTATCCTGGATTTTCAGCTCAGACTTAGCTTTCATATTTACAAAGGCTGCTCAATGCTTGCCCTATTTAAAAAGATCTTCCAAGATAAAGTTAGTTTCGTTCAGGAATGTAAGGTAGGTGAGCATTTGTAAATCAATAATTGTAGTAGAGCATACAAGCACAATCAAGAACAAGAATCAGGGAGGATGGGAAGGGATGGGAAGGGGAAACAAAGGAGAAGGCTACAATGCTTGATAAGAAATGTACTCATTATCTTGCCCATGTAATTGTACAGTATTTTCACAATAAAAAAAGAGTAAGAAGCATATGATCATTTCAGAAAAGGATTTTGACAAAATTCAAAACTATTTTATTGTAAAATCTTTGAAGAAATTAGGAACAGAAAAAAAGTACCTTAATGTAACAAAGGCTACATTTAACATACTATACAAACATTATTCTAAGTGGGGAAAAACTGAAACCATTCTAAACCCAAGAAGATGACAAGGGCTTTCGGTCTCTCCACTCTTACACAGTATGGTGTTAGAGTTCTTGGCTACAGCAGGAAAATGAACTCTACAGAGAAAACTTTAAAACTTTGAGGAATTTAACGAAGATCCCAGAGGATGGAAAGACCTCTCATGTTCTTGGACTGGCAGAGCTCTTATCATCGAAATGCCCGTATTGCCAAGGCATTGTATAAACCTAATGCAAAATGCAGCTTAATCACTAAATGGAGATGTTAAAATGAAATGTCATTGTACAAATATTTGATGCTAGATGTACCTCTGAAAACAAAAACAAACACTGAAAGGCTTAAGGTGGTGCCTGGCAGACACTTTTGTCAACTTTTGTCCATTTTGTGAAGGACACTATGAAGTATGTCAGGAGGGCTGTTTTCCTTTACTTTGCAGTCACTGTTCTTCTGAACTGAAGCGGAGCCCCTAGCTGCACCCTGCCTTGATAATGTAGGTGCAGAAAAAAGCTGAGGAAACAAATGCCTTGGCAAGAACATGAAGAAAGTGACAATCCATCAGCCTCCTGGAACACGTAGCTGAACTAGAACTAAAACTTAAAGATGACAGCCATATAATCCTTCCATAGCTCAAATGCGCATCAACCTCATGCAGGGTTAACACTTCCTATGATGTCTGCTCCTTTCATCTCTTGGAAAGTGAATAAACATTGTTTCATTGATTGTAAAAAAAAACACCCAAAAAACCAAAAACAACAACAAAAAGCAATTATTAAGCCAGATGCCAATGGCTCATGCCTGCAATCCCAGCTACTCAAGAGGCTAAGTTCTGAGGATCATGGTTCAAAGCCAGCCCAGGCAGGAAAGTCTGTGAGACTCTTATCTCCAATAAACCACCACAAAACTGGAAGTGGCGCTGTGGCTCAAGTGGTTGAGTGCTCACCTTGAGCTGAAGAACTGAGGGACAGCGCCCAGGCCCAGAGTTCAAGCCCTATGACTGACAAAATAAATTTAAAAAATAAAATAAAATGTTACACTGAAAAAAAACACACACAACAGAAACAGGAAACTTAGAAAGACCAAAACAAGCCAGGAGTGGTGGTCACACCTGTGAACCAAGCTACTCCAGGGCAGAAGTAAGATGATTGTGACATAAAGCAAAAGTTCAAGACCATCTCTGAAAAAAATAAAAACTAAAAGCAAGACTGGAATCTGACACAAGTGGTAGAGTGTTGTTCTGACAAGAATAAGGCTCCAAGTTTATTTCTTAGTACAAGCAAGAAAGACAGAAAAATAATGAAACAATTTAGTTCATCCATTTCTACATCATAGTGCCAGGATTTTTGTTTATTTCTTTAATTTTCTCTTTATTCCAGTGATTTATTCCTACTCGGAAAGAAACATAAAACCCTAGGACTGTTGAAGAGTGGGTTTTCCCCTAGAAATATGACTATTCATGACATTCGAGTCACAGAAAACAGCTCTCCTTTCTTAGGATGATGTCCTGTGCCCCTCCACTGATGTGGGGTTCATCCATCCATACGATGGCACTTGGAACAACTTGGCTTCCGAGCTGGGGAGCAGAAGAGCCTTGTCTGAAGGGTAAAAAGGCTTTCCCTGGCCTGCTCTGCAGAGCTGCTGGACTGCAGGCCATCTCTGTGCTGCCTCCGAGAGGTGTACGTCAGGCATACAATGACCATGAAATTCATCAGCATGCTCTCTTGAATCTTAGCCGCCCACTGCCACCGTCAAAGCCGTCACCAAAGCACAGACCCAGCTGTAGGCCTGAATCGTGGCATATGCTCTTCATCTGGTTGTGAACCAATGCAAGTCACATAAGGCCACCAGTTCCTGAAGGCCCTGGAGACAGCTCCAGGATTCTGAGCTCCCTCGGCCTGGCTGAGCACCCCATCGAATCTTCTCGTGTACATAGGAAACTTTTCTCCCTACGCTCATGGTGTTTTGAAAGCTGCAAGAACCCAAAGGAAAACACAGTTCAACAGTATGGATCTAGAATCCTTCAGCTGTCCATCATCCAAAAGGATGATGTGATAAACGTAAAAGCAGGCATTAGAAAGAGAAGTTGACAGGCTCCTCCGGTCCCTGCTGTCTGCCATTGAAGGTGAAGCATGTCACTACAAGCCCCTCACATAGCATACCCTACCTCAAAGGGAGGGCACAGCACAAGCTGAGACCTGAAGGATGGCCAGAGGTCCCATCTGGCCACCATTATGATCCTTTTCACTGTTATCAGACATGGACAGAACACCAGGATCGAAGTGTCTGTACATATGTTCAAAAGTCAGCTCCGAGACTTAGAAACAATAGTGATCTCTTACTAGAACAATCCAGGCAGAGCTCTTGCTGATGGAGATGTGGGGCCAGAATCATTTCCTCGTTCACTGTGCTCCTTTCTCTAGGAGAGGCCTGTGGAGGACGCTAGCGAAAGCTACTCACCGTGCTCTTTTGCTGTTTGCAATATCTGCAAATCTAGCAGGTGAAATAATCCTAAGGAAACGATCTTTGTCATCCTTATTAGCTATTGTTTCTAGGCTTGCCAATGGTATATTGCCAAGTCTAAGGGAAGAGAAACATTGGTTCTATGAAGGTTTCCATCATGGGAGCAGACCCCTGCCCAGAGCTTCTGCTCTGTCCCTGGCATCCTCCAAGACCAGGTTACCTGTCATCTTCTAGATAATGATTCCAAGTTCCCGAAGCCAAGTCTTCCTAGTCTAGATTCTGCACTGCTCTTCTATTTGATCTTTAAGTTTCCTTTTATCTGGGACATTACTTTCACCCTTATGAAATGACTCTGTGTGTGTGTGTGTGTGTGTGTGTGTGTGTGTGTGTGTGTGTGTGTGTGCATACATGCTTGTCTTCAGCATACTCAAGAGCAACAAAGCACTTACCTGTGATAATGTAATAAAAAAGGGAAATGGGCCTTTTGGGGATAAATTCATATTAATAGGGAAAATTGAAATAGAAATTCTAAATTTTAAGCCCATTTACGCTGGGATTTGAATTTTCAGTTGAAATTCTTCACTGTTGATCTTGAATCTTATATTTTGGGTGTATGCCTATCTGTTTGACTCACCTATGTGATCTAATTATAGAGAAAACACATTGCTAGTAATACTCTGAGTTTTCAGTGGTAAATTTCTACTTTGTGGTTATGATGGAGGATCTCCCTGTTAGAAAATACAGACTATCTAGCCAGGCACCAGGTGGCTCACACCCCTAGTCCTAGCTACTCAGGAAGCTGAGATCTGTGGAGCATGGTTTGAAGTCAGCCTGGGCAGGAAAGGCTGTGAGATTCTTATCTCTAATTAACTACCAGAAAACAGGAAGTAGAGCTGTAGCTCAAAATGCTAGAAGAGTACTAACCTTGGGCTGGGAATGTGGCTCAGTGGTACAGTGCTTGTCTAGCATGCACCAAGTCCTGGGTTCAATTCCTCAGCACCACAGAAACAGAAAAAGCTGGAAGTGGCTCTGTGGCTCAAGTGGTAGTGCACTAGCCTTGAGCAAAATAAAAAAGAAGCATTAGGGATAGTGCTCAGGCCATGAGTTCAAGCCCCAGGAGTGGCAAAAAAAGGGTGCTAGCCTTGAGTGTAAAAGCTCAGGGACAGTGCTCAAGCTCTGAGTTCAAGTCCCACAATGGGCTAAAACAAAAGAAAAAGAAGATATAGACTATTGTAGAGATAACAGTCAAAATGTCGTAAAGCTACTTTCACATGGTTCAGTGAAACACCTTGCTGTGAGGTGTATGTGCATGCATGTTCACCTACATACGTACACAAGTGCACATGTGTGTGTGGGTGGGGGTGAATACATTTCATATCTCCACAAGGAGCTCGGGGAGATTGTCTGGTGAACGCGCAGCTGGTACTGCCTGGCACTGGGGTGTCTCCGGGTCCCCGGGGACATGTCAGGGTGTATGAGGACAGACACCCAGGTTCTTCTGGGCCCCTGGTGGTTGGAGGAGCTGCGGAGGGGCTGCAGTGGTGAACTGCCTTCCGTCTGTGCCCTTCACCAAAGTGCGGCTCCCATTGCCAGGGACACTGCAATATTGGAGTCTTCATGAAATGTGACTGCTATTGTGTCTCTGAGATTCTTTTTTTTTACATTATAAACAGATTAGGTCCTTCAGCACATCAATGAGGAAACGCTGCTCAATAAAATGAAATTGTCTCCCATGTTAAAATTTCACGAATTTCATAAGGAGAGTTCTTATAAAAGCTCTGCCCTTACATCTTGGATGGTTTCTCCTAAAAGTAAAATATGTCTCATTAACCTACAGAGGATGCTATTCTAGTCTCTTTCCCTTGAGAAGAGGAAGATCACCATATGGTTGAACGTTTTCTCTCAGGATACATTAGTTTTATCTTTTACCTCAGCATTTCAAATTACAATGAAGAGCAGCTTCAGCAATGAGGGAGAGAACAGGCCCAGGAGCAGGAGCCGTGGGTCCCTGCGCACAGCACAGAACCGTCATTCTGCCTTGGATGTCAGAGCTCTGGAGCGGTGCGTGGTAACTCCAGTGTTGGTGGAATTAAAATCGTTTCCCCTCTCTGGGTCCTGTGAACCAACCCCTCGTTCTAGGACAGCAACATGGATTTCCATGAACGTGATCTAAGCAGAGTTTAAAGCTTCCCGATCCACAGGCCTCCCCGGGAGCCCCCACCCCTTCCTGCAGCCCACACCACCCTCCCTGCTCACCAAGGCTTCCTGCCCCTTCCTGGGTCAGATGTTCTTGGAGGTAGCGATCTGCTGGTGGATGATGTCCCTGCTAAGGTGTGTGAAAACTCTCGTGGCGTGGAGGAGCAGGTTCTTGTCCCCTTCCTGGGCCAGCTGGGAGCTGACACTCACTGGCCCTGCCCTGGAAAAAGGTGATCTTACTCCATGTCCTCACTAACACGGGAAGAATCCGAAATTCAAGTTTCAGAGTAGAGTCTCCACAGAAGCCTCCTCTTGTGTCTCCCACTCTTGTAAAGTCAAAATGATGACTGCACCCAGCATCCTTTAGCCACCATCTGTCCGTGGGTGGGAGGAAGTCGTAGCATTGGTAGTTGTCTCTGCTTGGCTAGTACCTCAACTCTACAGAGTCAGGAATGCCCAAATCCCGGAACCCAACACAAGGCCTTACCATACAACACATGCTCAAAAACTCTGCTGCATGAACCATTTGAGGGGTGTTTATTTATTATTTGCCATGCACTACACGTTCTTTTCATACATTACTGACTGTCTTTCTTATACTGATAAAAGCCATTCTTTAAATATTAGCAATCTCAGGACTTCAGCCTATGGAAATAGTGTTATGATTAAAACCACTCAGAATAGAAAACTGCTGACTTAACAGCCACTTGAGGACTTGTGTCATTTAGTCTAAACAAGTGTCGTGGTTTGGAAGTGTCCAACAACAGCCAAGTGCTGGCGGTGTGGCCAGCAGCCTGTAGTGGTATTGGGGGGATGGGACCTGTGGAAGGGGTGGGACCCAGTGGGAGGGATGACGTCAGGGAGGGTTTGCTGCTGGGCTGAGAGCCTGGATTCTCCTCTTCCTCTCTCGCTCCCTTTCCCACCATGGAGGGGAGGAACACGCTCTCCTGCAGCTGCCCTTCACCGTGCGGTGGAGAGGAAGAGGAGCTGTGAATAATGAACCGGCACTCTATTTCCAGCCGGTGATGAGAACTGCAATGGTGAAGGAATCAGGCATGCATGGATTTGAGGGAGGCGCTGCGGTCAGGGTGTTCAGATGAGATTTGACAAAGACGAGAGGCAAGAGTTCAGCAAGCAGAGCTGTGGCTGTGAAGCAGTGACCAGGAACACGAATGGTGTTACACGTGTGACGGGCAACATTTGAAGAAGTCATAGAATCCCTGGATCAAGGACAGACATGGAATTAAGAAGAAATGTTAGATAACATACAGATGTGTAGAAATGTTAGATAACATACAGACGTGTAGCATAGACCCTTGTGGAATCTGCTAAGCTAGGAAGCAGGCAAAGCATGTGAACGAGGCCAGAGGTGAGTGTTTGGGGCAGGGCACAGATGAGCTGTTCCCACAGGGGCATCCACTCATGCTCGCTGAGGAGGGATTTGGACAATGACCTCATCAACGCAGACAGGCTGAGGAGGCTGAGGCTGTGTGCACTGCTTGCCTCTCCTCACCTGCACTTGCTTTGAATGAGGGCTTGGAGCTGCACCAGACATGAGGTGAGGAGAATACAGGACATTTGCCTCAGAGAATCAACTGGGGGCCGGCGCTGGTGGCTCACGCCTGTCATCCTAGCTACTCAGGAGGCTGAGATCTGAGGGTTGTGGTTCAAAGCCAGCCCCGGCAGGAAAGTCTGTGTGACTCTTTATTATTATTATCATTATTATTATTGTGAAAATACCATACAGTGGGGTTACAATTATATGAGCAAGGTAATGAGTATATTTCTTATCAAGCATTGTTGCCTCCTCCTTTTTTTCCCCTTCCCATCCCTTCCCATCCTCCCCCCCATCCCCATACCAAAGTTGTAAAGTTCATTTTTAGACATAACATCTTGTACATCTCATTGTTGCAATGGGTCCACCTGTGTCTTATCTCCAATTAACCACCAGAAAACTGGAAGTGCTGCTGTGGCTCAAGTGGTAGAGCACTTGCCTTGAGCTGAAGAGCTGAGGGACAGCACCCAGACCCAGAGTTCAAGCCCCATGACCAACAACAACAACAACAAAAGAATCAACTGGGGCTATGAACAGTGGAGTAAAGAGTCACCTTCCTTTACAAATGGGAAAGACTTAGCACATTCACAACTGTACACACAGGCAGTGTGGCTAGATACTATGATCCGAAATAAACACTCAGGGGTGAGATGCTCTCAGCTTCTGGCTTATGCTGACTCCACCACTTCAAGTGAACAAATTAGATTCATTAATCTGTTTTTGTTTAAAGCTTTCCTTTGGAGTTATAGTTAACAATTAAAGTAATTTTAAGGAAAAAAATTGTAGCCCAACTTGAAAGGTATTGCAATGTGGTCTAATCAATAATTAATTATTACTTCATAAAATATAGTTTTAATTTTTTGCTATGGAACCTCACAGCATTCCTCCCCCCACACCAGCAGCTGTACCCGTTTGTGCTGCTGTTTGTCGCCTCTGAGATTGACACCGCGAGGTCAGCTCACAGCCTGGCATTTGGATCTGCTTTTTCCAAGATCCTGATTTTAACTGCTATTAGATGCCCATGACCTACTACATTTATATCCACTCTGGAAGGTTGCAATTAAAACTGAATCTCCTCTGATGATTGAAGACACGTGTGAGTGCAGACCTTGCGTTCTTATGAGGAAGAGAAGGAACTTCTCCAAAATTCTGATATGATCTAAATTCTGTAGGAACAAAGATTCCCCAAAGGGTGAAGTGGCGCAAAGGTCTTCTTCATACTCCGTTTGCACACTTTGTGTGCTCCAAGTCAGGGAGAACAGGTGGGCTGCCACACAGGGGCTTCTTCCGTGCTGTTCCCGGGCTCCGCTTCATCACCGTGGATTACTTTGACTTTTAAGCTGGGGGATTGCAAACTGGGGAACGTATTTAGAGGAGCAGTTTCTATTTTCTCTCTTGCAGTACTGTAGATCGAACTCGGGGCCTGTGTTTGTTAGGTAAGCAACCCCTCCCGTGCTTTTTGGTTTATTAGTTTGTTTTTCAAAGTCTTTGTTTCTCAATGGCTGCTCTCATACTGTGATCTCCCTATCCCTGCCTCACTGGGAGCTTGGATTACAGGTGTGCCTGCTTGGCCTCAGACAGAATGCTTTTCAAATATGTGAGGGGAGGGGTTGTCATTTGAAGAATGGATGCACCTGACTCAACACCTGGACTCAGACACGTCTGCTCAGTGATCTTGCTGTAAGATTGTCTAGAAGGCCACAGAACTAGGTCCTAGTATGAGAGGGACAATTCAAGTCCCTTTCCTCAATATCCATCCCTTTAATGAACCAGCCTACAGCCTGTTCCAGAGTAAGGCATTAGGACGACCATTTTGCGTTGTTCTAAATTAGTTGCAGGTCTCTTGTTGACTCATATTTTGTCCATTGGGGCACAGGACAAGCACCTGTGAAGAAAGGAACCTTATTACACATGTAAAATACATATTCATGGGCAAGACAGTTATGTTGGTTAGAATGCTGAAATTCATAGAGGTCAAAAGATGTGACCAAGCTCTTAGAGTTACAGAGGTGTCTAGCACAAGACTCTACCTGTCTTGTTTCCCAATGTGGTAATAATACTTTATCTAACATACTTCCTTCCTTCTTAATGCTTAAAATGGGTTTTTGTCTTTCAACTAAGAATATCTTGCAGTTGAAATGCTTAATCATAGAAAAAGTACCCTCTGCTTTTGTCCTGAATGACTGGGATGAGTGAACGGATTCTCAATTACATGTGTACAGAAAATCACACTTACTGCTTATTTGAATTCTACCCACAGGCATCACTTCTAAAGCCATGGCAGAATCCCACACACTTCTGCTTCCCTGAGGGATTTCTCCTTCATACCAATGACCTTGCTGAATGTAGGCAAAAGTATTTGGAGAGTGAGAAAGGTTGTGGAAGAAGCACGGTCTGACTTTGGTTTAGGCTTTACTCCATCTTCTGCCCACAGACATCACCTGGGCAGCTGGCAATCCTGCTGGAAATAGATGTTATTAATTGCCACAATTTTCTTCCTGCCATAGATTAAAGTGTGTTCTTACAAGCACGCAATACCTCTCACTGTACCCATCCCACCCTTCCCCAAGGTAAGACCTTGTTTGGGGACAGAAGACCACGACATATGTAAAATTAGAATTTTTTTAAACTTTGAGCATTAATTTGAATGAAGGGGTATTAAATTAGAAAACAACCAGATATAAAGCCATTTAATCATATATGAAAAGAACCCTTTAGGGTTCACTAGAATGTATTGAATAATTTGCTATTTGCCAGACTCAAGTGGGGCTGTGTGATAGAGCACCAGCCTTGAGTGAAAAACCAAGGAGACAATTTCCAAGCCCTGCATGTAAGCCCCGAATAAAACCCATTGCAATGTGTTCTACAGCAGTGTAGTTTCATAACTAAATGCATGCTTGCATGCATACACGCATGCATATATACATACCTCACCCAGAGGTTCTCAGACCACATGCTGTTTTCCTACTTCTGGCATTTACATTCAGTAGCTGAAGGATTTTCAGTGCTAAATCAATGCTTAGGGAATGGTGGTAAAAAAAAAAAAAAACCCGAAAACAAAGTTGTTAAAAATATCAGGATTTTGTTTGTGATTCCCAATATACTTTGATTGTAGGGTGGTGAACTCATATCTAGATGACAAAATTCCCAGAACTATTTCTGTGTTTCCCTTCTACCACCCATGAGCTGGCTCTTCGCCTCATGCTCAGTCCTCCATCGTAAAATGATTACTGTACCTTTTCCTTGAAATAACTCCTTCCAGCAATGCTTGAAAATGGGAGGAGAGGTTTCTTCTGGAGCATTTTCTTCAGTGGCAGCAAACTGTTCAAGAACCACTGTTTGCTCCTGTACTTTTTGAAAAAAAAAATCTCTATTTGTATTGGCCAGATGTGTATCATGTATTCAGTTGTGAAATGACCACAGAAAACTAAGAGAATTGTCACTGCAAGATGAAGACAATACTCTAGTGAATGACTCCAGTAAAGAAAGTGGTGGAGGGGCTGGGAATGTGGCTCAGTGGCAGAATGCTTTCCTTGCATACATGAGGCCCCAGGTTTGATTCCTCAGCACCTGAAGTGGCACTGTGGCTCTAGGGTAGAGTGCTAGCCTTGAGCTGAAGATCTGAGGGATGGAGCCCAGGCCCAGAGTTCAGGCTCCATGATTGGCAAAAAAAAGTGGTGGAGAATAAATTTGCACCAATTATGCCTTCCTGAGAATTGTAGTGAGAGGAATGTATATGAACTCATGCTTTAAACCGGAAAGTTCTGTATAAATGGTAATTACTAATGACCAACCTATATGGAACATTCCTTGTGAAGTACTGAATGCCTTTAGTGTCCACGGTACAAAAGACTTTATTATGAAGAATCCCCAGTGTCCATCTTTAAGGTGCGCCTCTTAACTGACTAAGTTCTTACTGCCCTCGCTGGGAACGCTTTCCTCACTGAGGAGAACAAACCAGCCTTGCATTCTTGTCCAGGCCATTGGGAAAGCAGTTTCCCTGATACTCAGGAAGTTACACCACTGACTGTATCTATCTATTACTGTACATCAGCCTTGATAATGAAATGGGAGGATTCTCATGATTTCTTAACCAGCATTCAATTGCAGGCATGTGATATGAGGATTCTTTCCTGGGTCACAGGCATGTGATATGCAGAATTCTCTCCAGTTTTTAAGCCTTGTACCCTGAGAGTAGGAATTATTATTCTCATATTTTCCCAATCAGAATTCTGTGGCCCACAGGTTCTAAAGACCTTCACCTACCCAATATGAAGCTGGGCAGTATGGGACAGGAAGTGAAGCCATGGCTGCTGTACTCCATGCAAATCTCCCAGCCCACGTGTGTTGGTGAGTGCCGGGCCCAGCCAGTGTGTGCAAACACAACCAGACATTCTGAAGAGGCAGAGGGGGTGTGGGCCAGGTCATAGATCCATCATCCTCATCTCCCTCACCCTCCTTGTCTAGTCTTCCAGACACAACTCTAAACTTACTGCTACACAGCCTGGTCACTTGAACTCATTTATACAGGCTCTCAGGCTCAGGTGCTGGGGAAACACAGGATTGTAGAATTTTGCTAGGATTTGTGGAATCAGAGATGAAGCCTCCAGGCATTCTTGCCTGGAGAATGGATCTTTCAAGTAAATGGACAAGAAGAAGGGCTGGATGTTAGAACACATATCAATGTATTATCCCCAGACTGGACACAGCTAGGCTGTGTGTGAGCAGAATTAAGAATGTTGACTGTAAACAGAAACCCTTGGTGACCACAGAACACAGAAATTTGGTCCCATACCCAACACCCACTTCAAAGGACTTCCAAGAGGAATGTCTGTGTCCCGAGTGGCCACCATAATCCTGCTTTGTGTGTTTCCTCAAAGATTCAGCTCCTCCAGGACAAAGGGAAAATGAGGTCGCCATGCATGTGACTCCAACAGGAGAGAATTCCCTCTAAACATGTGCCCAGTGGACTAAACATGTCCATTCATTTATCTAAAATACTGAAATATTAATATTCTCTCCTTCCTTCTAATAAGGACTGTGGCTGATCTCCATTCAATCAATGAGACAGAAGAAGAGTGCATCAAGAATGAGCATGCATTATGAAGTGCAACACGCATTACGGAGAGCCCACAGATAAAAACTCTTAACTTAATTAGAGCCTTACCTTATTTAAACTCTTGCCTTGTTTAAAATCTACAGAAACATGTAGAAGGATATTTAACAAAATACACCAGGCCCCAGCTGGGATCCAGTCTCTCTCACCTGTAATCCTACCTATTCAGGAAGCTGAGATCTGAGGGTTGTGATTTGAAGCCAGCCAGGTCAGAAAATTCATCTGTGAGACTCTTTCTTAAAAATCTTTTATTTAATATATATATATATATATATATTATTGTAAGGATACTGTACAGAGGGGTTACAGTTACACGAGCAAGGTAAGGAGTCCATTTCCTATAGAGCATTGTTGCCTACTCCTTTGATTTTCTCCTATCATCCCTTTCCTCCCTACCTCCTCAACTCCTTCTTCCCCTTTCCCCCCTCCCCACCCCTTCCCGCAAAGTTGTATAGTTTGTTTTCAGCATAGTGTCTTGTACATCTCATTGTTACAATGGGTCATCCTGTCTCCTTATTTCAGAATTTTGTTATCTCCCTTCCCCTCCCCAAATTAGAAAAATGTATATACAAGATGCAGGGCACCAGAATCAAATACAGTGACAACAGGGATTGTACCATGGGAAAGAACATACAAAGAAACAAAAAAAATCACATAGTACATTCTAAGTAAGTACATCTTTACTCAGAAAAAAGAAATTGCAGTTCAATCAAATAAACACCAGGAAATGGGTACTTGTAAGGGCTGGTGTGGTGAATGAAGAGAAGATGATGGAAAAATGCATTAAAATCCAATGTTTATCCTACAAAATTAAGCAGAGTGATGTCATGCTGCAGAACAGCATTGAGGATATGATCAGGCTGAATAGAGATGAACACAGACTGACACAAATAGGCAGGCTCCTTATTTAAGGCATCATGTAAGATCTCATTATTAAGAAGCTTGGTCTTCGTGACTCATCAATCAGAAAGTCTGCAGGTGACCAGCATGTTTCATTTTACTTCCTATAGCAAAACGATGCGAGAAAATAATTCCTTAAGGTGTGCTGCATTAGGGTAAATGAAGATGCCACTAAAACTCCATACAGTGAGAGCCGTTCAGTTACCTTGAGCCCAGTGATGACAGCTATGAAGCCAACACCCCAAGTTCAAGAGAACACTTTCAGCCAAAATGTATATCTCACACAGAACGAGACCCGCAACGTGGGCAAACGCTCCGGTGGATCATGCTGATGACATCAGACATGCCATTTCCTTTGCTCTGTGATCCAGATGATGTGAGTAGAAAAACTCTAGAAGGGAAGACATTGGCTTTCTACTGAAGAAAACATTGTCTTTCTGCTTTATTAATAAAGTAGGAGAGGAAGGAGCAATGATATTTAAATGTAATAAACAGTGTGCAGAGAAAATGAGTTCGCTCCCTGTGGTGTATCAAGTGAATTCTACAGCATGCTTTCATTTGCAGAAAACATATTATCTTTTATATCAAATGCTGGAATCTCAAGTGGAGTTATTAGACATATTTTACATGCTTTTCATTTTGACATCTATTGATTTCAGCTTACAGTACTAGTTTATCAGTGACACATCATGGCAAATTAATATGTACAGATAAATCCTGCCATAAATATTCATTACATCTCATTACTGCAAATTAATGAGATATTTTAAAATTAAGCCTAGCCACATTTGCTGCCAAGGATCTAGTTTTAATATATGGGTCTCAGAGATAAATTATGATTGTAAAAGTGATTAACCTCATTATAAGAACTTTTAGATAGGCTGCTTTAGTAGCAATGTGGATAAGGATAACCTTATGTGATTTTAGAAATGATAGAAAATTCTTATATCTCTGTACTTCTTAAAAATATTTGAATTATCATCCAGAAGTGTTTCAATGCAAAGAATTTTATGCATATAGCTTATAATGCATTTAAAAAATTCATTCTCTACTGAAAAGTGCATGCCACCAAGAAATAACACTTAAAAGCAAATTGGAGGAGGTGGGCACTGTAGATCCCATCCATGATCTCAGCTACTCAGGAAGCAGGGAGAGCAGGATCAAGGCTCAAGGCCAGCCTTGCAATATTAGAAACAAGCCCTATCTGAAAAGTAAACTGAAAACAAAAGGATTGTCTCTAGTGGTTGTATATTTGTCCAGGAGTTATGAGGCTCAATATCACTGCCAAACAAAGCAACAACAACAGCACACACACATTTGCATTGTCATGATGCCTAAGAATACAGAACATTTTTCATGTATTAAAAGTCCATTTGTAGTTCTTTTTTAAGTTTTATTTTATTGTAAGGATGCTGTACAGAGGGGTTACAGTTCCATGAGTAAGATAATGAATGAATACATTTCTTGTAGAGCATTGTTACCCCTTCTTTATTTTTCTACGTATTGATTGATTTTTTTTTACCCTATCTTCTTTCCCATACTGGGAAAATAACACAGGAATGTTATTGGTTTTTACCTGTTAATTTTCAGTTCTTGGGTTTTTTGTTTTTTTACATTTTTATGCAAAATAAAATATGTTTTTGATTTTTATTAGCTCCATATATACCTACAATGTGTTTGGATAAAACTCATTTCCTGGGGCTGGGAAGGTGGCTCAGTGGTAGAGCACTTGCCTTGCATGCTCGAGGCCCTGGGTTCGATTCCTCAGCACCACATAAGAAAAAAGCCAGAAGTGGCGCTGTGGCTTAAGTGGTAGAGTGCTAGCCTTGAGCTGAAGAGCTGAGGGACAGCATCCAGGCCCAGAGTTCAGGCCCCATGACCGGACCCAAAAAAAACAAAAAACAAAAAAAAAACTCATTTCCTTTCAAGACCCCCTCTAAAGACAACTTCAACAAGTTACATTGTTGCATTTTTATACATGCATATAAAGGGCTTCAACTATCTTCACTCGCCTTTCTTCCTCTCCTTTCACGCTGTCTCCTCCCACTAGACAAATCTGTTTTATAGTCTGGTTATGCATTTGTAGATTTCACATATAAAAGAAACATGCAATATATGTCTTCACGTACATATATAGATACATATATATAAATTTTCTTTATTCATCAGGTGATTGGCTCATAGGGCATTTCCATATTTTGGAGGTTTTTTTAATTCTTTGTTCTAAATAGGTGTGTTGTTCCAAACTGTCTACCTCTTATTGTTTTTCCAGATTTTTCAATCAATTACTGAGATAGAGTTCATAACTGTGGCAAACCTGAGTGCCAGTGACCTATGAGTGTAATATTGGCCACACAAGAGACTGAGATCTAAAGATCAAGCTCTGGAGTCAGCCTGGGCAGACAAGTTTCAGACTCGTATCTCCAATAAATCAGTGAAAATCCAGAACTAGAGGCACAAGTCAAGTGACAGAGCACCAGCTGTGAACAGAAAAAGACAATCGGGAGTAAGAGGCCCAGAGTCCAAGCCCCAATACTACCACAAAACAAAACAAAAAAGTTATTGTAAGATGGACTTTTAAAATGTCCTTTTATCTGTCCATTTTTGCTTCACATCATCTCTGAAATGAGGGTTCACAACTTCACCAAGGTTGCAGGGGCTTGGAGAAAAAAGAAATGTGACAAGAAAAATATTCCTTCATCGCTTCTCTAGATGGAGGAATTTCCTTGTAGAAACTTCTAAGGAAATGAAAGTCGTAATCAAACATAACAAAAGCAAAATGTTTTATTTCTGGTTTAGAGAGAAGTACTATAAAAAGAATCCCTACATTATGAACACACATGACTCTCAGTCATGTGATCTTGGTTGGCGTCCGGCTTGGGCCCTGAAGGACCTTGAAGCCTGGGCTGCTTTCTTGGTTTCGTTGTGTTCACTGTTGCCTGCCTTGGGCATTGGGGTTAATAAGGAAGGTGAAGGAATCTCGGGCGTGCTGAACTTTCACCCTAGGTGAGCATAAGCATAACCCATGTCCCCAATATGTCTTATTTAAAAACTGTGCATGTGCCGGGCGCTGGTGGCTCACGCCTGTAATCCTAGCTACTCAGGAGGCTGAGATCTGAGGATCGCGGTTCAAAGCCAACCCGGGCAGGAGAGACCATGAGACTCCTATCTCCAATAAACCACCAGAAAACCAGAAGTGGCGCTGTAGCTCAAGTGGTAGAGCGCTCGCCTTGAGCTGAAGAGCTGAGGGACAGTGCCCAGGCCCAAAGTTCAAGCCCCACGACCGACAAAAATAAATAAATAAATAAATAAATAAATAAAAAACAACTGTGCATGTGAATCCTGTTTGTGATGTACACTGTCAACCTTTGTAAAAACTTCACCTTTGATCTGGCCAGTATTTCTAGTGTGAAGGTGGGTTTCAAATCAAGGAGTGAAGCATTATATTCCAGTCATATGTACCAGAGATGAAACGGGAAGTTATACAATTGTATGCAGTGATAACGTTTCATATCAGCTAAAGACGGAAGGAGATTCAAACCCTGTGGCAATGAGGGATTGGTGGAGCCAGGTTGCAACTTCTTCTGTGTCACTCTAGCCTGGGAAATTATGTGTGTTTCACTTCAGCTAAAAAATATATATATAATTTAAAGCGTGTGATCTGGCTTGATGTCTGGGTACCTCCAAAGCTCACGTTGAAATCTCAGCGCCGTTGTGCTGTCCTAGGTGGTGAGATTCTCAAGAAAGGCTCAATCACTAGGACATAACCTTCTTGCTTGGCATCCGTGCTTCACGGGGAGAATCAAGCCCCTTCTTGCTTTCTTCCACCATCCCCACTCCCTCCCTGTTCTTAAAGAAGCAGCATGAACAACCTCACAAAATACTGGAACCTTGATCTTGGACTCTTGGCCTCTAGAATCGGGAGAAAATGCTTTTTATTAAGTTACTCTGTGTTCCATTTTCTTTCACAGTGTTATGCACACTGGCAGAACAACCAATATGATGGCATTCGGGAAAGAGATCTTGGTGTCTGGATGAAATGTGTGTCCACGTTCAGGAAATCTGACTGGACTTCCAGGGTGAGTTTACATTTGCTACTTTTAAAAGACTTTAACCTCACTGCTTCCTCTACTGCAAATGGGACTATCAGTCTGTGTCTTCACACCGGAGGACTCCATGATAAAGTCCATTGGAAATGTTTAAGGGATGGGCTCACCTGCTTGCAGAACACAGAAGAAAATGAGGCAAGAAGGCTTCTTTGACACAGGATTTGCTCAAGTCTGACTAGAGGTCTGATGTGTTTGCAGATGCTTTCCCTGGGGCTGACTTCCTCCTGCGGCACCGGCTTTCAGCTCCACTCCTCACCCTGTGTATTGTAGAGCCAGGGGACGTGAGTGCCTGGGGCCAATCACTGTCACGCACACAGGGACAAAACTTGACGGACTCAGAGGCTGTGGGAGTCTTAGCCTTCTGCTTATGTTTAACCTCATAAATAGGGCAGTTCTCCTCCTCAACTGATTTCCCAAGTTTACTTCATAAATGGTTTACTATTAGAATCCTTCATCTTTTTCTTTGCAATTGTTACCAGATTCATTCCACTCATTTGAAGTTTACTTGCCATTTCTCAGGGTGATAATGAGGGAATAGTTTATACTTTTGATTTTGTTTTCTTCAAGAGGAGAATGGTCCTAGTTTAGTAAAAACAAACAAAACAAAACAAAAAAACAGCCAACTACTTTTTATTTCAGCACACAATTTTATTCTACCCCCCCAAAGAGCAAAATATAGTTGTGTCAGCTACATCATTGTTGTCAGAGGGCATATTAAATACAATATCTCAAAAACCATTGGGGTGAAAACATTATCTTTCAGCATAATTAGGAGAACATTTTCAAACTCAAATCATCTTCATGGGATGAAATAAGGTAAATCATTAAGTTAGGCATTTAGGAACAGAAGAGAAGAAACATGGTGGAATTTATTATCCAAAATTAGAATATTTGGTTAGGTGAGGTGACAAGTTACAAACATTAAGAGTTGTTAACTAATACATTCCTTAAGCACTCAGAATATCTCCTGAGATGATTCTGGAGTTTCACAGATTGACCATATGAGAAGCACATAGTCTGTGGCATCTTTGTTATGAAGGACTTGCTGCTTCTTTCGCCCCTCTGTGTGTGTTGTGTTTACTCAATGAACACCATTCTTGACTTTCCATAAATCACACTTCACAAATATTGTGAGCATTTCTCACAAGCATTTCTCACAAGATGGTCATGATCTTGGAGCACACTCTAAAAGACTGAGCTTCTCAATGCTACAGGGGTTTCTACTGTGAAGAAATAATTTTAATAATAAGGAAATCGAATGGCCATGACCAGTGCAAAGTGAGCGAGAGAATGCTCATTTTTAAATATATCTCAACAACGTGAAACTATATATTCAAATAAAGCTTATTTTATCTAAGCTTCAGAAGTATTAAAACAATTCACATTTCAATAAAAGGCAAATACTTGTAATTGTTAAGCCATAATGGAAAATGTATTTCTATAACGTGACATTTTGGCATAAAGAGAACTTGCATAAATGTAAAGCAAATCCATGCAATAAATATTAATTTCATATTCCACTTTACTCTTCCCAAGCCCTCTTGATTTATATATAGGCAATTGATGGGTCCATCAGCTTCCTCTTCAGGATTTGCATCCATACTAACATGTTCATGTTTTATTCATTGGCTTGAAATTGAATTATTTTTCCTAAAATTCTTTTGCTTCTCTGAATGTTTTACTTATGTTCTCAGACATAATAGATGCAATCCAACAGTCTTCTGAACAGCCATCTACAAACTAAAAATAATAGATTAAATAGCATAATAGAACATGCAGTTCATGATATGCATAAGTGGTAGGTTAATGCTTTTAAAATGGATGATTGAGATGATCTTATCTAAACAAAGAGTGCGAGAGCATAGATTTTTGTTTAAATTTATTATAATTTAAGCCTCTACGCTGTTAGCGTGCATCGTCATGCATTTATAGCAGCTGAGAGATCAGCTGGTCAGACAGGCATTCATTTCAGGATGAGGTGTGTGCTGGCGGCTGACAGGGAAGGTTCATTTCCAGCCTGCTATGTCTGTGCCTCTTGGGGCGGGGAATGAATTCAAGAGGGGACAGGAAATTGAAGAGGCTCAGCTCAATCAATTCACATAAATCACCAGGTGCTGGTGGCTCATGCTTGTCATCCTAGATACTCAGGAACCTGTGATCTGAGGATCACAGTTCAAAGCCAGTGAAGGGAAGAAAAGGCTGTGAGACTCGTAGTGCCAATTAACTAGCAAAAACTCTGGAAGTGGAGGTGTTCCTCAAGGTGTGCAGCTGTCATATCTTCCGGACCAGACCAGGTCTTTAAGATGACACCTTCAACCTAGGAGTCTCGTTGAAGACGTCCCCTTGCTGATGGCAAGCTCAGTGTGGGGCAGGAGGTTTTTCACAACAGATGCATCCTGGGCTCTTTTAGCTTGAAGCTGTGGCTTCTGGACTGCTACAGTGAGAAAAGGATGAAAATGGAGAACCTGTGGCAGCTGCCATGCTGGGGAGAGGGGAGAGTCCCCACCAAAGGCCGGCAGCCTACCTGCAGCCTGTGTCTAGAGACAAACGCAAACTCCACCCCGCCTCCCGGATGATAGACATGCAGCCCTGCGGATATGTGAGGACCAGCAGGATGGCCTGATCTGGCCGGGGCCCGCTCTTTTCTTTTTAGTGTCACAGACACTCCCCCCCCCACACACACACACCTTGTCTTTGTCTCTCCTGTTCAACTTTCTACATAAAAGGTAACTTGGTAGTGCTAATTAACTCTGTTAATTAGCTGAAGGTCATGAATACTGACTTGTGTTGCAACTAGACTCTACATGAGGGAAGGCAAACTGAACTGTTGGACAAAACATGGCAGATGCCTTGTGACCCGTCATGGGGCTTCCTGTTTCTGTGCTTTGGCCTCCTGCTCAACTCCTTTGTCTTCCAATACAGCCATTGAGTTCCCTCTCAAAGGCTTCTTCCTCCCATGATGCTTTGGGTTCCTGTTCAATCAATGGAAAGAGCCAGGGTGGCGCATGCTCAAGTCTCCAAACAACCAGTGCCGAGGAGGGGGTCTGAGAAGACCCCCTTTCTATGGCAGCTCCCCAGGACTCTTTGGGGCCTCCCTCCAAAGGCAGAATGTCTTTCTGTTTATTTTTCACTTTCAAATAAACTTGTCTAATCTGCTTTAAACAATCTCTTGCCTTCTAAGTCTTCAATAGGTGGAGAAATGAATCCATACCTCCCAGATGGAGTTATCCAGAGATGGATATTGGAAACCATAGGCATTTGTAGATAGACAGATAGCTTGTATGAACTATTAACAACCTTGTAGTTGCCAAGTGTTATGCTGAGTCCTTGTTGGGCCCCTAACTCTCCCCTCCACCCCTGTTCCCAAGTCATGATTATTTTCATGCATTCTTCAAAGCAACCCTTCAAGTCACAGCCTTCTTATTTCAACTACTCAAGCCCGTCTAAAAGTATGTTTAAATCTCTTCTTGCTAAGAATACCTGGGGAATTTCAAACCCACATCAAACTGTTGGTTACAATTTATCTTAAAATACCAGTAGAGCTAGGACAGAAAAACAATATTTTGTCTGAATCTGAATGTATTCTGTTGCTCAGGGAATGAGGAATGATAAAAATTCAGGCATGTACAAGCAGCCGCGAACAAGACTTTCCTGTATTCTACATTTCACAGTTCATAGATACTTCCTTAAACTGATGGCTGTTGAGTGAGCAGAGACATACAGTGTTGTAATTTATCCGTCAGCATTTTCTTAAATTGCCATCTGCAGTGGGACCTCCATAATAATGCTCACATCCACACACCTGGGCCTTGCAGACTGCTCAGTGGCAGATTTGGTTAAGAGCTAGCCAATCCACCTGATATCTATACAACTTTAAGACATGAAGATCTAATCACTCACCCAAATTACACATCCTGATATCGAATTGCTAATGATGCAGTAGAAATCTATACAAGGAGATGTAACCGATGGGCAGGTTCTGAAGATATAAAATCTGATCTGACCATGAGAATCAAAGACCAAAGCTTTCTCTGCAACTCCACACAGAATGAAATCACCTGAGGAAGCCCTGTGGCCCTACAGGGGTGAGATCACTCCTGTGCCAGCCTGGATTTGAGGTAGTGCGTATTGACAGGCGCTCACACAGCCGGTAGTTTGGTAAGTGGTATTAGAGAGCTCAGCAGACAATTGGCACAGAGAGGAAAACCACGATGAAGGAGAAAGGAATAAGGCCATGTCCAGGATGGATGAGCTCTACCAGATGTCACGGCCCCTGTCAGGAGCCAGCTGGCAGTGAGACAGCCATGGGGGAGGAGGAGGCAGCAGTGCTGGCCAGTTCCACCACAGAGGAGGTCGAGAGAACTCACAATGAACAACTTGACACCTGAATGACGTTCACAGGACTGTTATTATTTCTGCTAGTTAAAGATCAGATTGTCTACCATTGAAGCAGGAGGTAAGCATCCTTTGATAAAGGAAAGGGGTTCATTTGGCAAGAACATCAGCTTCATTGGAATACCAAGATTTCCTCCAGCACGGAAGGGGGACGTTGAACAGGGCGGAAATGTGTCTCAATGGCAGCAGCCCTGAGAAAATGGCTTTACCTGCACTGCGAGCTCTCAGGGCCCCAGAGCCACCTCGTTATGCACACGTGCTGCCTGCGACCAGCCAGGGAGCTGCAGGCTGCAGTCCGTATGGATAGGATGAAGTTTGGGAATTAATGAGTTTAATAATGCCAGGTTCGCTCTACATTGGTGCCAAATTAAAGGCTGGGAAGGTTTTAAACCTTTTAGTATGCTGCATTTCTATGTTGATGGTGCACAAATGAGATCCTTAATTATGTACTGAGGTTATGTGGGCAGGAAGGCTTCTGAACTTCTATTTGCACACTCCTGCAACTCTTTACCCCATTAGTGTAGCATTAGGAGGACTATCAAACAAATGGTGTTGTCTGTTTCTCACCTTCACTGTATATAAGTACATGACATCTCTTAGAATAGACGGTGAGGAAGGCGATGGCACTACTACACTGATTTCAGAAGAAAGCGACTCATTTACAGCCTTCTTTGGAAATATGTGTTGACACAATTTTCCATCACTGGACTTCCATAAAAGCAGATTACTTCGCTTGTTCCATTCATTCCATCCTTTTCTTAATGATCGTTCAGAATTTGGATTGGTTACTGAAAGACTCTTGTTGAGGTTTAAGGCATCCTAAACGTATTCCAGAGGTTCCTTTTATCTTAGAAGACAGGAGTAACTCATCTTAAGAAGTTCAAAACTAGGGGCTGGGAAGGTGGCTCAGTGGTAGAGCGCTTGCCTTGCAATGCATGAGGCCCTGGGTTCGATTCCCCAGCACCACATAAGCAAAAAAAAAAGCCAGAAGTGGCGCTGTGGCTCAAGTGGTAGAGCACTAGCCTTGAGCTGAAGAGCTGAGGGACAGCACCCAGGCCCAGAGTTCAGGTCCCACAACCGGACACCCCCCCCAAAAAAAAGAAGTTCAAAACTAGTATCTATGAAGGAAGCAAGGTCTGGCAATGGAATGTGCTAACTTAGTCAACAATGCTCCACATAGAACAGAGGAGCAACCAGCCATTTAATAAGAGACCCTTTAGTGAAAAAGAGATACTTTTCCCCCACACTAACCACTGTCCGGCTTCATGTCCTCCGTTGGCATTTGTCCATGTTGTAAACACCCTAAGGACCAGCCTGAGTGCCATCATCCCACTGCACTTACTTGGAAGCCAGCCTGGTCCTCTGACAGACAGCAGGGAACATAACTGGTCTGAAGATGGAGACATGTGAGTGGCCTGGGAGGTAATACAACAATGCTCTTGCTAGTATCAGAAATTCAGTAGTCAATGCCCATGAGGTCTCTCCATTCTTTCAAGAATAAATACATAAATCCAAGATGCTCTGTGTCCAAAGTTCATCCAAGATTATTTTTTCTGACTTTGGTTTAAGAACGCCACAATGGCACTTAGCCAAAATAAGTGCTCTCCCCAGGTGGAATCCGGTCTGTCTGTCTTGGTTTGCATGTTGACTCCCCGACTCTTCCCTGGTCTCCTCCCCTGCAGCCCCCGACCAAGGAGGCCCAGGACCCGGGACCATCCAGTGAGTTTTCTGTAAGCAGAATCTGAGCACAGGACTTCTCCTGCAACAGTGAACTCCTTCCCCTGAGAGCAAGCAGCCTCCAGGGCACACCTTCCTCCTCCAGGCAGGGGAAGCGAGGGGCTGCCCTGCCAACCTCGGCCTCCAGCCTTGCTGTCTACAGCATTTCTGCAAATACCGTTCTTGTCATCAAGATCTCCACGGATCACTTCAGAGTCAGCAAATACATTGGGGTGGCTTCAAGAGGAACTGCTTTTGTACTGGAAACCCTTGGAGGTTGCAGTTATCCCATAAAACGAGAAGGGTACACTGCTGCAGGCCAGGCCTGATGCAAGCTGACAATCACAGAGGTACAGGGCACACTTCCAGGCATGTCACATTCCTCCCTGACAAAGAGAGCCATGCAAGAACCACCGTGCATGGATAGCAATCCTGCACTACTCACACGCAGACACACTCATACACACAAACCATTTCAAAGATAGACAAAGGATGAACTAGTGATTTAATTTAATTTTAATTTGTAAATATTAGGTGTAGTATTAAAATAAATGTATATTCTGTAGTCCTTTCTCACATGGAATTAGCTTTTCAGTAACTGCATGTCCAAAAGTAGTGACCCTGTAAGTGGCTGAAATAATGTTCTACAAGACATTTACACACGAGGATGCTAATCCATGCAATTACTATAGTAAACAATAAGACAGATGTTGTGCTCTAAGAAATATTTCCTCTCCAGTATATCTATGTTCTTTTCACATGTGATTTTTCCAAGCAATGCTTTTTTTCTAAAGAGCATCAGGAATGTGAAATAGTCCCCTTCCAGGTCTCAAGTATCTGTCAAACAGAAATTTTGTCTCATCTTTTTAAGCTCTAAATATCAGTAGGCAAAGGAAGTAGCACAAAGAAATAAGCTTCACTTGGGCACAATTTTCATATCTGAGTAAAAAGCTCTGCCTCTGGAACAAGCTGTCCTGGAACTGCACACTTGTAACTTGTTCTGCTTTGGGGTACACTGAAAAATTGGAAAATGCATTTTTCAAATCTTGGATGCTGTGGTCCTTGATTTCTGGGAAATTTTTCTTTCTGTTTTTACTCCCTCGGTCTCATGTCCCTACACAGACATCTTTAAATTTTTGGCAACAATCAAGATTATTATCAGTTCCATGGCTACGAGCTATATTTAAAATTAATGATTAAAAATTTTAAACTCATTTTCCATTTTGTAGGTTTGCCTTTATGTGGAGAATCTTCTAGTATTTAGGTTATGTAATGAGAACCATTTAATAAATGTTTTTAATGTAGCTTTCATATTTTAAAATGATTTAAATGCAGCTTTTAAACATGCAATAGCAATTTTATTTTGAAATTAAACAGAATATAAATTATTCAAGGAAACAAATGCACATACTTTACATATGTGTGCACAAGTATTACATATAATATTCATATGGAGTTGATGTAAATAAACATTTGGTAACCTAATTTAAATTATTCTTACACATTTTATGTTCACATTTTTTAAACCTCATGTTCTATACTAATTTCTCCACCAGAAATCAGTCTTCTTTAGTATTTTAAATGTTGTTTCTGTCCTTCTAGACCAAGTTGTATACTCCTTTTCCCTGTTTCATATGGAAGAAATAATTTGACCTAGCTTGGAAAGAGTTGATATATGTGGGTTTATCTCTTTGTAACTTCCAACCCTAAAATTATAAAATGATTAATTATAGATTTAATGAAGCATCCATTAGTTCAAAAAATATGTGACTTTTTTAACACTTTAAAATTTCCCTGTGGATCAGTTTACTTACTTATGAATGAAAGTGCTGAACTCATGAAATCGTACATAAATAAGTAAACTTATGCACTCCTATATAGATGAAACAAGAAAAGGGAAGAAAAGAGTCAGTCAAGCAAGAAGGATCTTGTGTGAATTTTTCACAGAGTGGAAACTTCCAGACCAAGGTGTAACAGCAGAGGTCAGCAACAGGGAAACTAGAGGATCCTTGTGGATTGTTTTTTAAAGTGATTGGTAAGAAGGAGTCATGAACTACATTTTTGCCCCCAGAGACAGAATCTGGTTGGATAGAAATACTACCAACAAAGGTGCAGATACACCATGAATGTGTAATCATACAATTGATTTTAGGCATTGTGAATGCTATATGTCTGTGGGGCAGCAATATGGAAGTGTCTAGAATGTAATTCAACATAAGTGCTCAAGAAAATGATTTGTCAAGGTAAAAATGACCTTTGAACTGACAAGAGTAAGGAGGTAACACAGGGAGAAGTCTCAAGAGCAGCTCATTCCTGGGGAACAAAGGAGGATTTGTCTAGCTGTCTGCAGAGAGACAGCCTTATGAGCTGGGGTAAAACCATGTGTGTGACATCACAAAAACCTGGAAAATGGAAGTCCTGGAGGAGGCCATCGCCAACTGCTGGAGGTAAGAAAACGAAGGCATGATAATGTTCTGTTGCATTTATCAATGAGCTCGCCCCTAGCAACGCTCAAAGCAGAAATCTCCAAATTGCAATGAGGATAGAAGTCAAACCGTAATGGTTTACAAAGTGCGTTGGAAGTCTGAAGCAGCACACATAAAGTAGAGATTACAGTCTAAGTGAGAAGAGAAACAAAACGTCAAGATTCCGTAAAGGTGCTCTGGGAACATCTGAGTCCTAGCAGTACAGAACAGAAAAGCTGAAAATTCCCATTTCTGCAGGACAGTCATAAAACTTGTCAAAAAATAGTTCTACTCTCTGGCTATCTACCAAAGATGCCTACAATCTAACATTATTTATTCCTACGCACCTCTGAAAGTTGAGTAAGGCATGGGAAATGTAACTTCTCCTGCTCAGGCTACTCGTAGCTACCTTCCTTAGGTTCACAAGCAAGGAACTGGGACTGAGGAAGATGGGTGCAGGGCATGAGAGCCAGGAGCTTCCAGGGTCTTCCAGAGTGAGTTCTCTTGATGTTGAGTAGCTCCAGGTGTGGTGTGAACTAGGTATGAACAGCCAGGGTGGGATGACATAGGAGGCATGATAGGTACCAGGCTCGGTCTTCACTGGATGATGGATTACACAGCTTTGGCCAAGTAAGACAGACATCCTCCTTCGAAGACTGGACAGTGTACCAGTCGCCAGCAGCCTCAGCACTGCCGTGGGGTCTTGTCTGGTAGAGCGAGCCCGCTGAGGGTACAGCATGAGTGGGCAGAAAAACAGAATCCGCTCACAGGAGAAAGCCGGTCCCTCTCCTCTCTGCCCCTCCTCCGGCAGGACCAGAGGCATTGGGAGCACCTCTGGTGGCCTTTGGCTGAACACTCAGCTGCGGACACAAGGGACACAAGCGTTTCCCTTCGTTAATCCACACGAAAGAATTCAAAACGAAGGGAAAACAGTCACAAACCTTCCTATACTGGGTGGGAGGCAGATTTCTAAAGTTTAAGGAAGTTATGAAAGCAACAAAAATCAATAATAACCAAAACTCACAGTGCCAAAGAGTAAAGAAAAATGAATTAATCAAATATATTGTTTAAATTATTTATTATTTCATGCTAGTGTATACAAATAATGCTTTACAACTCCTTAAAAAGCAAATAAATCACCAAAACGCCAACTGGCCAACTGAATTGAATAAACTGTTTTCTATAAATGCAAAACAGTCAGGAAAAAGTGTTTCACATCAATATTCATTGGGGAAGTATAAATTAAAACTACTCTAGGAGGCCACTGTACCCATATTAGAATGAGTATAGTGTAAAAAGACAAATATCAAGTATTTGCAAGGGAAACTAGAAGCAGCAAAGATTCCTGGTAGAATGTAAAATGGCTTAGTTATTTTGAAAGTAGCTTCGTTATTATGACTATGATGATGATGATGATGACCTTTAATTGTATGAAGGAGCTGCCACTTAACATAGCACTTTCTGAACAAATGCATCTTGATCAATGTCACGCTTTCCAGCCTTCTTGCCCATCCCTCCCAATCCACCTCTTCACTCACGCTTCTCAGATTTGTAGGATATATATCGGATTCTTGACTGAATTCTCCTCTGGTCTCCCCTTCATTCACCTACCCCTCTGAAAGTAGTTTCTCAAATTAAAAGATGCCCAAGCGTCACAGTAAGACCACTCTGGGAGACTGCTGAGTGAAAGCACAAGTCCACGGAAAGGTTTGTACGCAGATATTCGTGGCAGTGATACTCACCATAGTTTGACTGTGACTGTCATCCAGACATTTACCCACCCGGGTCAAGCATGGTCCAGCCTCCCATGATGCTGAAATCAGCATCAGGAAGGAATGATGTCTTGCTGTATCCTACATCACTGGGCAAGCCTCAGGACCATGACACCGAGTGACAGAATCCAGTAACAAGAGATTGATGTGTGGCACCACTGACAGGAAAAGCCAAAGGAGGATGGCAGACAGCAAAGTTAACCAAGAAGTGGAGATGTCGTCAACAGAAGGTTTGAAAAGGTGTTCTTCGAAATTCAATCGAAAAACAGAACGGACATGAAGTCAACAAAGGACTTCCAGAATCTTGAGTTGTCATGGTCTGTGGGTTCCAGGAAAAACAAAACGTGGAAATACTCGATGAGGAGGCCATCAGGGAGGAGGCTGGGTGGAGACGAGGAGTTGTGTCCCTCATTTCAGAAGTGACGAGGCTGCAGGCTCTCTGTGGCATTCTCAGAAATGCAGACTACCAGGATCCTGGTCACAAGAGGCCAGGGGACCATAGGAGAAGAGGCTGGATATAACAAGAGGAAATAGAATCCAGCTATAGGGTCTTCGTACACTGTATTAGTGCCTACGCTGTGACTTTTGGATTAAAATGTAGATACTGTTTTTTGATCTGTCATGTTGCCTGATTTTGTCTTTACAGATGCCTGGATGCCATTTTGGTAGCTTTACCTTCTCTTCTGAAATATCCTCTCAGTGTAACTCGATGGCGTACCCCATTCCCCAGCTCCACTGTGGGGTTAGCGCTCTAATCCTCCCCACACCTCCCTCAGCCTCCCAGGTAGCCTCTGGCCCATGCAGGTCCCACTGGGTCCAGGCTTCTGACTGGCAGTGGAACATTCAGGGTTGTGTCTTAGGTCTTGCAGAATGAGTCTGGGCGTTAGCAGGCTGGCACAGTGACTTTGACTTTATATTGCTGCCAATCACAGAGCAGCTGGCGTTTAAGAGGGATTTTTATGTGATAGTTTATTATAATAGTCCCTTTGCCAGTAAATACAGGAAAGAATATCACATAATTATTATGTGATTCTTTTCACAGCAGATTGATCACCGTTATCGACATGGAAAGACGGTTAAACAGATGGTCCAGTAAAATATGCCACCAGTGTGACTGTGTGACCAGATGTGCCACCGGCTACATTACCTCTCACGTAGTTACATGACTACACCCTCAGGCAGGAGGATGCGACACAAGCAAGGCATTTGTCTGTTTTTTCCTCTTTTTTATGAAGTAGGTACTTGCTGAAATCTATCACTGAGTTTATCAGGTACATCAAATTTAGGCAATAATATTGACATTATATTCATAATTCTATTTACCCAAAGGTCACAGACCTTTGGCTAAATGTCATTCACTGTATATAGATAATTTTCTCTTTTGCCAAGTATGGTGGCACACACTTGTAGCTCCAGCTATCCAGGATGATGAGACAGGAAGATTGGAGTTTACTTATATGTAATAGGCAGCCAAGTGCAAGCACAACGGAAAATGTTGTAGAGATGGAGAACTGCACAACTGCTTTCTCTCCATTTCTCTTAAAGCAGTGCTCACATCTCAAGCCTTTTAATATTCCCACTGCATCCTCCTTTCTCCAAAATAGTATTTTCATGTTTTTATTTTTCATTACTCTGAATGAGCAGACTCTTTTGTTTCAGTCTGCTTTGAGAGAGAATTCAAACACGGGAGTGTGGCACCTTCCCGTAGTGGAGATCACAGGGAAGGGCCAGAACATGCGGTGTGAAGGGAGGGACAGAACAGTAGGTATGAATCCGATTCCTACCTTAAGTTGATCATTTTTACTTTGGAGAGTTCGGTATTATTGAAATTATCCTGTTGAAAAATGATCTTATTTTAGCTTATTCTTTCCATCATCATTTAGGAGCAGAATGGTCGTGTTTCTTTTCGCATGGAATCGCAGGCTCCTTTGCTGCAGTGGAAGCCAGTTATCTAGACAGCCTGTGATTTTTTTTCTAATTTAGATTTATAGAAAAGTAGTGTAAAGAATGCAGAGTTGCCCTGTGCCACTTCCCAGTTTTCCCAGACTCTACTGCTTTAGACTGGTGTGTTACACTCATCACCAACACTAAGCCAATATCAATACACAGTAAGGAAATGCATTTCCTCCCTACTGATCGACACTTCCACATTGTAGCTTTTACCTAATGGATCTTTCTGGGTTCTAAGACCCCAGACAGGACATACGACAGCCAGGTGTCCTATGGAGCCGAATGCATCTCAGACATCCTTGTTTCTGATGACCTTGTGGGTGTTGGGAAGTACAGGCTGGGAATTTTGTTGGCTGTGTCCTACAGGGCCTTGTATGGGAGTTTGGTCATGACTCCACTGGACTGTGGGTTTGGGGAAGAAACCCTCAGAAGCAGACCCCTTGTTCACCAGGCCCCATTGAGGGCAGCTTCCTGTAGGAGCCTTGGCCTGCACCGCCTGGCCGAGTCAGCAGCCTCCTCTGTAGCGTCCGCTCTTCCCTTCTCTTTCGGCTCCCTGTGGAAGTTCACCTTGGCATGAGGACGCAGGTCTGCAGCCTGCTGGCTGGCAAACCTTTCAAAGTCTCTGAGCTTCTCTCTCCATCTGCACAAGACAGATGTCGAGTCTGCTGTGGACACAGAACCATCAGCTAACAAAGGCATTTTTCTTGCTCCACACTCCAGCCTAGTAAGGGCATGCGGACGCCAGCACCTCCAGAGCGGCACTTCATCCACATGAGTCCCCCTGCCCAGCTCACCGTGCACAGCCACGCCATGTGCAAACAAGAGGTATCACACTCTCCGTGGACGCTACCTTCAAGTACTTCAGTATCACTCCATGTCATGACGGACATTTTCCCTGAAATATCATGCATAAGGAGTCTGCCTTTTATCAGGTGCCAGTGTTTGACATCTGTAATATTCAATATTCAGGAGATTGAGATTCTAAGAATTGTGATTGAAAGCCAACCTAGGTAGGAAAGTTCATGAGACTACCCTTTTAATTAACTATCCAAGGTATTGGCCTTGGATATTGGCGATATGGTTAAAGTAATAAAATGCCAGCCAATCAAGTGGGCCCGTCAATTGTGAGGCCTTGGGTTCAAATGCCAGTACCAGGACAAAAGAATCTTCTGTTTGCTTCTGGCTTGATTGGAGATAGCATGTTAAGTAAGTGATGATGTGAGGTGAGATCACTATTACTCTAAACTACAGACTATCAATTAGATACAAATCTCACTGAAATCATGTGTGCATGAATACATTAGGTAAGAAAAATAGTGGGCATATCTGGCCATATTCCATTCTGGATTCTTTAAGTGTTCTGGTAGAAGTAAAAGCTTTCTTGTGTCCCATGCATTTGGTCAGATGGCTATGTTCTAGTTTGTATGTTCTCTTGTCAAATATAATACCTGTTTAGCAGGTTTAGTTCTACAGTACCATGCCCAAATCAGCTTTCCTTCCTGTCATACATTATTCTTTTCCCATGCAGAAGACACCTCACTTGTGGCCTTGACTCAGTACCTTATTTACTTACTGCATTTTATGTCTCCCATGAAAAAAGAGACTTCATTTCACAGACTCATGTTGCTCTTCCAATGCTATGATTTAAGTTATAGTAAAACATAGCACTGAAATCTCACAGAAGAACAAGTAGCTTTTCTTCTGCTTATTACAATACCCCATCACAGTCCTTGAAATACTTATTGGCCATCTTCATTTTTACTTGACAAAATGTGATTAGTAAATATTCTTTGGAAAATAAAAGATTTTGTGGAAGAAATGTGGATGAGGTTCTTCACATTGTATTTATACATACAGGAGTTCCTTGAATATTCTCTTAGTGCCTGAGCAGTTTTGCATGTAGAGATAAACTCTATTGCAATAGATTCTTTTCTGACCATCAGTTACAGATCTATAAATAAAAGGTGTGTGTGGGGGGGTGCATCTGCCCATTTTTAACAGGTTTATGTATTAGCAATTTTGACCTAGGAAGCAAGGTTCAAACTCCATAAATAACTTGTGTTGACCATCTATAGAATGTTCTGGGGTAGAGAAAGAAATGGCTGAGCACAAAGCCCCTGAGCTACTTGCAGAGTAGAATCAGGTCAGGAGAGGAAGTTTTTTCAAGTTTCTTTGATGAATGTTTCAGGCAGTCATTGGATTCCCACCTCCAAGGCCATCATGGGCACGTCTGAGTCCTGCCATCTCCCTAGAGAGAGACAGATGTCACCAGGACCACCAGAACAGCTAGAAATGCACACCCTGAAGCTCAGAAAGCAGATGGACGGTTCCATAAATCGTGCCTCAAGCTCTTCAGATGGGAAGATATTGAGAAAGGACAAATTAGCATGCACATCATGAGTTTCGCAAATGAACTAATGTGTGTCACAAATGGACTGACTCCACGGGAGGTGAGCACCAGGCCAATGTGAAGTCCCTTTGGCCCATCTCCTCTAAACACTGAGGCTACTTCTGCTGAAGGAAGACAGGTGGCCAAACCTTCCAATGACGACATGGCTTCAGAGGTGCAAATCCCACTGCAGAAACACAGTGCACATGAAAAACAAGGTGACATAATTACTCAAAAACTAACAACTCTTGGGGCTGGGGGTTTAGCCCAGTGGAAGGGCGCCCGCCCTGCGTGCACAAGGCCCTGGATTCGGTTCTCAGCCCTGGAAAAAAAAACCTAACAGCTCTTCATTAACAAAAACTAATGAAAAAGTAATGCGATGGAAATACCAAGGAATTCAAAAAGTACATGTAAATGTGAAAAATGACAACAGGACTTGAACAAATGCATGAATAAATTCCAAGAAAACTCAAATAAAGAGCTGAATGAAAGAAAGAAGACAATGGTTGACATGAAGAAAAGAATTCAGTTTGAAGCAACAAAACAAATACAAGATGATGCTAAACGTAATGAACCCCAAGATATGGACACAAGAGGTTTTTCTTCATCGTTGTTGTTTTTAATGTACTATGTGATTTTTTGTTTCTTTTGTACCCCCTATTGTATATCCCCTGTTGTCACTATACTTGATTTTGGTACCCTGCATCTTGTATATACATTTATCTAATTTGGGGAGGGGAAGGGAAATAACAAAATGCTGAGGCAAGGATAGAGGATGACCCATTGCAACAATGATACAAGACACTATGCTGGAAGTGAACTTTATAACTTCAGGGGAGGGGTGGGGGTGGGAGAAGAGTGGAGGAGGTAGGGGAGGGAAGGGATAATAGGAGAAAAACAAAGGAGAAGGTAACTGTTTGACAAGAAATATATACTCATTACCTTACACATGTAACTATAACCCTTCTGTACAGCATCTTTACAATAAAATAAAATTTAAAAAAAAGTGTAATTCAGAAATTGAAGTGATTAATAAGAAATAAAATTTCGGTAAAAAATCTCCCCAGTGAACTAGGTCAAATTGAAAGCAAAATACCAATACTTGAAGTCAAGATAAACATATTAGAAGGTGCAGATGAAGATAAAGACAAAAATTAAAACATGAGCAAAATAAATGGAATTCTATGCCTCCATCAGAAAGAATAACATTGCCCCATTTGTTAGGAATGGAAAGACTTGGACAAAATTGTATTAAGTGAAGTAAGCCAGGCCCAAAGAAACATAGGTCCCATGGTTTCCCTTATTTGCAATAACTAGTATATGTCTGAGACAAGCAGAAAAGGTCAGATAAGTTGATGTTAGGTGAAATGAACCCCAAGATATGTATTCAAATGTTTTGCTTTCATGTGATTGTTTCTAACATATTTACAAGATGATGCTTTGTATGTCCCTCCCCCATGGTATAACCCCTGCTTTCACTGTATTTGATGTTGGTATAATTTGTGGAGGGGAAGGGAAAAAACAAATCATTTAAATAGGGATACAGGTGGACCCATTGCAACAATGAGACGTACAAGTCATTATGTCAAAAAATGAACTTTACAAATTTGGCAAGGTGGGGTAGGAGGATAGGCAGTGGGGGGGTAGGGGGAGATGGGAAGGGGAAACAAAGGAGGAGCCTACAATGCTTGATAAGAACTGTACTCATTATCTTGCCCATGTAATTGTAACCCCTCTGTATGGTATTTTCACAATTAAAAAAAAAAAAAAAAGAAAGAAACCCTCTGGGACACAATTAAAGGACCAAACCTATCAATCATGGGCACAGAAGAGGAAAAGGTTTAAGCCAAAGGCTTCAAAAACATTTACAATGAAATAATAGCAGAAAACATCCGGCGTCTTGAGAAAGAGATGACCATCCAGGAACCGGAGACTTTTAAAACAGACAAGATCAGAAAGACCCTCCCTACACTGTATTACAGATAAAACATTAGGCGTAAGGAGAGAGAAAAGACTATTGAAAGCTGCAAGTATCAAGTTGCTTATACAGGCAAATCCATTGGAAGAACAGCTATTGTTCACAATTGAAGAAGAAACAAACATCTCCCATAATAAACAAAAAGCAAAACAATTTACCATTTCTGATGTAGGAGTCTGGATAATAAGGGGGACACTGGGCTACAACTATTTTCGTTCCTGTTGCTGCTCCTTTCCGGAGATTTAAGCTTGTGACAGAGTAGGGAAATGTGCAGGTATTCATATCCACCTCCTGTTGGTTTCGTTCTCAGCTTTCTTCCCGACCCCTCCTGGATCTTGTGATGAGTCCATCCTTCCATGGAACCCCTACAACCCTGGCAGGAAGCTTACAACCCAACCTAGCTCCACTTTCCACTGCTGTGCACCGTCTCCCACAGCCCATCCCTCCTGACCCAGGCATAGTGTGGCTCACTGAGGGGGAGGAGAGCTCGGGGCCTCTGTCAGCCCAGGAACAGGGAGGCCCTGAGCAAAACACTGCCTTCTGTGGAGCCACTTTGCATTATTAAACACGTCGTACCCAATCTCAAAACTCATCTGTTTTTAGCAGTGCTTAAAAATGCAGTTCTACTTAACACTAGCTATCCTGAATTATTGGTAGGAAGGAGAGAGATAAAGACGCTAATAAGGAATTTAAGTAGGCTGATGGAAGAAAAGTGGGGACAGAGTCAGATGCTCGCCTCCAGAGAGCATGGCCCACAAACCTTGGTCCTGACACTATATGTAGTTTGACAGGCATTACTGTATGTAAAGCATAGAAGAGCCTGTCCTGCCTGGGGAAACATGTCACACTGATGGTATCAAACCCAGGGGGTCTCAGCCCCACCTGTTCCCAACTCCTGCTCACATCACAGGAGAATCACGCTGGGCTTCTGTGCGTGGCAACTTTGGGGTGGAGAAGCCTGTCCACCTCACCAAGTCTGGATGCCTCCCATCATGGTATCAAGGCAACCTGGGGTAATTGCTTGTCATTTGTGCTCTGCCTTTCAGACAGAACCAAATAAGAAAGAAGTACCACCAGGCAGAAAATTGACAGTGCTACTTTAATTAGTCAATTGATATGCATACCTGTACTTTTTAGCATAGTTTGATGAGCATATAGAAATATTTTTATTACAGTCTCGTGAACATTGCAACAAAAAGATAAAACTTTCTCTGTGCTTGGTGAACAGGATCTCTTGTAGAGTAATTCAAATGTGTTTTAAAAAAGTGTACATTATCCATCTTCTGATTAATATGATAATTAGGGATTTTCTGTTAAAAAGGTACAAATATCTTTCAATACATAAAGTAATTAAGATAAGTAATTACATAAACGTTATGATTCTGTTGCGAAGTATGTATTATGAAAAAATGAAAGAGATGATATAAAAATATACTTGATATCCTTTCAACTGTTGAACCAAGTGACAACATTTTATGTTGTTTATATAAATATATGCATATGCTTTGGAAGATTTGAGTGTTTGTTTTATTTTGGACAAGTCATCTAGCTTTCATTTCACTGACAACCTAGAAATGTAATTTGCTCTCCTCAGGCCTCTATTTCTAAATAAAGAAAAGAAAACACATATCCATCCATCATGCAATGGTGTGCATATTACTTTAGATTTTATTCAGCAGTTAATTTCTTTTTTGGGGGGGGGGAGTCCAGTCATGGGGCCTGAACTCTGGGCCTGGGCGCTGTCCCTCAGCTCTTCAGCTCAAGGCTAGCACTCTACCACTTGAGCCATAGCGCCACTTCTGGCTTTTTTTTTGCTTATGTGGTGCTGAGGAATCGAACCCAGGGCCTCAGGCATGCAAGGCAAGCACTCTACCACTGAGCCACCTTCCCAGCCCTCAGCAGTTAATTTCTAAGGGCTATTACTACCAGATACAATACAACATCATGACTAAGGGCTATTACTACCAGATACAGTACAACATCATGACTAAGGGCTATTACTACCAGATACAGTACAACATCATGAGGACACCAGGGCTTTCTCAGAACCGGTATTGAACACAAGCTCTCCTGGGATGCAGCTCAGACCACTGGAGGCGGGGCTTCTGCTCATCATTTTAGACAGTTATTCTAT
Source organism: Dipodomys spectabilis (assembly GCF_019054845.1). NCBI lineage: Eukaryota > Metazoa > Chordata > Mammalia > Rodentia > Heteromyidae > Dipodomys > Dipodomys spectabilis. The sequence goes on along the minus strand of NW_024870743.1, from coordinate 1,386,656 downwards.
TCGTAGTATTGTCAACTGCCTGGTTAAAACCAATGTGTCTTTGGCATGTAGCATGTAATAACACATGTGTGTTTATTTTCCACATCAATACACATTATTATGAGCTAATATTTTAACATTAGTTTTTTTGAGTGCCTAAGCCTTAACGTTCACAAAACACACATTTTGATAGACATGTAAAACAAAAATATCAAAACCCATGTCTTTATCTTGACAATTTTTAATTCTATGTCTCTGACACATTGTTTAGTCTTGACTTTCTTTGGATTCTGAAGAAAGCTGTCATTTCTAGTCTTCACTTATCCATTCAGGGATCCACCAATACATTGCTTGCATATCTGTTTATAAATTAAATATATATTAAGAATATACATATATATGTATATACATATATACGTATATATAAATATATATTCATATGTTTATATGTAAATATGTATATAAATATGTATACAAATATATATATTAAAATATACATTTTCAGAATAATGAATATAGTAAATAATTTCAACTCTAAAACCTTTAATTAATATAATCCTGCTGATCCTTTGGATGGTAGGTCACTATTGTCTACAACGTGACTGTAACTGAACTTGAGATTTGCCAAGGCCGTCTGGAGCAACAACAGAATTGTGGATCTTTGATACTGAGTTGATAGGTAAATATTTCTGAGCCGCTTGTGTATTTCTCTGCATGCTAGTTAATTGAAATGCAACAGCATAGTACTTGTGAGTGCTCTGCACCCAGCTCTTAGCGGTCTGCACCAGACAACGCACAGTGGAAGACATCCTGGAGGCAGCTCCAGCCCTCGGGGTCCTGGGTCCTCCCCAGCACAACACAGAATTCGAATGTGACCCTTGCAAGGGGATGGATGCAGCAGCCTCGGTGATAAATCAAATGTCAATGTCGTGTTTTTAAATTTTGGGGAAAAATGATTAGAATTGCAAATTTAATATTTACTCTCTGCAGAGCAGTAAGTCACCTTGTGCATGTGAGAAGCCAGTGCTTTTAAACACAAATCATTAAAGCACATTACTCCATTCCTGGTACTGCCAGCCTGGAATGGTGATTTCTTTTTATATCTCAGGGTCTCTGAACATCCCTTGTGCGTGGTGTCTGCCTACCTCAGTGCAGGCATGCCTGGCACACACAACTACTACTCACAGGAATGACTTTGTTGTTGTTGTTGTCGTGGGCTTGAACTCTGGGCCTGGGCGCTGTCCCTCAGCTCTTCAGCTCAAGGCAGGTGCTCTACCACTGGAGCCACAGTGCCACTTCCGGCTTTTTTTTTCTGTGTATGTGGTGCTGAGGAATCGAACCCAGGGCCTCATGCATGCAAAGCAAGCGCTCTCCCACGGAGCCACTTTCCCAGCTCACGAATGCCTTTATCCCTCCTGCAACTGGGTGCCTGCAGTGAGTTGGACTTTTCCATTCTGTACAAGATTACACCACTTAACCACAATCCATAGGAGGTGAATGTTCTTCGTAAATTCCAGTTCAAAAAGATTGAATAGAAGTCCTGTTTGACCTAAGCCTTTGAAGCAGTGTGTGATAAATGTAGAGACCCGTGGAGAGGCCCGTGGAGCAGGCCCTGCCCAAGACACCAGGAAAAACGAGGCAGGGTTGTGATTTGGAAGCCAAGACACACCATTACCCTGAAGATTAGGGGGCGTGGCTCTTGGCTATGCTTCTTCTGACTCACCAACAGAGGTGGGCCAGGTAACTTTTCAGGATCAAGAGAGAACCCTGCACTCTTTCTTGTGGCACATAGCCTGCAGGAAACGTCACATGTGCAGCTACCAGGTTACCACCTCCTGTAATGTGAAATTGGTTATTTTCCCGTTCCCTCTCCATGCCTCAGTTTCCTCAGCCCTAAAATGGAGTAAGCCTGACAACTCTCATGTGGTATTTTGGGAACTGTAGGAGATGATGAATACTGTCTAAGGGTCTGACACATCACCTATTTTAACAGCTAGTTTTTCTTCAAGTCTCACGTTTTCCCCAAATCACACTGAATCAAACATAAATGATTGTTGAACTGTTCCACTAATTGAAATTGAGCAAGAATAAAATACTCTGTTATCAATACTATTGTACTAAGAAAAATAATTTTAAATGGCATTCACAAGGTAGTATAAGAAATGAATTTAAGAGCTAAAATGAACCTCCAAAGGAATAAATTAATAAGTTGCTAAAGGGGAAATTCCCATAGAAATTAAAAAAGAAAGGTGTAATCCGGCTGGAACAGATGCTTTCTTCAAATTTCCTGCCTACCATAATATTGGTATTAAAATATTAAAGCCACTGGTGATTTCTATGTGAGTGTGCCGGTGTGGGCACACGTGTGTGTGCACCAGTCCTAGAGTTTAAACTTAGGCTTGGTGCTATCCTTGAGCTTTTGTGCTGACACAGCTCCACTCCTACTTTTTGGTATTCAATTAGAGATAAGAGTCTTACAGACTCCCAGCTTGAGCTGACTTCAGCCCACAATCCTCAGGATTAAAGGAAGGATCCACAGGCACCTGACTTTACATTTTTAAAAGTAAAGTCTGTCAAGTAGTTCATAGGTGCTGAAAGACAACAATTCATGGTCAAATTTTCATGTAAAACTATCACAGGACTTGAAGGGCTTTCAGGAAGAACGTGGCAACAGTCTACAGCCAACCCAACAAAGCAGTGTAGCATCCCAGGGTATTCGTTCTGCATGCACCTCCTCTTTACCAAGAAGAAATGAATAACAAGTGCTGAGGAGCAGGTTCCCCGAAACGCTCAAGCTCTCACCGGAAATCCAAGCGTTGTGGAAGAGTACATGGAAAATAGAAATACAGACCTTTAGTTGTTGTCGTCTGTTTTTTGCTGAGGAGAAGGCAGATTATGGTAGAGCACAAGCCCTTCCCCATCCCCTGCTTTCTAAGCGCTTTCTCTGAATGACTGGCGCTGACACACTTCTGATCGCCCCTGCCATGCTCTGGGCCCGGGGAGGTCGGGCTGGGCTTGGACAGTCCTGCCAGGTGGTTTTGATGGCTCTGGTGATGCTCTGGGCTTGGGGAGGTCTGGCTGGGCTTGGACAGTCCCGCACAGTGGTTCTGATCGCCCCTGCAATGCTCTGGGCCCCAGAAGGTCGGGCTGGGCTTGGGCAGTCCTGCACAGTGGTTCTGATCGCCCCGGCGATGCTCTGGGCCCGGGGAGATCGGGCTGGGCTTGGGCAGTCCTGCACAGTGGTTCTGATCGCCCCTGCAATGCTCTGGGCCCCAGAAGGTCGGGCTGGGCTTGGGCAGTCCTGCACAGTGGTTCTGATCGCCCCGGCGATGCTCTGGGCCCGGGGAGATCGGGCGGAGCAACACTGGGCTAAAGAATCTCCACCTCACCGCAGGATGTGAGGCACACCCATCTGCTGTCACACAACCTTAGGACTGAGGACCAGCCAGACGAAGGTTTCATCCACGTCGTTCTCTGAATACGCAAGCAGTGCTTGTCTTACATTGGACTTCACTCTGTGCGGCCACGTGCACAGACCTGGGCTTGCAGGTGGACTTCAGAGGGATGCAGCTGCGAGGCCACGCCCACACCACCGGGGCGGACTTTCCATAGGACGGCGCAGGTGCGAGGCCACGCCCACACCACCGGGGCGGACTTTCCATAGGATGGCGCAGGGGCGAGGCCACGCCCACACCACCGGGGCGGACTTTCCAGCGGACCTTATGTTCTCTGGCTGCCGAGGCGGCGGAAGTGGAGGTCGGTGGGAAGCGGCGCTGGAAGCGGTGTGGCAGGCCACGAGCTTCGCCCTCCCTCCCCAGGCCTCGGCAGTGTCCTGGCTCCTCTGCACCGAGGACTGCGGTGCTCACGGATGAGAGGGCGAGGACGCGGCCTCGCTGAGCTCAAGGCCAGGCCTCCCTGGCCCCGCGGCTCCTTCATGCGCTAAGGGGCTGGCCGGGGATTCTGCGTCTGCCCGGCTGCGCGGTGGGCGCGCACGGCCCCGGCTGCCCTGGCACTCGGTGGGCGCGCACGGCCCCGGTTGCCCTGGCACTCGGTGGGCGCACACGGCCCTGGTTGCCCTGGCACGCGGTGGGTGCCGATGGCCCCGGCTGCCCTGGCACGCGGTGGGTGCCGATGGCCCCGGCTGCCCTGGCACGCGGTGGGTGCCGATGGCCCCGGCTGCCCTGGCACGCGGTGGGTGCCGATGGCCCCGGCTGCCCTGGCACGCGGTGGGTGCCGATGGCCCCGGCTGCCCTGGCACGCGGTGGGTGCCGATGGCCCCGGCTGCCCTGGCACGCGGTGGGTGCCGATGGCCCCGGCTGCCCTGGCACGCGGTGGGTGCCGATGGCCCCGGCTGCCCTGGCACGTGGTGGGTGCCGATGGCCCTGGCTGCCCTGGCACGTGGTGGGTGCGCATGGCCCCGGCTGCCCTGGCACGTGGTAGGTGCTGATGGCCCTGGCTGTCCGGCTGTGTGGTGGGTGCGCATGGCCCCGGCTGCCCTGGCACGTGGTGGGTGCCGATGGCCCTGGCTGTCCGGCTGTGCGGTGGGTGCACACGGCCCCGGCTGTCCTGGCATGTGGTGGATGCGCACGGCCCCAGCTGCCTGGCTGTCCTGGCACGCGGTGGGTGTGCAAGGCCCTGGCTGCCCGGCTGCGCGGTGGGTGCACATGTCCCCGGCTGCCCGGCTGCTCTGGCGCATGGTGGGTGCACACGGCCCCGGCTGTCCTGGCACGCGGTGGGTGCACAAGGCCCTGGCTGCCCGGCTGCATAGTGGGTGCGCACGGCCCCGGCTGCCCAGCTGCGCAGTGGGCATGCACGGTCCCGGCTGCCCTTGCGCCAGATGGGCATGCACAGCCCTGGCTGTGCAGTGCACAGTGCACTTGGGTTTCTCCGCACCCAGCAAGGTGTGGTCATATCTCAGGGCAGGAAGCCTCCCAGGGCCTTTGCACCAGAAAAACCAGACCGCCGGCCGAGGCTGACTCCCAGGCTCATTACCACAGAAGACTCGTCAGCTTACATTATGAAAACGATTGCTTTCCTCAAATAATAAAGAAATGAACTGGGCACCATCCTAGCTACTCAGGAGGCTGAGGTCTGAGGATCTCAGTTCAAAGCCAGCCAGGGCAGGAAAGTCTGCGATACTCTTATCTCCAAAGAACCACCAGAAAACCGGAAGTGGCACTGTGGCTCAAGTGGTAGCTACTCATCTTGAGCTGAAGAGCTGAGGGACAGCACGCAGGCCCCGAGTTCAAGCCTCATAACCACCACCACCAACAACAAAATGGAAATGTTTTCTACAGTAAGTTTCTGAATACATTAAAATAGATTATCTATTATTCTGCCTCCAGGGTTGAGTAATCTCAGTAATGAGCATTTATAATAGATGCTTACCCCACCCTTCGGTTTGATGAGTGGCTACCTGAATGCAGGAAACTTGTCACCGGGGGTAAGCTGGGCCTCATGGTGCTAGCGTTCCTCCAGGTGAGGCTTCTGATGACACCACCACTTTTTATTACTTGGTTTAAAGTTTACTCAGTGTCTAAACAAATAGATGTCAATGTAAAGTAATAAAAGGTGATTGAGGTAAGTATACAATTTATAGGGTACAACTGATTTTGTCCAGAGGGGCAAAATCTCTTTTGCCTGAAAACAAACTGGCGCTTGGTTGTGCAGGGTGCGTGTGCCCGGGGGAAGGACAGCAGGAGGTCAGGTGAGGGCAGGATGGGGCAGGATGTTCACCAGGCTGGGGTGAGCACTAATGGAAGGGGCTGGACACCCACTAAGGTGGATGGTAAGGCAGGCAGTGGTGAATGGACAGCTGTGGTCCACTTGGCAGAGTCGAAGTAGCAAGTACTTGGGGGAGGGTACCGTGGAGCCAGCACCGTTCAAGTCAAGCAAGGCTTCAAGTCGTTCATTGGATGCTGAGCCTGGTTGACCTGCAAGAAACCAACTCCTGTGCAAATGGGTCAAGTGCTTCTCTGTGTGCCCAGCTCTCTGTAGGAACACTACCTAATTTCTAGTAATGGACTGCCTGATCTTTATTCTCTCACCACCGTGCCCATATTTTCTGCAGTTGCACTGAACACCATCTTCTACTGTCTTTGCTCATGTTAAAGAAGTGGGATTCTTGCATGTAGATCCTCAGCCCATCAGGGTGGAGCTCTTAGAAGATTGTAAGCTTGGCCTGGCTGGTTGCAGAAAGAAGATGTCAGCCTGACTAAAGAGAGCTGGTAAACAAGCAACCCTGGGAGCCAGACCCTGGCCCTGTGAGGGCATCTGATGGGGCTGAACGGTATGGCCGCCGCCCGAGTTGCTTCCCAGGACCACCAGCAATAAAATGCCCTCATAGAAATGCGTGTTAAGTAAGCCTCACAGCAGGGAACAAGAGGAAACCTCCATTTCCTTTGCAGCCACCATGTTCTGTGACAAAATTGATTTGCAAAGGTTTGGTGACATGTATGCTTGTGGGATATTTTTCCATAAGGCCCAGCTTGAGTTTCTTGCAAGGAGCTGCATCAAAGTCTATCAATAATGTGTCAAGATGTAGACTCGATTGGGCATTTAGAGGTTAAAAGCAGCCCCTCCTCTGATGGTAATGCTGTAGCAAGGTACTGTTTATTGAGAATTTCCTTTGTTCCAGACAGCAAGAAAGTAGCGACCGTGCACCAAACATCCTGTATAGTGGGTGCTGTTCTCTTAACGGCTAGCTTAGAGAATGCAGCAGTGGTGAAATGAAGAAATCTAGTTCAGCAGTAAAAGAGCCACGATTCAAGCTCACCTGCTTGGAAAGTCTGGAAGCATCCCCTGGCTTTTCCTAGCAATTCACACTCATATAAAGGATGTTCTCAGTCCACCCTGGCTGTGGGGACAAGTGCCTGGCAGGGCCTTCAACTCCCTCACCCCACAAGCTTTTTTCTTGCTATCAAGTCCTCCATCCCATGTCACCTCAGTGCTCCAACTCCGTTTCCTTACATTGAAGAAGCTGAACGGAAGTCTTCAGCTCCCAGTTCCTGCCTGGGGAGCAGGAAATATTTCTTTTCCTCCCTCCTTTCATTTGTTACACTGAAATACACCCTTGCTAAAACTCTCCCTCCCCCCCCAAAAAAGTAGAATAATTCTTACTGCACAGGCTCCCTCAGAAGGCTAGATGCAATCGCTTCTGTAGATTGCCTGCCTCATGCAAATTTAATTTCCTCTTCGTTTTGTGCCTCAAAGGGACTTTGTTATGTTGGCTGTTGCTATTTTAAGTTCAACTGTGCTGGTGTCTCTGTTATTGAACACAGTTACCTCCTAATTCTGGCCACAGTGAGATGAGCAGAAAGCATCCTGGTGTCAGGTATAGAAGGACAGCTCTCCACGTTACAGACCACTATGGAGATGTGAGATCAAGTCTCCAACCCACAAAGAAAGGGCAATTCCCTGTGCACAGGAGCCCTGCAGGCCAGCGTGTCCTGGAGTTAGCCTTACCACACCTTCCCACCGCCTTGTGCTATTGTTTTGTAGCATGTAGTTCTACTGGAAGTTGGTAAAATATTACAGTCTGTTAAATTCTCAACTCACAATCTTTTCTTAAAAAATAACAAATGCACTGTGGTCTTATAGGTTAACAAGGCAAATAAAATAGAAACCGTTGGAAATACTGCGCCAAACAAATAGTAACTCATAGTATTTATTTTGCTATTCCTTGATGACTGCATGAATTTCTAGCAAATACCTACTTGCAGACAAGCTGGTTGTTAGGGCTTCTAAAGAAGTGAGCCTAAAGTGAGCCTTCTAAAGAATGAGCCTACGTTCCAGAATTGCTGACACTGGCTGAGCAAGGGAAGCAAATTGTGTGTGTGTGTGTGTGTGTGTGTGTGTGTGTGTGTGTGTGTGTACGTGCGCGTGCCCGCCTTTTACCTAGTCCTTCCTGTGGTGCTGACCACATATGATTGCGATTTTGTTTTCTGTGCAGCAGTGAAGCTGGCCTTTCATTCCCCACGCTGGAGCTGCTGCTCAGTGCTGAACCTCTGCCAGTGTGAGTGTCCACAGCTGGTACACAGCAGCCCTGTGCGGCCATCTGCCCCCTGGGACTGCATGGGGCTGGCTTGTGGCAGCTCCTTTACCTGTCCTTGAGAGAAAGATGGCAGGCAACAAGATTACAACACTGACCTTACTGGGGTCAAAGCTCTCTAAAGTACACAATCTGAAGCCTTGTACTTGTGGGTCTATTTCTTTAGCCTTAGATTGAAGCAGGCAAATATTCCCTATGGAGTCTGCAGAGCTCAAGTGTGGTTTGAAAAGGAGGAACGATTTCTCATGTCCCCGTGTGCATACCTGGGTTTGAAAAACACCAGAGCCTTTGTCTCCCCATAGTTCTTGAGGTAAGTGCGAAGAGTTTGAACCTCACACTGTGGTCATTTGTTTAAGGTCATTTGATTTCTTTGGAAATGAAAACTTGCTTCATTTCTTTCCTTCCTAATCATATACACAGAAGCATCTGGGCTGGGACAGGAGATAGATGCGGGATTTCTCAGTGGCCTTGATGGTGCTTGCTCAGGCCCCACCCTGCCCCTCGGCCACTGCTCCCCTCATGCAGCAGAGAGGAAAAGATTCTGCTGCCAGGTGGGCACCCTGTGAGGTTCTGCTGCTGCTGGACGGCGACCGTCAACCTGCCTTTCTTGCAACGGAGGATTATCGCCACAAACACAGCCAACTCAGGAGGCCTGTGGCTGTTACAGAAGAGGGGGCTTGAGACGCCGTGCACCTGCTCGGGGATTGATTGGACGGTTCTGTCTGTGAGATGGGGTCCTGCTCCAGCGGCAAGGCTCACCCTGCGGAGCAAGGACAAGCCCGCCGGAGGGCTGCAGGCCGCTCACCCTTCTGACGGAAGTCCATACCTCTGCTTTCTCACAAAACAGCCTATCTCACCACAGACTTCATCCTGCTGATGTACAGATTTGAGCGGGAAAGAGCATCTGAATTTAGATCTAAATCTCTGGTTTTGTTTCATTCCTACTTAAGCCTGTGCCTCAGCCACTCAGAAAGGCTGCAGGTGCAGGTCCACAACCATTCTCCCTGTAGTTGACCGCTGCTTCTGCATGGATAAACCAGCCCCTCTTGTTTTAATGCTTTGCAAATCTCGTTTAAAAGCAATGACACCAGATATCCATTGTTCTGCAAAAAGGCAGGAAACTCAAACCTCTACTCTGAAACAAGATTTCATCTTTTCTGCACCGGTGACTCATTGCTCACACATGTACTTGGGTCCGACCTGGGAGCATTTGTGCTGGTTTTCCTTCGACAGGACGGTTGCAGAGGTCACCCCTCCACATCCACTATCTGTAAGACACTGCTGTGCACCACGCTCTTGTGAGACACTGCTGCACACGCTCTTGTGAGACACTGCTGTGCACCCTGATCTTTTGAGATACTGCTGTGCACCATGCTCTTGTGAGACACTGCTGTGCTTCATGCTCTTGTGAGGCACTGCTGTGCACCATGCTCCTGTGAGACACTGCTGTGCACCACGCTCTTGTGAGACACTGCTGTTCACCACGCTCTTGTGAGACACTGCTGCTCACCACGCTCTTGTGAGACACTGCTGTGCACCACGCTGTTGTGAGACACTGCTGTGCACCACACTCTTGTGAGACACTGCTGCACACCATGCTCTTGTGAGGCACTGCTGTGCACCACGCTCTTGTGAGACACTGCTGTGCACCACGCTGTTGTGAGACACTGCTGAGCACCCTGATCTTGTGAGACACTGCTGTGCACCACGCTCTTGTGAGACACTGCTGTCCACTATGCTCTTGTCAGACACTGCTGTGTACCACGCTCTTGTGAGACACTGCTGTGCACCACGCTCTTGTGAGACACTGCTGTGCACCACGCTGTTGTGAGACACTGCTGTGCACCATGCTCTTGTGAGACACTGCTGTGCACCACGCTCTTGTGAGACACTGCTGTGCACCACGCTGTTGTGAGACACTGCTGTGCACCATCCTCTTGTGAGACACTGCTGTGCACCATGCTCTTGTGAGACACTGCTGTGCACCATGCTCTTGTGAGACACTGCTGTGCACCACGCTCTTGTGAGACACTGCTGTGCACCACGTTGTTGTGAGACACTGCTGTGCACCACGCTCTTGTGAGACACTGCTGTGCACCACGCTCTTGTGAGACACTGCTGTGCACCACGCTGTTGTGAGACACTGCTGTGCACCATCCTCTTGTGAGACACTGCTGTGCACCATGCTCTTGTGAGACACTGCTGTGCACCACGCTCTTGTGAGACACTGCTGTGCAACACGCTCTTGTGAGACACTGCTGAACACGCTCATGTGAGACACTGCTGTGCACCACGCTCTTGTGAGACACTGCTGTGCACCACGCTCTTGTGAGACACTGCTGTGCACCATGCTCTTGTGAGACACTGCTGTGCAACACGCTCTTGTGAGACACTGCTGCACACCACGCTCTTGTGAGACACTGCTGTGCAACACGCTCTTGTGAGACACTGCTGCACACCACGCTCTTGTGAGACACTGCTGTGTACCACGCTCTTGTGAGACACTGCTGTGTACCACGATCTTGTGAGACACTGCTGTGTACCACGCTCTTGTGAGACACTGCTGTGCACCATGCTCTTGTGAGACACTGCTGTGCACCATGCTCTTGTGAGACACTGCTGTGCTTCATGCTCTTGTGAGACACTGCTGTGCACCATGCTCTTGTGAGACACTGCTGTGCACCACGCTGTTGTGAGACACTGCTGCCCACCATCCTCTTGTGAGACACTGCTGCACACCACGCTCTTGTGAGACACTGCTGTGCACCACGCTCTTGTGAGACACTGCTGTGCACCACGCTCTTGTGAGACACTGCTGTGTACCACGCTCTTGTGAGACACTGCTGTGTACCACGCTCTTGTGAGACACTGCTGTGCACCACGCTCTTGTGAGACACTGCTGTGCACCACGCTCTTGTGAGACACTGCTGTGCACCACGCTCTTGTGAGACACTGCTGTCTACCACGCTCTTGTGAGACACTGCTGTGTACCACGCTCTTGTGAGACACTGCTGTGCACCCTGATCTTGTGAGACACTGCTGTGCACCACGCTGTTGTGAGACACTGCTGTGCACCACGCTCTTGTGAGACACTGCTGTGCACCACGCTCTTGTGAGACACTGCTGTGTACCACGCTCTTGTGAGACACTGCTGTGTACCACGCTCTTGTGAGACACTGCTGTGCACCCTGATCTTGTGAGACACTGCTGTGCACCACGCTGTTGTGATACACTGCTGTGTACCACGCTCTTGTGAGACACTGCTGCACACGCTCTTGTGAGACACTGCTGTACACCACGCTGTTGTGAGACACTGCTGTGCTTCATGCTGTTGTGAGACACTGGTGCACACCATCCTCTTGTGAGACACTGCTGTGCACCACACTCTTGTGAGACACTGCTGTGCACCACGCTGTTGTGATACACTGCTGTGCACCATCCTCTTGTGAGACACTGCTGTGCACCACGCTCTTGTGAGACACTGCTGTCCACCACGCTCTTGTGAGACACTGCTGTGCACCATGCTCTTGTGAGACACTGCTGTGCACCACGCTCTTGTGAGACACTGCTGTGCACCACACTCCTGTGAGACACTGCTGTGCACCATCCTCTTGTGAGACACTGCTGTGCACCATGCTGTTGTGAGACACTGCTGTGCACCCTGATCTTGTGAGACACTGCTGTGCAACACGCTCTTGTGAGACACTGCTGTGCACCACGCTCTTGTGAGACACTGCTGTGCACCATGCTCTTGTGAGACACTGCTGTGCACCACACTCTTGTGAGACACTGCTGTTCACCACGCTCTTGTGAGACACTGCTGTGCACCACGCTCTTGTGAGACACTGCTGCCCACCATCCTCTTGTGAGACACTGCTGTGCACCACACTCTTGTGAGACACTGCTGTTCACCACGCTCTTGTGAGACACTGCTGCGCACCACACTCTTGTGAGACACTGCTGTGCACTACGCTGTTGTGAGACACTGCTGTGCACCACGCTGTTGTGAGACACTGCTGTGCACCACGCTCTTGTCAGACACTGCTGTGCACCACGCTCTTGTCAGACACTGCTGTGCACCATGCTCCTGTGAGACACTGCTGTGCATCACGCTCTTGTGAGACACTGCTGTGCACCACACTCTTGTGAGACACTGCTGTGCACCACACTCTTGTGAGACACTGCTGTGCACCACGCTCTTGTCAGACACTGCTGTGCACCACGCTCTTGTGAGACACTGCTGTGCACCACGCTCTTGTGAGACACTGCTGTGCACCACGCTCTTGTGAGACACTGCTGTGCACCACGCTCTTGTGAGACACTGCTGTCCACTATGCTCTTGTCAGACACTGCTGTGCACCACGCTCTTGTGAGACACTGCTGTGTACCACGCTCTTGTGAGACACTGCTGCACACCACGCTCTTGTGAGACACTGCTGTGCACCACGCTGTTGTGAGACACTGCTGTGCACCACGCTCTTGTGAGACACTGCTGTGCACCACGCTCTTGTGAGACACTGCTGTGCACCATGCTCTTGTGAGACACTGCTGCACACCACGCTCTTGTGAGACACTGCTGTGCACCATGCTCTTGTGAGACACTGCTGTGCACCACGCTGTTGTGAGACACTGCTGTGCACCACGCTCTTGTGAGACACTGCTGCACACCACGCTCTTGTGAGACACTGCTGTGCACCACGCTGTTGTGAGACACTGCTGTGCACCACGCTCTTGTGAGACACTGCTGTTCACCACACTCTTGTGTGACACTGCTGTGCACCACACTCTTGTGTGACACTGCTGTGCACCACGCTGTTGTGAGACACTGCTGTGCACCACGCTCTTGTCAGACACTGCTGTGCACCACAATCCTGTGAGACACTGCTGTGCACCACGCTCTTGTGAGACACTGCTGTGCACCACACTCTTGTGAGACACTGCTGCGCACCATGCTCTTGTGAGACACTGCTGTGCACCACGCTCTTGTGAGACACTGCTGTGCACCCTGCTCTTGTGAGACACTGCTGTGCACCACGCTCTTGTGAGACACTGCTGTGCACCCTGATCTTGTGAGACACTGCTGTGCACCATGCTCTTGTGAGACACTGCTGCACACCACGCTCTTGTGATACACTGCTGTGCACCATGCTCTTGTGAGACACTGCTGCACACCACGCTCTTGTGATACACTGCTGTGCACCATGCTCTTGTGAGACACTGCTGCACACCACGCTCTTGTGAGACACTGCTGTGCACCACGCTCTTGTGAGACACTGCTGTGCACCACGCTCTTGTGATACACTGCTGTGCACCACGCTGTTGTGAGACACTGCTGTGCACCACGCTCTTGTGAGACACTGCCGTGCACCATGCTCCTGTGAGACACTACTCTCTACCACGCTGTTGTGAGACACTGCTGAGCACCACGCTCTTGTGAGACACTGCTGTGCTTCATGCTCTTGTGAGACACTGCTGTGCACCACGCTCTTGTGAGACACTGCTGTGCTTCATGCTCTTGTGAGACACTGCTGTGCACCATGCTCTTGTGAGACACTGCTGTGCACCACGCTCTTGTGAGTCACTGCTGTGCACCACGCTCTTGTGAGACACTGCTGTGCACCACGCTCTTGTGAGACACTGCTGTGCACCACGCTCTTGTGAGACACTGCTGTGCACCATGCTCCTGTGAGACACTGCTGTCTACCATGCTCTTGCCATTGCTTTCCTTGAGTTACAATGCATTGTACTCTGATGGTCCACAGCTATACGCAAGGTTTTGTCAAACCATGGTCCATTTAAAGCCCAGACTCGCACTCTGTCACCCTCACCTGAAACAGATCTCTGCATTCGCATGCGTGCTTCATCTTCTAGTCACCAGAGCAAAAGCCTCCTATGCTAAGACATACATTGTCCTTAAAAAAACTGGCAAGACGAAGAGAAATGGTAACTCATAAGTCTGTTGCTCAGGACCAACCACTTTTCTAGAACTATTCTGTCACCACTTGCATTACTTCTATTTGTTTGAACATATTTTTTTATTTTACAGAGGGGTTACAGTTACATGAGCAAGGTAATGAGTCCATTTCCTGTCGAGCATTGTTACTCCCTCCTTTGTTTTTCCCCTACCATCCCTTTCCTCCCCATCTCCCCAACACTTCCCTCCCCATTCTGCCCCACCGAAGTTGTAAAGTTCGTTTTCAACATAGTGTCTTGTATATCTCATTGTTGCAATGTGTCAATCTGTGTCCTTATTTCAGCATTTTGTTATTTCCCTTCCCCTCCCCAAATTAGAAAAATGTATATACAAGATGCAAGGCACCAGAATCAAATACAGTAACAACAGGGGTTATACCACGGGGAAAGAACATACAAAAGAATCAAAAAAATTCACGTGGTAGTTCCCCGTGATCCAGAAATCCCACTTCCAGGCATTTACTCTAATGATCACAAACAAGGCTATACTAAAGGTACCAGCACAATTATTCATCATAGCTAAGATATGGAACCAATCCAGATGCTGCTCAGTAGATGAATAGATCAAGAAAATGTGGTATATACAATGGAATTCTATGCCTCCATCAGAAAGAATGACATTGCCCCATTTGTTAGGAAATGGAAAGTCTTGGAAAAAATTATATTAAATGAAGTGAACCAGGCCCAAAGAAACATAGGTCCCATAGTTTCTCTTATCTGCAATAACTAGTATATGTCTAGGACAAGCAGAAAAGGTCAAAAGCTATGTATAGATGACCAGATAAAATGATGTTAAGAGAAATGAACCCCAAGATGTGGACACAAGAGGTTTTTATCTTTGTTGCTGTTGTTTTTAATGTATTCACATTTCTTTTAATGCTTCCATAGATGTTACAGCTCTATCTGAAGAATAGCCAGCATGTTTGGATAGGTGCTTGCCTGTGCACATGTGTACATGTGCACACACACACACACACACACACACACACACACACACACACACACAGGCCTGTATGAAAGATTCAGCAATTTTAAAATACCTAGGAATTAACTTAACTAAAGAAGTGAAGGACCTCTATGATGAAAACTTTAAAATCTTGAAAAAGGAAATCAACACAGAACTTAAAAAATGGCAAAAACCTCCCATGCTCCTGGATTGGAAAGATTAACATCGTGAAAATGGCAATACTTCCAAAGGCTATCTACAAATTCAACGCAATACCTATCCAAATTCCAACCTCATTCTTCAAGGAAATAGAAGAGGCAATCCAAAAATTCATATGGAACAATAAAAGACCCCGAATAGCAAAAACGCTCCTGAATGGAAAGAACACTGCTGGAGGAATATCAATACCAAACTTCAAACTCTACTATAAAGCCATAGTAATCAAAACAGCTTGGTATTGGCATAAGAACAGACCTCAGGACCAATGGAATAGAATTGAAAACCCAGAAATGAACCTACAGACCTATAGCCATCTAATCTTCGATAAGGGAGCTAAAACAATAGAATGGAAGAAAGACAACCTCTTCAGTAAATGGTGCTGGCAAAATTGGTTAACTACATGTAGAAAACTTAAGCTAGATCCTTATATATCACCCTGCACCAGAATCAACTCCAAATGGATCAAAGACCTTGAACTCAAAGCAGACACTCTGAAAACATTACAGGATGGAATAGGAGAAACCCTGGGTCTCCTTGGCTCAGGCCGAAATTTTCTGAATAGAGACCCGGAAACACAACAAATCAAAGAAAGGTTGGACAAATGGGATTGCATAAAGTTGCAGAGCTTCTGCAGGGCAAATGACATAGCTAGCAAGATCAATAGAAAGCCCACGGATTGGGAGAAGATCTTTACTACCCATACAACGGACAAGGGTCTCATATCTAAAATATACTTGGAACTCAAAAAATTAAACCCCCCAACAACAAATCCTCAAAGAAACAACTGCCCAATAAATAAGTGGGCGAAAGACTTAAAGAGAAACTTCTCTGAAGAAGAAAGAAGGATGGCCAATAGACACATGAAGAAATGTTCAACATCCCTAGCCATAAAAGAAATGCAAATCAAAACAACATTGAGATATCACCTCACTCCAGTTAGAACGGCAAAAATCAAGAACTCTAACAACAACAGATGCTGGAGGGGATGTGGACAGAAAGGAATCTTACTTCATTGTTGGTGGGAATGTAAACTTGTTCAACCACTTTGGAAAGCAGTATGGAGGTTCCTCAAAAGACTTCATATAGAGCTCCCCTATGACCCAGCAATCCCACTTTTGGGCATTTACCCAAATGTTTACAAACAAGACCACACTAAAGCTACCAGCACAACTATGTTTATTGCAGCATTATTTACCATAGCTAAGATATGGAACCAACCCAGATGCCCCTCAGTAGATGAATGGATCAAGAAAATGTGGTATATATACACAATGGAATTCTATGCCTCCATCAGAAAGAATGACATTGCCCCATTTGTTAGGAAATGGAAAAACTTGGAAAAAATTATATTAAGTGAAGTAAGCCAGGCCCAAAGAAACGTAGGTCCCATGGTTTCCCTTATTTGTAATATCTAGTATATGTATGAGTCAAGCGGAAAAAGTCAGATAATGTGATGTCAGGAAAATGAACCCTTAGATGTGTATTTTAATGTTTTTGTTTCTTTCATGCATGTGTTTCTAACACATTTATAAGATTATCTCTTTGTTGCTTTGTATGTCCCTCCCCCACAGTATAACCCCTGCTCTCACTATATTTGATGTCAGTATAACTTGTGGAGGAGATGGGGAAAAACCAGTTGTTTAAGGATACAGGGGGACCTGTTGCAACAATGAGAAGTACAAGTTGTCATGTCCAAAACGAGCTTTACAATGTTGATGGGGGGGGGGGGGGAAGAGGGGGAAGGGGGGGAAGGAGAAGGATTGGGATTAGGGGGGGAGGGGGGAGGCTGGGAAGGGATGTGAAGGGTAAACAAAGGAGGAGGCTGCAATGCTTGGTAAGAAATGTACGCATTATCCTGCCCATGTAACTGTAACTCCTCTGTACAGTATGTTCACAAATAAAATTAAATTAAATTAAAAAAAAAAAAAGATTCAGCAATTTTCTCCTACACATGAAGACACGGCAAGACGGCAATACCTAAGACTGTGGAGGCAGAGGCTCACGGGACAGCAACTCTGCCAGCACTTTGATCTTGCTCTTCCATTTCTCCAAAGCTGTGAGCAGTCAAGTTGCATTGTTCATAAGTCACCCAATCCATGAGACTCTGCATAGCAACCCCAAATATGAGACTCAGATCACTATGGCCTTCTTGCATGACAGAAACCCTTTTCCTCTTGCCAGAACAATGAGCACCATTGTGTTCGTTTGTATTTGTCCAATTAATAGTATCAACTCATTCACATAAAAGAAAGGTCAGCAGGACGCCAACACAGTGGCCCCCCAGAACTCCCATGAAAACTAGAGCGCCTCATGCTCCCACATCTTACCATGAATGCTGATATAGTTAGATTTTTTCTGTACACTTACATCTTCTAATGCTGTCCATCCAATGTTAATTTTAAATATCCAAGCTCTTTGACACAGTAAAACTAGATGAATAAAAATGAATAACGTATCCTTCACATCTAATTTATGTTGTTAATTTTTTTTGGTAAATAAGTAGGCATGGCTGATATTACTTTGTTTAAAGCAGCACTGGTTTCTGGGACATGACCTGAATAGAGAAATCTCTTCTCTCTTTTCCTGAGATACATTCTTCTAGGCAGAAATTACAGCTGAGTGGACATTAGTTAATGCCTTTTATTATCAGGCCATGATATATTGTAAGCAAGTATAATGAGCCAAGGCTAGCTGCAGCTTTCTTGCTAGTACTGGAGCACAATCTATTACATTTTCTTTACATTAGCTAAATATAGTTGCGACTGACTTGACTCTGAATCACCACTAACTGAATGTCCCAAGAAAACCAGGCTGACTGGTAATCAATAGGAAATAAAGAATAAAAGGCACAGAAGTCATAAAAAGGCTGCATTTCTATAAATTATCTCAGGAAAAAGGTCAAAGTGTATGTCAGTTCGATTTTGGATTATGCACAGCAAAAGCTTGCTATAAATAGCAGTATGGGATTTAATCCTTACCTGATTAATATGGTTAATGATGCTTTTGCCTTCAGAGGGTAATTTATGGGTACTGTTAACAATCTCTCATATTGGATAAAAAATGTTTCAACTTAGACTGGCAAATAGAAGCCACACAGATCTATTTAAAAGTGTTTTTAAGCTTTAAAGGAGGCTTTTCAGGGGCCTAATGAACCTTGCTTTGAACACATGGAATGTATGTCCTAACTGAGGGCAGCTATATATACATACTGGGAGATAGACTTGGATTATATTTTATGTCTCCAATTTTCCACCTCTAATTTCCAAGCCTATGTTTTAAAAGAACACTCCAGTGTTGTAATTAAATGAGAGGTGGAAACTGTATACATTTTAAATCACAGGTGTATGGATTTTGAGTTTTTTTTTAAAGAAATATATGCATGGTAGGTGAAAAGGGAGGTCCT
This sequence comes from Dipodomys spectabilis, assembly GCF_019054845.1. NCBI lineage: Eukaryota > Metazoa > Chordata > Mammalia > Rodentia > Heteromyidae > Dipodomys > Dipodomys spectabilis. The sequence continues at coordinate 1,368,086 of NW_024870743.1, read as the reverse complement.
TTCAGGCCACTATTAACTGTTTCAGTCCATCCTCCACTTCACCATTTCCTCTGAGGCCGTGCCAAGGTGAAGATCATCATCTACGAAGCGGTAGTAAACCAGAATGGCCTAACCCAAGAGCCGTCAGGAGTCTCAGAGACAAGGCACTCACCAAATGCCGTTTGTCTCGGTGTGAAGGCCAGCTGTGCTTGTGTCACATGCTTACACCGTCAGGTGATGGCGGGCAGCACTGCAGCACGCCCCCTCCTGCATGCAAACATGCATGCGTCCCCAGCTTTCCCAGAACCTGCGAGAGAGCAGCGAGAGCGAGGTGTCACGTGGGTCCTTCCAGAACAGTTGCCAAGACATCAACGTGGAGCTAGCAGTAAGATGAGCTCCTTTCCCACTTCCTAAGAGAGCTGACAAAAATGTCTTTTAAAAAAATTATTACCAGGGGCTGGGAAGGTGGCTCAGTGGTAGAGTGCATGCCTTGCATGCCTGAGGCCCTGGGTTTGATTCCCCAGCACCACATAAGCAAAAAGAAAAGAGCCAGAAGTGGCCCTATGGCTCAAGTGGTAGAGCGCTAGCCTTGAGCTGAAGAGCTGAGGGACCGCACCCAGGCCCAGAGTTCAGGCCCCATGACCGGACCCAAAAAAATAAAAAATAAAAAAAAATTATTACCAGTGATGAACATTGATTTAGTATTGAAACCATTTGTCCACTCCAGTCCTTTCCAGCGTGAAGAATTTGCAGTTGACATAAGGACTAACGTAAGTATGGTTGTTGTTTTTGTTTTGCCATTCACCAAAGCAGTTTACAAATACAATGTAGGGTGATCAGTGCCGTCTTCTCCATCCGTCTCCCCATCTCTCCCAATCCCACCCTCATTTCTTAATTTTGTAGGACATGCACTGACTTTTGTGCCTATATTTTTCCCCTTCCTCTTTTTGTCTGTTTCTACCCCACCCCTTGACCCCACCTCCATTTTGAGTACCCATTTTCCTGGTTGTACCACCCTGGAGTGCTTTCCTATGTATTTACAAAGTAATTCTAAGCCTGGCTCCAGCGGCTCATGCCTGTAATCCTAGTTACTCAGGAGGCTGAGATCTGAGGATTGTGGTTCAAAGCCAGCCCAGAAAGGAAAGTGTATGAGACTCTTATCTCTAATAAACCACCAAAAAACCAGGAGTGAAGCTGTGGGTCTAATGGTAGAGCACCTGGCTTGAACTGAAGAGCTCAGAAACAGTGCCCAAGCCCAGAGTTCAAGCCCTACAACTGACCATAATAATAATTATTATTATTATTCTAGGTCCCCTTCCCCAAATCTCCCGGAAATGGTCTTCAAGGAAAACAACAAAGAAAAACAAAAATCTCATTGGAGAAAATCCTGAGCCCGGGTTGAACATCAGACAGCAGGGGTGTGTGATATGTGAACAGAGCCGCGCCTGGCTAGCTCAGTGAGCAGCCACCTCCCCCAACCCCTGGGCTGCAGCCAGGAGCACAGGGGTGCTGCCACCCAAGCCTCCCAGCTCTCAGGGTGCTTCCTTGAGGAGGATGGGGTGACCGATGGCACTAGGACCCCAGGCACATTTTGTTGTGGCTGAGTCCTGCTCTCCAGGAGGCTGCAAACTTGTTTAGAAGACAAGATGCTGACTTCCAACTATGTGAGCTAGAGGGTCACTTAGGGATTGCCCACAATGCCTTCATTTTATACATGAGAAAATGCAGACTCGAGAAATTCACCCCAGTAGAAGTGATCTAATCTAAAAAGTAAACCTAATTTACCCCGTGCTCTTTCCATTAGTAATTATATTGAGAAGCTATCTGCGATCAGTGTCCCTGCGAAGTAATTACTGTGGGGATTTACAGCAGACTCCAGCGCCACAGGTGGTGTGCAGAGATCAAATTCCATTTAGATTGTGAGGCGCTGATTCTCAGCTGCCTGCCCATGCTCGAACACCGCCTGACCAAAACCCCATCCCCAGCTATGCACCTAGATATCAGGATTTTCTGAAGCTCTCCCAGCGATTGCAGTGGTGATAGCCCGAGTAATGGCAACTTGAATGGTGTTATATCAAATAGGCAAGATGGTGACCCAATGCCAGGAGGCAGGGAATTGCACCACTGGGTGTGGAGACCTCCATCATAGTAACTATTATAGGGCCTCCCTCCATCACAGCAACTAATATAGGACCTACTTCCATCATAGCAATGATTGAAGGACCCACCTCCTTCGTAACAATTATTATAGGATGTACCCCACCATAGCAATCATCACAGGCCCGCCTCCATCACAGCAATCATTAAAGAAGCGACTTCTTCCAGACCCGTACCTCTCCTTCACAATACTATTACGCAATCTTGGATCCTAGCCCTTCGGTTTTTCTTAATCAAACTTGGGTCCTTCACAATGAATAAAACAAGCAGCACATGGAACCTGTTTGAGAATGCCAGCTGGATGGAAAGGGGATCACAGCTGCAGTTCTGTTCACCGGACAGCAGCACCGCTCATGCCCAGGTGGTCGGCATGGTGACTCCAGGAAGAGCGAGGGCCTCATGCGGGCTGGTGGCCTCCGTGCGGCTTCATTACTAGAGCATGCCAGGCAGCTTCTCACTGTTTGGGAGCAGCAGGTGAGTCAGAACTGACCTCTTCTTGGAACCCTCCTGCATTGCTAGTGGGAGTGTAAACTTGTTCAGCCACTCTGGAAAGCAGTATGGAGGTTCCTCAAAAGACTCCACATAGAACTCCCCTATGACCCGGCAATCCCACTTTTGGGCATTTACCCAAATGATCACAAACAAGACCACACTAAAGCTACCAGCACAACTATGTTTATTGCAGCATTATTTACCATAGCTAAGATATGGAACCAACCCAGATGCCCCTCAGTAGATGAATGGATCAAGAAAATGTGGTATATATACCTGCATCAGAAAGAATAACATTGCCCCATTTGTTAGGAAATGGAAAGACTTGGAAAAAAATTATATTAAGTGAAGTAAGCCAGGCACAAAGAAACATAGGTCTCATGGTTTCCCTTATCTGCAATAATTAGTACATGTGTAAGACAAGCAGAAAAGGCCAAAAGCTATGTACATATGACCATATAAGATGATACTAAGCAAAATGAACCCCAAGATAGGGGCACAAATATCGTTTTTCTTTCTTGCTATTGTTTCTAACGTATTTATAATGTACCATGTGAATTTTTTGTTTCTTTATACATTCGTCCCCTATGGTATAACCCCTGTTTTCACTGTATTTGATGTCAGTGTCCTGCATCTTGTATATACACTTCTCTAATTGGGGGAGGGACAGGGAAAAAGCAAAATGCTTAACTAAGGATACAGGTTGACCCACTGTAACAATGAGATGTACAAAACACTATGTTGAAAACGAACTTTACAACTTTGGCTGGGGTGGAGGGTCGGTAGTTGTGGAGGTGGGAAGGGGTGGTAGGGGGAAAACAAAGGAGGAGGCAACAATGCTCAATAGGAAATGTACTCATTACCTTGCTCAAATAACTGTAACCCCTCTGTACTACATTTTTACAATAAAAAACATACAAATAAAAAAGAACTGACCTCTTCACACACACAGATTTCTCTGGTAAATGATGCAAATGATGAGTGAAAAGCACGCACAATCGATTGGCACAGATTTCTGGGAATGAGCTGCAGTGAAAAAAAAAAAAGCAGCATTTTTAGAAGACAGGCAACTCTTCTGCACTTCTTTTAATCTTTTTCCACCTTTTTTCTCTTTTAACAACTGTAAATGGGTGTTAGGTGAATCACAGTGAGTTAAGTAATGCTAACGCATATTTTTTTAAAATATTTAAAAGCTGCTATTACTTTCCATAGCAAGCAAACTGGGATTGGAAAACATTTGTTTGAGTACTTAATGTGGAGTATAAAATATATAGACTAAAGTTAAACATTGCAGAAAGAAACTTAAATTCCTTTAACTTACATGAATTGTTTATGCATGATGAAATAGTACATGTAAAAGTCCCTAGCCTGTGGTTTATGTTCAATATGATTTACTTTTTATTCCTTTGTGTTATTTCACAAAAAAATGTGCCTCATGGGAAGTGTCTCTGGTGTTTGTTTTAACTAAATGAGTGACAGATAAATCAAGGTAGAAAAGCATTTGCCATACTCAGTGGTTTCTTTTTTTAAATGTAATTTTATTGTAAAAGTGATGTACAGAGGGGTCAGTTACACACTTAAGGTAATGAGTATATTTCTTTTGAACATTGTTACCCCCTCCCTCATTTTTCTCCCCCTTTCCCTCCCCCTTTCCCAGATTATAAAGTTCATTTTCAACATAGTATTTTGTGAGCATGGCTGTTGCATTGTTCACCCTTTGTTCTTTGTGTCCTTGGCGTTAACTTTCATTTTAAACAACTGTACAGGCAGTATCTAAGTGCATAACACACAGTCAGCTTGCAATGTAAATTACACAGAGGCAGACACAGCCTTCTGGAAAAGGCGCACATTCATGTATGTCTCTGTACTTTGCCAGCGCGGTTTTAGAGGACAAGAGTCTTATGTCATAATAATTGTCTTTAACAGGCACTGTCATTTCTAGGGAATTTACAGAGACAGAACTTTGGCCAGATGAACTCCAAGGCTCCTCTAAGATGCTTTAATATATTTTCTAAGTCCTTCAGAAATAAGAGCAGCGTGTTGAAAAGCAACTCATGGGGATATCCTCTGAGATAAATAAATGGTTGCATTCAAGGCCCCTGTCAAGTGTCTCTCTAGTGTATTTATGAAAAGAATGTAGAAGAGAATGTGATAGAAACGGGGAAAATGTGTGACCTTTGTATTTATCATCTTCTGGCCATAATTCCCTACTGATTTGTGTGTCAGCATCAAAACACCAGCACCAAAATGTCACACTAATCACAGAGCACGGAGTGCCCCTGTGGTGTCTGCCTCCCTGATCCTCACGGAGGAATTACTTAAATCCACAAAGAACTTTTTGTATAGTCTTTTCTGTTCCGTTGGGTTTGTTCTGTACCTCACTGTGTGGATGATGCCGGGACTGATCTCAGGAAACTGGGTTTGCGTGGCCCTCACTCTACCACTGAGCCACCACACCAAATGCTTTGAATTTGCTCTCCTATTTTGTGCAGGCTGATTTGAACACAGGCCTTCTGTTGGTGACTCCTGTTTAGCTGGGATGATAGGCACGTCGCAAAGAGCAGATGTTTCCATTTTTGTCCATGCTGATCCTGAGCACCATCCCTCCGAATTTCTCCCCTCTGGTGGCTGGAGGCTGGAATTACAAGTGGGAGTTGCTGTTCCTGCCCATTGCTCATTTGTTACAGCCTGTGATTTGTTGATTTTCAGACGAACTGACTGAATTAGAAGATAAGCTGGGGTGGAGGCTAATTAGCCCACCCACCTGGTTTTCCTGTGCTGGACAGGACCCCGAACAGAGACTGCACCCTGCGGGGGGAGGCCTGCGTGCACCCCATGGGCAGCAGGTGACATCGTTCGGGGGCTGGCCTGCAGTTCTTCACACTCGGTGTGCTCAGGGCTGTTGCTCACATCCCAAGACACGTAACTTCAAAGAGGCAGGGAGATGTCAGCTAAATGCAAACAAAAATACAGAGCACCTGGGTTTCATGCCCATGCTGTATAAAGGTACACAAAGATCAAATTACTTTTGTGAAATCTAACAAACAAATTCCCTTTATGATAACTGATCATCCATCAGATACTTACAGGCATTGGAAAGAAAAAGAGAAACAACTTCTTCCTTCGGACAAATTCATAGAATTTTACAGAGATCGTTGGCATGAGAACCACAAAATAGCACTTTCTAGGAGAGAGGGGGCAGCCTGCCCAGGCTGTGCAGCATGAAGACCGAGCACAAGGTGAGAGCAGGCATTGCACGGAGGAGACACAGACTGTGCCAAGCGCTGGTGATGAGCATGTTCTGGAAAAGTACGAGAGGAGCACAGTGAATCTGAGTATGTAGAGGTTCCAATGCAGAGGAGATGCACAGAGAGAAGTACGGTGGGGGTGGGGGGGAAGAGACAGGAGACAGAGACAGAGACAGAGACAGAGGAGAGAGAGACAGAGGCAGAGATAGAGAGGAGAGAGAGACAGAGACAGAGACAGAGGAGAGAGAGACAGAGACAGAGACAGAGGAGAGAGAGACAGAGGCAGAGATAGAGACAGAGGAGAGAGAGACAGAGACAGAGAGGAGAGAGAGACAGAGACAGAGACAGAGGAGAGAGAGACAGAGACAGAGAGAGAGACAGAGACAGAGACAGAGACAGAGGAGAGAGAGACAGAGGCAGAGACAGAGAGGAGAGAGAGACAGAGACAGAGACAGAGGAGAGAGAGACAGAGACAGAGACAGAGAGGAGAGAGAGACAGAGACAGAGAGGAGAGAGAGACAGAGATAGAGAGAGAGGAGAGAAAGAGGAGAGAGAGACAGAGGCAGAGATAGAGACAGAGAGGAGAGAGAGACAGAGACAGAGGAGAGAGACAGAGAGGAGAGAGAGACAGAGACAGAGAAAGGAGAGAGAGACAGAGACAGAGGAGAGAGAGACAGAGACAGAGAGGAGAGAGAGACAGAGACAGAGATAGAGACAGAGATGAGAGAGACAGAGACAGAGAGGAGAGAGAGAGACAGAGATAGAGAGAGAGGAGAGAAAAAGGAGAGAGAGAGAGAGACAGAGAGAGAGAGGAAAGAGGAGAGAGATACAGAGACAGAGAGGAGAGAGAGACAGAGAGAGACAGAGACAGAGCCTCCTAGAGGATAGGGGTCAGGATGAGGTTCAGCACCCCCAAAGACAGAATTCTAGTAATGTTCTTCCTCAAGCTGGAACCTTTCTACGGCCTCAGTCTCATCAGTGGACTAATTCACAGGGCTGGGCAGAGCCCTCCCAATCCATTCCTCTCCCCATGACCAGATCCACAGCTAGGGATCAAGTCTTCAACACTTCCTATCCAAATGACATTACATGTGATTGTAAGAAATGAGGCGTCGGAATTCTCTCTACCTCTATACCCAGTTTTCCATACTAGAAATACCCTGAAAATCGACCACCCACTCTCCTGCTGTACACCTGGTTGCTGCCTGTGATGGGGGGGGAGCATGCCCTGGCCCCAGAGTGCCCGGCTGCCCCTGCACGGGCGACTCCCACCGCCTTCCTGCTCCAATTCCCTCTTCAGCTCCCGGAAATCAGTCATCTGCCCATCCTCCCTACAGCGTTGCCACTCACCATGCTGCACCAACATTTCGGTTGTTACACACCATCTTTCTGCAAGTGGCTTAATCGTTCTGCGCAGGTATGCCACCGAGTTATCGTGTGTCCTTTTTATTGCCGGAATACTCTCCTAGAATACAGCTGTACCACAGCTTAATGAACCACGCACCTGCTTAAGAACATCTATGCTATTTCACATCTCTAGCTTAAACACTCTGTTTAGATTTTCTGGGATGAATATGTGCACTTGCAGTTCCTGCACCATGTGTAGATAAACAGGTGAGTGAGGAAAGGAGGTGTAGTGATCACGTGTCACCGTGGAAGGTGAGCCCCTGACAATGCCTCACTCAGTCTGGCAGCTGCCATTCTAGCTTCTTCTAGGTGCATGTGGTCTTGTCCATCTTCACAATGACCATAGGAGAGTTACTAAGGACACCGGGCTCCAAGTTGGGGGTACATTACTGGACTCACGGGTTTCTCAGAGCCCCAAAGCTTTTGTGCTTAATCAAATCCTTCCCTGCACAGGTGGCAGTGCCCCGTGACAGAGGACCAGTGCAGGGCTGAGAAAAAGACGCGATGGGATATCCAGGAGGGCCTGCCATTTCTTCTCTGTGACCGGATGCAAAACGATCGTGAATCTGGAATTTCCAACTAGCACTCAGTTTCAAGGGTCCCATGCTTATCATCCACCAGTCATTTTATTAGACAAAGGCTTGTCTTTTTACAGCTTAAGGGATTGTCACGTAGCTATAGTGCCTATCTCTGCAGTCTGGGGTGCAAAGTGTGCCAGTAGTGAGCCACAGGTATATCCCCAGATGTTTGTTTGGCTTTGCAGATGCTGTGCCCCCAAACCTGTTTGTCATGTTTTCTCAAGATGTGTATGACAGGGGTCAGCAGGGCAGGGGGTGGGGAAGTTGGGGGCAGGGGGAGGGCTCTGTTTGGATCTGAGCAGCCTTGACTGGTAAGTAGCAAGAACATTTTCTTGTACAGGTTTTCTTCCTGAGAACTAGGCTGAGATACAGAAAAAGTGCTGTTTGCTGCACACAGTTGCAGCCTCTACCCCTTGAGTCTGAGCTTTGTGTGTAGATTGGTGCAGAGAAACTAAGAAATGAGCGTTCACATTTCTCCAGGAAGAATTCAAGTTCCCTACCTCCTTTGGTCCAGTCAGCTCTCAGGCAAAGACAGTGCCAGGCTATTAGCAGCAACTTCTGGGGTTCCTTGTGGGTCTAGAGACACTGGGAGTGAGCTAAGCTGAGAGCAGGAAGCCGTGGCTGAGGACAGGGGGCCGTGCCTGGGGTCAGGGGGCTGTGGCTGGGGGCAGGAGGCCATGCCTGGGGACAGGGGGCCGTGCCTGGGGACAGGGGGCCGTGCCTGGGGACAGCAGGCCCTGGCTGAGGGCAGCAGGCCATGGCTGAGGGCAGGAGGCCCTGGCTGAGGGCAGGAGGCCCTGGCTGGGGGTTGACAGCCAAGGGCGCTGGGCCCTCAGCGTCTCATAGACAGAGCATGCCGGCCGCAAAGACATCATTACAAGTCACAGCGCCAAGCTTTCCAAGCAAACACGCAGCATCGCATGCTATGGATTTGCAATAAAGGGAACGTCTGAGGAGGTTCCTGCTAGGAAAAGGCCCATGTTGTGCATTTCTGAGCCGTCATTCATTATTTGCAGGAATGCAGTCTTCAGCACATTAGCGGAAGTCTTTGTAGGAGAGAATCTGCACTTGAAATTGATCATGGTGAACCAAAGTCATCTTGTGAGAGCGAATCAGCGTCTGGGGAAATGGAAGAGGAGGGGGGCTGTGATGACCCTGGCTTGCTAACTCAGCTGGCGGCAGGAGCCGCCTGGAGGTCCCATCCATCTCCTCTGCGTGATGCACGGGCGGGGAGGGCAGGAAGCCAGCGGAGAGGAGAACCACTGGCGGTATGGGAGGCCGTGGGGGGGCAGTGCCAAGCCGCCCCCCACCCAGGACAGACTGCGAGTACCAGGAGAGTCCTGGGGCTTCCCGGAGTCTTCCTGGAAGACTCGATTCTCGTGATCTACGCATAGCAGGGATGTCATTGTTACTCAACCACACACTCAGGGCACTAACACGTCATAGTTCCCCTCCTTAATCCTTGCTTGGTGCTAGGATGTAATGGCCGATGCGCGCGTGCGTGCCCAGCTCAGCCCAAATTCCGGAGTGGACGCAGCCATGGGGCAGAGACCGCGGTGGGCCAGCGAGGTCCGGGGCTGCGGAAAACCAAGCGGACATAAAGACACTCACAGAAGATGCAGGGGGCGTCTCACAGAAGGGAACTTGAGCTGGGACTGAGCTACCAAAGAGGCCAAGAAGGCAGCTCTCCACACAAAGAGAAACAAAGGCCAAAACAAGAGAAACGCAGTGGCTTGGGCTCGGTACACAGGAACTAACATGGCGTTGGATTCTGTAGCACACAGACCAATCGCGGTGAGCTTCGAAGCCTCAACTGTCTGGAAATGGGATAAGGAGACATTTATTTTTTACTTTCTTCTAGTTTCCTCTTTCCCTTTACTGAAGTGCATGCATCTTGGAGAGGAAGGAGAAAATGTCTTTTTTGTTTGTTTTCTTCACACTTCATGAGTTCTTACTTAGAATGAACCCCTGTAACAAAAGACATTAACAAGAGAAAAGTGTAAGTGCGTTAATAAGTATATCCCATGTAGTCATCTTGTCTAGAGACTTCACCCCAAGCCTGAGAGCTTGGGGAGTAGTGGCCAGGTGAAGGAGCAGAGGCGGTGGGTGGGAAGCAGGTATAGAGGGTGGAGGCTGCTTCCTGCTGCTTTTCCCCTGGTGGCATCTCCAGGCCGGGAAAAGCCTAACCCTGCCTTGGGTGCTTAACCTGCTCTCTCCTAGTGGAAAGGTGCAGGGAGGTATTTTGCCTTTAGAAGTCTCTGTTCTAGCTTTTAGATAAATAGGGATTGCTTCAAGCTGTACAACCTCTGTTTCTTAATACCCTTCAGCTCAAAAGTCCCATTTTAAAATGACTTTCCATTGGGCTACACATGCTGAGAGAGGCCCTGCAGGGGTCTGGAAGAGGGAAGGGGCAGAAGGGAGGGAATCCTCCCTCCAGGGCCCAGGACTCAGGGCTGACCACCCCAGAGTATGTACTCAACCCCTGCAGCAGGTGCTTATCTTGAGAACACGGTAAGCCCTGAAGGATTCTGCCAGTGTCAGACGTAGTTCAGCAGGGACACCTATGACATACTGTGGGTCTCCCACACATTATTGTTTTTTTGAGACAGGGTCTCACCATGCAGCCAAAGCTAGTCTTAAACTCCTGACCCTCCTGCTGCTGTCCTCCCAGGTCCGGGATTGCAGGCATGCACTCTCGTGCCTGACCTCCCAAGGCATATTAACCTGTGTGCGTCAAATGGATGCCAAGTGTTTCAGTTAAACTCATGACAAAAAAGCAGGCTGATAGAAACCCCTGTCAGTGTCAAAGCAGTGACTTCGTTCCTGTCAGACCCAGTGTAAGGGAGGGACCACTACAACCAACTGAGCCGGCCCTAGGTCCCTGCTCGCCTGGACTGTCTTCCCAGAGCTTACTTATTGGACAAATCAATTCAGTTTTCCTGATTTCTGAGTTAGCTAGGTTTTCATAACAGATCCTGCTCCAGTTCCAGGCCTCCGTCCGTTTCTGTAAGTTGGGGGTAGGAGGGAGTTCTGGACACTTTCATTCTTGTCTCCAAAACCATGACCGCCTGTTGACCTTAAATTTAAAACCCTAAAGTCTGAACTACAGAAATGAAAACTTGTGACAAAGTACAACCGCCCTCCATGGGATTAGAGATGATGAACCAAAGGACACCAAAGAAACCGACATTGTCAGCGTAAACCTGCAACCGGCGCCAGCCAAAGTGGGAAAAATCAAGGCTGCTCCTTCCAAATTCAAGAATAAGATAGCTGTAACTCTCTTACGCCTTCTTTCCAATCCACTCCTTGATGTCTATCCAGGGGAGCGGGGAAACAGAAAGGAATAAAAGTGATACAAGTAGGAAAATAAGTCAGTTACCCTATCAGCAGAGATTATGATAGTACATTTAAAAGACCTAAAGACTCTGCCAGAAAACAAAAACAATTTAATCCGGTTAAACTGAGAAAGCTTTCACAGTAGACAATCAGAAAAAGGTAGTCTCTCCAGTAATGTTCTTCTTGAGAAAGAAATCAAGAACAGGGCTGGGAAGGTGGCTCAGTGGTAGAGTGCTTGCCTCGCATGCATGAGGTCCTCAGTTCAATTCCTCAGTACCACATCAGCAGAAAAAGCCAGAAGTGGCTCCAGTGGTAGAGCACTAGCCTTGAGCTGAAGAGCTGAGGGACAGACCCAAGTTTAAGCCCGACGACCGGCAAATAATAATAATAATAATTACAAAAAAGAAATGTTCTCAGTACTTATGTTACTTATGTAACTGAAACCTCTCTGTACATTGCCTTTATAATAAAATTTAAATTAAAAATCCAATGTATATCCTACAAAAGTAAGAAGCATAAAGGAGGAGATAGAGGAGGGAGGGATGAAAATGCTGAAAGAAACGGCGCTGATCAAGATGCACTGTATTCATAAACCTTTGTTCAATGGCAAGTCCTTTGTACAACTACTTCAAGATGATAAAAAAAAAAACTTCAAAAAACAAGGAAAAGAAAAAAATCGCAGACACAGGCACAGTGTTCAGAGGAGGAATCAGGGGTTCTGACAACTCCTTCTGCATGCTGAGCATCGGGGGACTGTGGACAAGGTCGGAGAAGCGCTCCTCTCCCAGCCCTCCACCATCTAGACATCGTACAGGGAAGGCAAGGTCAGAGGGGTCACCTGTGCGCACCCAGGGACGGACAGCCCCCAGCGACGGGCAGCCCCCAGCGATGGACACACGGCTCCTCTAGTTCACAGTAAAAACTGTGCTCACATGAAAAGCACGAGTAAAGCTAATGAACCATAAAGTCGGGAATCAACCAGGACCTGCAAGTCCTAGAGTAATATTTGACTGCCCTCCTGTATGTTTAAAAAAATTGTATATAATAACTGTTGTAATTGTAGGAAGCTTTAAAATGCTTGGGTTGTTTGTAGAGGCCTTTATTTATCACTCCTAATTACACTCTGAGCCTCGATGGCTCAGGTTCATCGAGACGACTGGGCACAGACACAGGCAGGGCTGGAGGATTCACCCACGCTGCTTGCAGGGGGATGAGCAAGGTGCCTCATTCTCTTAAAGTAGTCTTCTTTTCTTAACGTGCCTCAGACTTGGTGGGAAGTGCTACAGCTGAGACAGAAGTTGACATGCCTCACAGCTCATTTCCTAAGGATATTAGTTCGTGGGAGGGCCTATCTAGCTTACCTTTGCTGTCTAAGACATGCTAGAACTCACTTGTATTCTAATTAATTCAGATCCCAAGTTGTTCTCTTGAAGTTACTGTGGAAAGTTGCAGATAGAGAAGGTCAGGAGAGAGGAGGGCTCTGTGTCCTCCTGGTGATCACTGAAGCTATTCACATACTGCCCTGCCCGGGCATTGCGTGGTTATAAATCAGTGTCAGACACTGAAGACTGCTGGTGACATCGCTTCCGACACAACGTCCTTATGTCCTATGGTCCTCCATGCAGGTATCAGACCACCTGGAAGGGCTGATCACACGCAGCTCCAGTCACCCTATCAGCAAAGGCACCAAGGTATGACAACGGGGCGGGGGGGGCAGCACCCAGCTCAGGACACCCTGTGTGAAGTTCGCCGTCTTTCAGCATGGAACCCCAGGACTGAGCGGGGCTCTGACCTATGATGCAAGAGGAAATACTTGACATGGTATTTCACACATTTAGAGGCACACTTAGCTTAGTCAAGCATCTAGACCTAGTTGTCTTATTAATATAAAATAAGGTAAAGACATATTATTTTTGGGGGGGTTACAGTCGTGGGGCCTGAACTCTGGGCCTGGGAGCTGTCCCTCAGCTCTTCAGCTCAAGGCTAGTGCTCTATCACTTGAGCCACAGTACCACTTTGGCTTTTTTTTCTGTTTATGTGGTGCTGAGGAATCGAACCCAGGGCCTCATGCGTGCAAGGCAAGCTCTCTACCACTGAGCCACCTTCCCAGCCCAAGACACTATTATTAACTGAAATAAATTCAGACTTTGGAAAATTCTAGCATTTTAAAAAAAATAATGCTGAAAAATATGTGAGATAGAAGCTTGCAGATTGAAAGGGGGTTGAGTTCTCAATCAAACAGTTATTGTATGAACACTTTGTTTATGTCCTCATTTGAATGGACCTGCTGCTGTTGCAAAGAAGAGAGCCCAAAGGAACTATCTGGACATAGAAGCTACAGAATACCTCACACTGGGATGCTTGACCTTCTCATAAACACAAAGCCTGCAATAACAGTGAAAGAAATAAGACTGGGTAAACAAACGCCAGGAGAGGTTGACTACTGAGAATTTTGTAGGAGCAGTAGGACTTCCTAGCTCCCCGTGGAGAGGACTCCAACCCAGGTATCAATCTGAAAGCTGCCTGGGCATGTGGAACTACAAGGCAGAACGGGCGGGTGATATCCCATGGGGACCATAGAGACTCAAGTCTAGAGGTGAGGAGGTCAGGTGAATGGTCAGACTGCTGTTCAATGAGAAACAACACAGTTTCCTTAGCAAGAGCTCAAGCTGGGTCTATGTTCCCTGTAAAATTTACTTCACCTCGCTGAAACTGCAAGTATTTGTGAAGTCCTGTAGTTCAAGTGTACTCTGATCAGAGGAAAAGATGCACAAAAATAATTGCTTGATTCCAGTACCTTACCGTTAGTTGTGTAGATCATGCACACATGAAACTCAGCCCAGGAAAGTAATAGTTACTAATATTAGCAATTAATCTAACTCAGCTCAGATGATTTTTACTCTTCTTGTTCTGTTGTTATTTCACAGCGAAGTCATTTCTGAAAACTCTTTAACGAATTATAATCATGGCATTGGAATGAAATTTTTTTCCCTCATTAAATGCCAGAAATAAATTACTCTATATAATTTAGTGTATTGGGATTAAGAAACTAATTTGCTAGAAACTAAATTTCACCATTGTGTCCTGAAATAAAGTTCATTCCATATTGGATAATTTCATTTGAAAAACACTTAATTTATTACATGATTAAGTGCTTGTTTACATTACATGCTATTCTTATTACAAGGGTTACAAGGGAACATAGAGAGCAATTGGGGGTTCATAAAGCAAAACATTAAAACCCTTTTCTCTTTCTGTAATTGCATACTGCACTAAATTGACGGTAATCCTTTCTTCTGCATGGATTTCTGTGTACATGGGCGGGTGTGGTGTGTGTGGTGTCCACACAAGCTCTTCACTGTGCATCCCATCCAAGGACTCCTGAGTCTGCCACAATGGCTGTCAAAACATCTCTCTCTCTCCTTTTCTCTACCCCCCCCTTTTCCCAAGCAGTTTTTGTCTCTTGCACAGCACTATTAGTTCAGCCTTCCCTGTTCTTTCCATATAATTGTGATAATGAACCAGGAAGTCGTTGTTTAAGGAGAGTACAACAGACAGAATCCACTTGTCATGTTCTAGTAAGTGAATGAGTAAGAGGAAAAATAACATTGCCCCAAATGGCAAAACACCCCTGCAGGCTTTGTGATGAACTCAAGGCAGACTTCCTGAACTAGCACGGACAAGGCTTCAACTCCCTCATGTATGGGAATAAACTCTCTTGTCAGTGTGTGCCCAAGCCTGCAAGAGTAAACACAAGGAGGAAGGAAATGTGACATTCTGAGCACATGAGCTTCTGCAAGAGAGATCAGCTGCACATACCACCAGAAGAGCAACAGCATGATTTCTATCAGAGTTGGAATGAAATGGCAAAATGTTATCATCCGCATAAGCCGTGCCTCGCTGAACTCCGACTGGACGGTTCGGTCTGGCTCTGGATCTCTATAATAGTTAGTTCTATCGGTCAGGCCTAGCCTGACATCTGCTTTGGCCCAACTTTAATACATTTGTGTTAGTTTTATTTTGGGGAATCAAATATAAATTCCATCAGCTTCTATACGGCACCAATTTGATTTTTATTCTTTTTGGTAACTTGCTGAACATTTGTAGTTGTTTTCTTATTTTTTTCATCATCAAGATCAGGTTTTCCTGATTTGCCACTAGACCCTATATGATTTCTCAGATAAGAATTATTTATGATCCCACAAAAAATTAACAAAAAATGTTTCAGCCAAAATTCTAGCAAGGAGAAAGCATGAAACCATAGACTTTATCCCTGAAAGTAAATTACTGCCAACCTAAATTACTGAATCTGGAAAAGGCATCATTTGAAGCCAAATTGGAAATTTAAAGACCTTCTATGGTAAAAAAATCAAGTGAAAAGAATCCAGTCCTTTAGTAATCTGGTGTTTCTCTTTCATAGCTTTCAGTGTCCTATGTTCAGTTAATTTGGCATTGTAAAAGTAATGTTTACCATTTAAATGTTGGGCTCTTCTTTAAGTCTTATTTGTTCGGAGGTTATGATCTTCATGTTCTGGGATGTACACCTCTTTCCTAAGATTTAGAAATTTTTCTGTTCTGAACTTACTAAGTATGTCTTTGCACCGTTAGCTAACACCTTTTCCCTCTATGGTTCTAGGTGTGTCCCAGGCAAAAACGCAAGAATAGCGATAATAAACTAACGGGGAAAATAAGGGCTGCCGCTCCGGCTCGGGTGGTAAAGGCCCCCCCCCCAGGACACACGGCACTGAACTCAAGCCCTACCACTGTCAAAAAGACAAAGAAATCCGTTTGGGGCCTTATTCTGCCTGCACTGTCCTTCTCTTCTTCCTCCTTCCACATCTCCATTCCCATCTCCTTTCTCCTCTCTACTCCTAAATAATTCTGTGCAAAACCCATTAGGTGGACAAAGCAAGTAGACTTCCACCAAGCAAAGGTGGGAGGGAATGGTGGCCCACGGCAAGGGCCTGACTTCTGATGATGGTGAGGAGAGCATCCACTCTGAGGCGTGGCCCGGTCCGGGCGCGGGCTCTGAAACCCTGGAGGCGGGGTGGCCGAGCCAGACAGGGCGGCTCACACGGGCACAGTACATCCGTGTGCTGGCAGTGAGGTGGTGAGGCTTCTATGCTGGAGTGTGTTCTGCGCTGGGTGATGGGATATTTTGACACTTAGAGGATTAATCAAATAAAGAAATGGGGATCAATTTTCTCACCCCTGGAGAAGAGAACTTCCAAGGTGAGATGAGGGATTTCTGGAATGTTCACTGGGTGGTGAGCTGGCCTTGGAGTATAGTCATGGTTGGAGAGCTGGCGAGCGAGATGAATGGGGCAAATTCCTTGCACGCTAGCCCTTTACTACTGCACTGATGTACACACAGAGTGAGTGTCACTCCCCTAACTCTGGGTACCACATGCCGTGTCAATGCTCTGGAAGAGATTGGCAATGACAGATTGCTTGGTGTTGCTCTATGTTGTGTTTTCTTCCATGAACCTCAAAGCACAGGAAGACTTGAGCATCTGTAAGCCAATAGAATGAAATTCTCACTTCACTGTGGCACTACGAAATCACAGGTCAGCAACCTCCACCACTCTGAGCCTGTCTTCACCCCCACAAATGGAGCTGTATGCTTTCAAATGTGGTCTTCTCTCTAGGAACATAATAGGCTGTTTGTAGTCTGTCAAATTCTCCTTTTTTTCTGCACAGGACCAAGAGGTACTCTGGCTATATTGCAAGTAAACAACAGCATCTGGAATTCACAGGCTCGCCTGTCAGTACTTCATTTAAAACATGGATGTCTGTGTGGTGTGCTGCATATCACACATGCCCACTTCGCTGTGAGAGCTGCTCTGACACCGCATTTGGAGAGTTGGGTGCTGAGGCCCGCACACGGCTTCCGTCCCTATGCCAGACCTCAGGTCCGAGTGTTCCCTTTGACCTCATCACAAGCAGTTCAGGAAGGAAAGTCTCTCACTCCCAGGTGGCTTGATTTTCCTGCTATCTAATGCTCCCTCCACTGGCTAATTTCCTTCTTAAGGTTTCTTTGAAAATCTATATCTATATCTTTCTGTTGGGCTTACAAAAACAAACGAACAAACCAATGTCTTCTAAACATCCCAGGATCTGATGAGAATTTTCTGAGCTGGTTCTGTCTTTCAGGTGCGTTTCTTGGTTATCATCAGCCAAACGGTGTTGGCGCTCACTGGAAGCATATTGTCCAGTTTCTACCCAGCAAACTTTTACGGTTGCAACTAAGTGTGCAGACACTAAACTAACCGTGGACAAAGTAAGACAGCTGTGCTCTATGGCTACTTTAGTAAATTACACAAAATCCCCCATGCACAGCTGATTCCCTCCCCCAAGGTAAGCACAAAGGCAGACTGACAGAATGGAGAGTGAGAGTTCTCATTTTCTTTTTTGTTTATCCAGTGCTTTCTCGAAGTCATCTTGGCCTTCTCAATGGATACTTTCAGCTTACCGTCACCAACTGCCCCCTTCGGCAATCTTCACATTTGTTTAGGTTTGGAATCAGCATTTGGGTTTTAAGTTAGGTGAGTCACAGTTGTTATGATAATATAGATAAAAGCACTAGCTGTTATAAATGTACATGAATATCTTGTGACTAATAGGACATTTATATTATCATGTAATTAAGTCTTTTAAGTCGAAAAGCAATTGTTGCTTTGAACCTTGACTACTAAGGGAACAGTTGAGAATCTAGACATACATTTTGTGTTAAGGGTAAAGCTGTGGGTTTCTGTTTAGTAAAAATAGATATTTCAAATCCTACAAAATGAATTTCATAATGCATAGTTCTTGTACTTAAGACATCAACTCAGCACCTCTTTTGGCTGTTTTCCACCCACAGCAGATTAAGTTCAGCAAGTTGCAACAAGGGTAGCTAGAAATAGAACAGCTGAGAACAAAAAGCAAACATAGCTGACAATCTGACAGTGAACGAGACAAATAACAAAGCCAAAATCAACATCAAAACTTTGCAAGCTCGGGAGGCTGGCAAACATCTTGTACAGCGTCACCCCAGAGAGCAGCGCCCCACTTCCATACGATCGCTGCGTTTACCACAGCGCCCAGCTTACACTCAGGCGGTGGCTGCAGGGAGCATTCGCACTCCTTTGGCAGGGGGCTGCGGCAGATTTCCAATTTTCCTGTGTAGGACTTAATAGCAAGAACTTTGGAATGGAGTCGACTTGGTGAAACTGTGACTCTGCCTCTAACTTGATGTGTGCTCCCAGACAGTTACTCAACACGTCTGAGACTATTGCAAATGGAGATAAAAATACCTAACGTGGGTGTCACACAGACTCTGCTGGAGAGCGCGTGTGGGGTATGAGGAAATGGAGCTATTGTTGTCATTGTGCGCAGCAAACAGAAGTGGAGAGACACAAGTTCCTCCACATTCTATGACACGTCGGCTACTGGACCAAGGCACATGGCCTCTCCATTTAGTTTCTGTTGCATCTTATTTCTGTTTGCAATCCTAATCTTTGCGCACAGGCTGACGGGAGCTCTCTTGTTTATTTAGGGAAAAGTCACACTCATTATACTTTGTGCCTAAACCAATAATTTAAAACCTAGTAGAACTGGGGCTGGGAAGCTGGCTCAGTGGTACAGTGCTTGCCTTGGATGCATGAGGCCCTAGGTTCAATTCCTCAGCACCACATAAGCAGAAAAAGCCAGAAGTGGCACTGTGGCTCAAGTGGTAGAGCACTCACCTTGAGCTGAAGAGCTGAGGGACAGTGCCCAGGCCCAGAGTTCAGGCCCCACAACTGACAAAAACAAATAAATAAATAAAACCTTACAGAATTAAACTTCAGAGGTCTTTCCCTCTAATAAGATGGCATCACCTGTATCTAGTTGGAGGAAGTAATCCTCTTTCATGACAGAGTGGAGCGAAAGTCACGACCACGGAGTTCAGTGAACTGTAGAGACTAACCATTGAAGAGAAGTGAAATGTGTTGTTTATGACATACAGCTGCTCCCTCTGCCCTCTTCCATTCTTCTTCTTCATCTGTCTTTTTTTCTCCTTCTTTCTTCTTTTCGTTCAATTTATTGTGTCAAATTTATTATATCCTGAGACTTTCATTGTTATTTTTCATCTCTTACCTAGTTCTTAGTGGAAAGGAGTTTGCATCTAACAATGAAAATGGAAACATAATTTTTTACAGAGAAGAAAATAGTTTGATAAAAATGATGGTACGTCTGGAAATCACAGAGAACGTAACCATTATTTGCAGAGGTAGGGGATTATGGGAGGTTTGGGATCAGCTGTGATGTCAATCTATGAGATCTGAAATCAATATACATATGTGCAATGGGGGATGGGCATGGAGTCGGAGAAAACAAGGAGCCAGCCAGGCATCGATGGGGCATGCTTGCAATCCTACTTCCTTGAGGGCCAAACTTAGGAGGATCATGGTTCCAGGCCATCCATCCTCAGCAAAAATTCTCAAGATCCAATCCTTTTATTTTTTTATTGTGAAAATACTGTACAGAGGGGTTACAATTACATGGGCAAGATAATGAGTACATTTCTTATCAAGCATTGTAGCCTCCTCCTTTGTTTCCCCTTCCCATCCCATCTTCCTCCCGTCCCCCCATCCAATCCTCCTCCCCCCCCACCAAAGTTGTAAAGTTTGTTTTCAACATAATGACTTGTACGTCTCATTGTTGCAATGGGTCCACCTGTATCCCTATTTAAACAATTTGTTTTTTCCCTTCCCCTCCACAAATTATAACAAATCAAATACAGTGAAAGCAGTAGTTATACCGTGGGGAAGAGACATACAAAGCAACAAAGAAATAATCTTATAAATGTGTTACAAACAATCACATGAAAGAAAAAAACATTTGAATACATATCTTAGGGTTCATTTCCCTAACATCAACTTATCTTACCTTTTCTGCTTGACTCAGACATATACTAGTTATTGCAAATAAGGGAAACCATGGGACCTATGTTTCTCTGGGCCTGGCTTACTTCACTTAATATAATTTTTTCCAAGTACAAGATCCAATCTTAACCAACAGCTAAGGTATGGTGACTCATGTCTGTCATCCTGGCTTTGTAGACATCTTAGATTGAGAGGATTACAGTTCTAAGCTGGTCCCCCCCCCCAAAAAAAAATAACCATGAGATTTCTTCTCAAAAAAAATGCTGGAAATAGTGGCCTGGGCTTGTCATCCTGATGAGCAGGAAACAAAAATGGGCAACTGTGGCTCTGGCTGGCTTAGGCATAAAAACCAAGATTTGAGTTCAGAAATAAGGGCAACAGTAGATGGAGAAATGGCCCAATAATAGTACAAGCAAGCATGTGCCCTGAGTTCAAATTCTAGCACTTCAGTGGGTCAGGGGGTCAGGGGAGAAAAAGAGAGAGAGAGAGAGAGAAAGAGAGGGAGAGAGAGAGAGAGAGAGAGAGAGAGCAACCTGGTTTTCCTTTCAAAATTTGGAATTATTTAATAGAGCAAGAAAGGAATGGTGAAAGAAGCTAATTAAAGAGGTAACTAGCAGAAAATATTACAAATGGGCTTGTATGTGAGCTGATGGCTCTCTAAGTACATGAAGTACAGCTCTCCCACCCAAGGGCCAGAGACAGGCATGCTGTGCTGTGCTCAGACCCAGAGCTCTCTCTTCTGCTGCCCTCCTTCCTCTCTGCTGAGCCTGCCCGCAAGGGCAACTCTGGCTCCATCCTTGCTCTGTGGTGACCTGAGGCCAGAAGAGCTGCCTCAAACCAAGAAATCTTGCAGCCGTCCACCTGACTCCCTCCAGGGCTGCAGTAGCACCTGGACAGATGGACTCCCTGGACAGGTGAACTCCCCAGAGCCCTCCCAGGCCCAGAGCAGTGAGGAGCCCCAGTTGTTTTAATTGCCTTCATGGGAACTTGACTTCCCAGCCCCCAACCCCTGCCATTTTCTCAGGTCTAATTACTTGACCCAGAGTAGTTCATAGTTCTACTTGCATCCATTCATACTGTGATTGATACTAAAAGTAGTTCGAACTACGCAACTTTAAGGAAGCGAGCCAAGTGTTAGTTGTCTTGCCACTGATAGGTTGAGAGTCCTAGTTCTTGTTCAAAAGAAGATACTACTGGACCATGGCAGTCAGGGACAAAGCCATTGCCTGTGTGCCACCAATTCACACCTACCAGTCATTGCCTGTGTGACACCAATTCACACCTCCCAACCATTGCCTGTGTGACACCAATTCACACCTACCAGTCATTGCCTGTGTGACACCAATTCACACCTCCCAACCATTGCCTGTGTCACTAATTCACACCTCCCACCATTGCCTGTGTGCCACCAATTCAAACCTACTAACCGTTGTCTGTGTGCCACCAATTCACACCTACCAACCATTGCCTGTGTGTCACTAATTCACACCTCCCACCATTGCCTGTGTGCCACCAATTCACATCTACCAACCATTGCCTATGTGCCATCGATTCACACCTACCAGCCATTGCCTGTGTCACTAATTCACACCTACCAGCCATTGCCTGTGTCACTAATTCACACCTACCAACCATTGCCTATGTGCCATCGATTCACACCTACCAGCCATTGCCTGTGTGTCACTAATTCACACCTCCCACCATTGCCTGTGTGCCACCAATTCACACCTACCAGCCATTGCCTGTGTATTACCAATTCACACCTACCAACACCTGCTTATGGAAGCAAAATTCACTGTGGAAATACCAAGTACAATAGAATTGGTTGGCTTGCTGTAAGCACGCGTGAGGCCGGGAAGACGATGAAGACAGTTTGGGATTGAAGGTCTCAGTTCCAGTCCAGTATGGACCAAAATTGAAATTTCTCTAAGAAAATGTAATTTCTCTCGGTGACATGGTTGAGGTTTCTGGAAAACACAGGCCTGAGGTTTGTGCTGTCAGGCCCAAAGGATGGCCGCCATGCTGACGGAGTCAGGAAGACAAACTGAGCATGCTGGAGGGTCCCACTGTGTAGCTGCTGCCAGGATCGATGTCCTTGAACTCCTCCATGTGGCGGCACCCCAGCTCTTCCACGCGAGGGGCCTCTGCACACACCTGTGTGAGGATTCTGGCCCCCTCCTCGGGCACCTGCTGCCCATCGCCATGCTGGTGGCATGCATGGCTCACACCATGAATACTTACACATTTTCTTAATGCTTGCGTACCTTAGCAGCGCGATATTTCTTCCAATATACTATGAAGACAAAGATTTGCACAATAACTATGCTTATTAGGAGATTTCCTTACTAATTATTTGTTTGCCTTTCCCTTAAACAATTTCATAGCTTTTTTTAGTAAAAAGAACATGTAAAATGAAGGAAAAATGTGTTTTTTTTTTCTTCTCTAATAACCACAATTATCAAGGGGAGCACTCTGGATGCCCCCGCCTTGGAATCAGACCGGGCAAAGGGGGGTCAGCCTCACCTGAGAGGGCACAGTGGTGCACACCAGAGTGCTCACCTTCTGTCCCAGGGACTCTCAAACTTGAGTGAGAAGATAGCCATGTGGTTGAAGGTTGAACCAGACAAGCATCCCACTAGCTCACAGAAGAGTGTCTATTCTTATCATCCTGGACACCTGTTTTGGGAGGGGCTGTCACACATGGATACTTTACGCATTATTCAATCAGTAATAGTATTGCTTTTTGTCCTCCAGGCGGAAGAGGTGTTGAGAGGAGCGATGGCTGGGCACCAGAAGAACCAGTGGACACTCAGTGCTTGCTGAGGGAGACTCCAGGGGCCACGCAGCCGCATTGCTCCTGCCCTCATCTGTGAACAGCGTGAAGCTTTCTTAGACCTTCCAGGGTGCTATAACCACATAGACTGAGGAGATGCTCCATTCTGAGGAGAGAGGACAGTCTGTGGAGTGGGGTGAGTGATACCGTCGTGTCCCAAGGTACAGGAAATGGCCTGGATTCATGTCTGGAAATCACCTTTTCATGACACGCTTTCCTGCACACAATGTGCTTACACTGGATTCGCCCACCCTGGAAGGGTTGAAAATTACTTGTACAGAATTTTCCTTCATCAAATATGCCAAATAACTAAAAATGATGACTCTCGTAGGTTTTATTTTTTTTTTTCAGGATTTGCTAGGTTACCTCACAGTATACAGAGATTTTGGAGTCGATCTCACAGGGCTGTGAGATCTGTTTTCCCTATCTAAATGAGTACAGGAGTATCATCTGCATTTTTACCCATATGCCTCCTTGTCGTACGAAAACCTGGCAGTGCTTGGTATAGCTCATCAATATCCCCCATTAATCCACTCAGAGCTGGTGCTACACCACAGATGGGCAAGAATGTGCTCCCACAGCCAGCCTCTTCCTGAAGATGGTGGCTGCCATTGGCTCAGGCCTGGGCACTGTCACATGGCCCCACGCTGCTGGGGCTGGGCCGGCTTGGGAGGTTCACAAGCCCAGAAGAGCTGTAGTGCCCCTCTGAGCGTGCTGGCACCGTGTTCTGCAGTGGAAGGGACCCTTTCTTCCTGACTCTGCTGGATCTTCAAAACCCCAGGCCCCGTGCACACACATCCATCCCACTGGCGTAGTCCCCGCACACTGACTTTGGAAATAAATAGGGGCTTGGAAATAAATGGGGTGGTTTTTGTGTTGTTTCCCTCTCCACCTAGGCATCCAAATCCATCCAGAAGGAGGTCAGAGTGCTTGCGTGTCAGGGATAGGCATCCACTCAAATGTGCACACTAAGTTGCTGTTAAAAAAATTGAAGTATCGTAGCACTGCTTTGTCCGAGAGCAGAGGAGAGGTTGACTCACAAGTATTATATATCCATTGAGCTGATAAGGGATCTACACTCTAAAGCTGAACTAGGTGCTCATCCCTAGCCCTCAATGCACCTCTGTTATCTTTTCAGAATTGGTCCAAATCAATGAGAGGGTTTCAAGGAACTGGCTGACAGGAGCTGTGTGGGAATTCAGGAGAATGCTGTATCTGCTCAGTAAGGTTCTTTGGTCCGCTCTCTCTGTAAGCTTTTATGGAAGTCTTCTTTGCCTGACTCGATTCTTACTTAGTTGTGGAGCAAACAGCACACCTAGAAAAAACACGTCTCTAGAGGAGGGAGGAGGGAGGAATCAGCCACTCCCGTGAGCTCGGAACTACAGCTCGAGTCTAAGCCATGGAGCCAGAGGAAGCATCCTGACACACCGTCCAGGGCCGTGCAGGAGCTTCCCGGAAGGCTGAGATTGAACCGAATTTCAGGAGTGTGGGCTTGTGGCCAGCAAGGAAGAGAAGCATAATTAAAGCCTAGGAAGTGCAAAGACCCATGCCTTGTCCCACAGCCCATTCCCGTCCTGTGAAGTTGGTGTCTGCTGTGAAGTCGGGGTCTGGTGTGAAGTTGGTGTCTGGTGTGAAGTCGGGGTCTGGTGTGAAGTTGGTGTCTGGTGTGAAGTCGGGGTCTGGTGTGAAGTTGGTGTCTGGTGTAGCAAAGAAAGAATTTGGAGCCATGCTATGGCTTGACCAGGGGACTCCAAATACGGCCCTGCGTGCATGGGAGTTGCATCCATTGTCATCTGACATGAGACGTGGCGTGAGTCTGGAGTGCTAAAGAAGCAGAAGCCAACGCTAACGGAGGTCTCTCTGAGGTGCCAAGGTCCCGTGGTGGTTCACAGGTGAGCCTTTCCCCACGTGCAAGGCTCTGAGGAGCTGTCCCCTCAGCCTGCAGCCTTGGCTGGCTCTCAGGCACTAATGTGGTCTGTCTCCTCTGTGTTTCTGACTATATCTAAGGAGAATGAGCTGAGGGACCCCTGCATGCACCCCGCACCTCAGTGCATTCAAACAAAAGCCCGGGACCCAGCAGCGCATGCTCCGAGAGCACGCAGGGCAGAAATGTGCAGTTCCGTGTCGGGTGACTCCTTCCCGGTCTTCCTTTCTGTCCGTACACCGCACAGGGAGGAGCACACAGCACTTGGTCTTCACGTCAGTATTGGAGAGTGAGTGGGTTGATGAGCATAAATTGCTTAGCCCGGAGCCCAGCGTACACCGTACGAGTGCTCCGTCTCCCGGTGCTTTGCATGGCCCGTTCCCACCCCCCTCTCAGCACCACATCTTCTGGGTTGTTCCATAAACAGTGTGGGTCTCCACACGCATGGACAGGTATTCACCACTGGATGCCAGAGACTGCTCACCAGCGCTCAGCTCAGCGTCACACTGAAAGCAAGACCAGCAATGAACAAAACCTAAGTATGCAGAGCTTTTAGAGAGAGAGAGACTCAGAGAAATCCCCGCTGGCTCCGGATTCCTCAGGGTATTATCTTGGGCCCTGGGTAGAAGAAGAAGAAACAGTTGCTCTAAGCAGTTGGATGTGCTCCCAGCGACAGAAATGAAGTTTGTCAGATGTCTGGAAAGAGCACGGCTCCCTGCAGGGCTGGAGTTCTCTTCTTCCCTTCTGTCTTTCCTTGTTTCTTTACCCTTCATGTTTTAGTGTTCCTTTCTTGCCTTTCCTGGGAGTTATGAGACTTGTCAGTTTCCTGCTTGACCATTCTCCTAATAACCTGCCACATGACCTGTAATGACCCCCGTCCTTTCAAGTTGTAGCAGATGAGGACCAGGAAAGGGGAACTAATCCCCCAGTTGTAAATCTGCCTGCAGTCCCAGCAGAAATCACTGGAGTAGAGTTAATCGGTCTGAAGGCTAGACAGGGCGGGACCCAAGTTACCCCCTCAGCACACTGCCATCCACCTTTGCTTCTTCCTGCTTTCTTCCTTACCCTCGGAGTTTAGCAGGCCCCTGCTGGCTTGTCCTCCACTCACCCAATGCAACCTTCCCAGCACGGTATTTTCACAGTCATTCCTTCCCCAGTGTTACCGTCTCCTTTGGAAACAGGAGACAGTTGGCAAGTCCACTGGTGTTCATGAGTGGCAGATCCCAGGAGGAGCAGGTCACAGCATCACCAAAGGAACCACCAAGGAAGAGATGGTTTGCTTGGTCAACCAGAGGGACAGGTGCTTGTGACAGGCACAGAGTCTCACCAGAAAGCAACCGAGAGGGCTGTCCTGACATCCTGGGAGCTCTCGCCATTAAACATGGGTCCAAGAAAGTCAATGGGGTCACAGCAGACCCTGCGCACAACGGGTGTGGCAGACGTGTCTCCCACGCACTTAAGGCATAGTAACCAGAATAAAATACGGGGTTGGTATAGCAATTGCCACTGATTTTTGCATATCATTGTCGTGGAGTATTCCAATTGCTTTAAAAGGCACTCCATTCCAATCTTCACAGGGTGTGTCCTGTGTGCAGATGGCCAGCACCCTCCGGATGGACACATGAACAGATCACCCACTCAGGATCAGTCGCTTCTCAGGATCAGCACAATCACCAGAAATCCCTTTGGAATATGCGATGCCACCGGGACTCCCCGTTTGACCTTTGCCACGGAGCTCTGTGAGACCAGCCAGCGGAACCAGCCAGGCCAGAGGCAAGGGTTAGGTGTCACTATCTCAGCCCAACACAGCCCCTGGAACGATGCTAGGTAGCAGGCTGCAAGGAGAGGAGTTGAATCACAGCTGTGGTCCGAGACAAATCCTCAGATCATGGTTTTCACATACCAGGCGGGATTTTCATCTGATGGAGGCGGCCTGGGCGTCTGAGTCATCCCCGGCATGGCGGTGACACCAGTGTCATTTACAGTGTGCGCAGTGCGCTGCTCTGTCACTTGCAGGGCTACATCACTAGAACTCGGCGTCGTCTCCAGAGCAGCAGAGCACGTCAAGCCCCAGTGATGTGAATGAAGGAAGCCCTGAAAGAATGCAAGGAGCTGGTGATTCACCCGCAGTCATACAGGGCAGGCGGGGGCCGGGAAGGAGGCAGGCTCCTCTCCTAGGAGCGTGTACACTCAATCCGTGCTGGCCTCATGAAGGTCCACGTGAGCGGCACCATGGAGAGGCAGACGGCCTCCTGTGCCGTGTGCACAAGGCCACAGGACGGAGTTCTCGCAGCACTCTGTCCGGTGTTACCGCTTTCAACCCTCATCGAAGCCCTTGGTATTTTATTGTTTCCTTAGAAATAATTTTAAAATATGCATTCACACTCATTTGGTAAACAGATTATGCTGAACACGAGCAATGTCTTGCACACTTATTGTATTTGGGGAGCATAATTGAGAGACAGCACATTTAAGAAGCGGTGAAGCAGACATGGCAACCAGTCAGGAAAGAGGATGGGTTAGTGTTGCAGGTGCAGTTTTGCTGGTTAGGTCACACGAGCGAGCTGCGCCATAGTCACATGACTTCTATCTTGACTGATGTTCATCTAGGACAAGAATGATATATTGAATATAGGGGCCATGATTGTTAACATGTGCATCTGTTAACAGTTTCCTGTTTTCTGTATTCTAAAACTTTCCTACAAGACAAACATTCAGTACAATTGGCAATTTGAGTTGTTTGGATTCTTGCTTATTACCATTTTACTCTTTTTGAGAATATCTGGGACATATTAAATTTTTGTTAAATGTGTTTTTGACAGACACTGTGAGTTATTTAAATTACTTGTGTTAAATGGTTGAACACTTCAAACATCAGGAAGTGCGTGCATGTGTTTATGAATAGAAACATGTATTTTTTGAGATTAAAATACTTCTATTTTAAGATTGTAATGATGCATGGAGTTTACCTTTTTCCATTTCAAAATCATCTTTCAATGATCCAACAAAGAGCCACACTTGAGGTCACCAATTCAAGGACACCTTGGATTTCTCTCTATGGTGAACTTGTTGTCAATTCTCAGGATTGGCAGAATCGCCTGAAATCCCTTGGAAAGGTGCAATGCCATCCAGACTCACGTTTGACCTTTGCCTCTTTGCCTCGGAGCTCCGTGAGGCCGGCCAGGCAGGAAGCAAGGGTTGGGTGTCACTATCTCGGTGAACCCGATGCTCACGGGGGAGGGTGAGAGAGCCCTTGCTTTTGCGGTTGCTGGATCACGTTACGTAAACAGAATTTGGCTGCCTTCTTCCATCAGAGCATCTGCTCCACTCATGGTCCCTTGTGGATCCATTTTGTTTTGTCCAAGACAGTGAACATGAGTAATGGAGCGGGCTGAGCCCACTAATGCATGATGTAATTATCAGAGGGATTTAATTATCAGCACATTTCATGTGGGATTACTGTGGGGTGCTGTCTCTGCCTCCCTCCCGGGCAAATTGTCAATGGGGTGAGTCACACAGCAGGGGGAGGGGGCGAAGGCCTCTACCACTGCACTTGCCCATCTCCTACCTGTCTCAGGGCTCAGAGCAACCATGGTGTATTTTACCTGCTAGTTTTATGTCTTTAAAATCTACCGTAGATTACTACTCCACATAGATTGTCTCACCTCAGCATAGAAACCATTCGGGCACCGGGCACGGCTTCTTGAAAGAGACGCAGTGTTGAGAACACTCGTGGAGTACCTGGGTACTTAAGCGTAAGTTCCACGACGGGAATAATTACCAGACATATTTTTACTCCTCTGAAACAGAATAAGTGGGTAATGAATCACGACTCTCTGGTTTTAAGATGGTTTCAAATAAGATAGGGTAAAGTAGTCACATTTGTTCTTTACCTAAGTAAAGCAATTATGCGTTCATTGAGAATGCACAGTCGGCATATGCTACACGGACTTGTAGCTTCAGGCTATTTTAGTACCTCGGTAGTCATGGAATCGAGTTGAACAGGTAGTCTAAGTTTACAGTTAAGATGATGAAATCAATCGCCATGGGGAAGTGGTGTGATTTGAATATGAAGTGTCTCTCTCCAGCCTGTGGACTGAATGCGTGGTCCCCAGTTTGTCCTGCCATTTGAGGTTGGTGCTGAAAACTTGGGAGGGTCCAGCTGGAGGAAGCAGGTCACTGAAGAGGTCTCTGAGAAGGTTATGGCCCCTTCCTCTTAGCTTCCCATCTGACAGGAGACAGAGTCTCCTCACAAGGTCCATATGAGCCTCACCACCATCACTGCTGTCCAGGAGACTAGGCTGAAATCTTGGAAAGCAAGAACTAAAATAAACCATTCCTCCTCAAGTCACTTCTGTGAGCCTCTTACTGGCAAACTCTAAGTCCCATTTCAGAATAGTAGGTAAATTGCCAAAGTCAGAGGGTAGAAGTGTTTCTGTAGAATTAACCTGTGGTCAACGGTTCAGATGGAAGATATTGTTAGAGAAACGATATTGTTAGGAAAAACTAGGAGAAAGGAGTGAACCTCGCTAACAATTATTGATGAACGTTTGTGCTCAAAGTCCTGGTTTCAGGGCTCTGCAGGGCTCTCATGATACAGGACTGCGTGTCACACGGATTCTTCCTTCTGCTCCTTAACTGGCCTGCCCTCCACCACGCTCCCTGAATATCTCCCCTCAGCGGACATCCTACACAACCTTCTTCTGTCTGAGACCGCCGGGGCCCCTTCCCACGCCCCTAGAACTCTGTTGTCTGTTGGAAAGAGAGAAATGCCGGAGTAACCCACTCAATCAGTGAAGCCTCAGATAGAAACGAAAAAGCATCGAAAAATATATTTAAAAAACTATAATTTCTTCTGAGACCCCAAGTTAGCAGTAAGACGGCTGCGTTAAGTTCAGGAAAAGTGAGCAGAGGCCTGTTTACACACTTGCTCCAAAATCAGGAGTGGGGGTGGAGGAAGGAGAGGTCAGTTCCCCTAAGCTGCAGGTTCCTGCAACAGAGCCCCACCATGCTGAACAGCATCCAGACAGCGTGGTTACAAAAGCACATCACCAGCTGAAAGTCTGCAGTACACACTTTCCTCCCTTGCCTTTCATACTTACATGCATGGCTATTTCACATCATTAAGTATATTATTTTATCACTCTTGTAAAACAATCTTAATTTTATGGTGATGTGAAATTTTAATGTTTTCTTCTGTGCATCTCTTCCATTAAAAAAATTTTTTTGGAAGAAGTGGTGTTTGAACTCAGGGCCTGGACCTTGCTCAGCTGGCACTCAACCACTTGAGCAATGTTCCATGCCCTGCATTTCAGACATGGATCACAAAGACTTTTCTGCTCTGGCTGGCTATGAGTCACAATCCTCAGGTCTCAGTCTCCCAAGTAGCTGGGATTATAGAATGAGCTCCCAGCTCCTAGCGTTTCTAATATATATTCATAACATGAGGTTTTCTTTAGAAATAAAATCATCCAACTTCTTAAAATATGTTCAGGTTTTTAAAATTGTATATATATATTTTTATAGTCATATCTACTACATACACATATTCATATACAGACACAAATACACACATATAGACATAACACATTTAGAATGTATTTATGTGTTTATCTTTTATTCAACCTTATGAGTTTTTTAGTTTAGTAATTTGAAAATATCAATTTTTCATCTCCAGAGAGTATTCTTTGCTAAGAGAAATTTGGGAGCTGTGATTTTGTTTTCTCTCTTAAAATCTTCCCTCAGTTTTCTAGGGTCCAGGTCATCTCTTCTGCATTTGACCTTGGAGAATGACCTGTTATCTCAGTGGGGAGTGGGGGGGACAAGAAAAGTTCTTTTCTCTCATACTCCCACAGAGCAGACATCTCAATCATAAACTGACTCATTTCAGCGGAGGGAGCTGGTAGAGGTGGGGGCGAGTCCCCTCCCACCCCAGGCTCATTGCTAGCTCTTGGCTGGCCGTGGTAAAGCCATCGCAACCACAGGGGGCTCACGCTGTCAGCTCAGCGCACAGTGATGACAACACTTACTTAGAGCCCCTCCCTCTAAGGCCCTGCACGTGTCCATAGTTCACCGCCTACACCACCTCTGATTTCACAATCTGGGGCAAGGCCTCCGAGCCCAGGCTGACGATCACAGAAAGCAACACTTGGGTTGTAGACGTCTTTGAAGGGTTCCGGTCATTGGGATTGAATGAAGGGAGACAAATGCTAAATGTATTTAATGTTAATGAGCCTCAAGACAAGCAATGGAAGCAAGATTCCAATGCAAAGTAATGAGGTTTCCTCCAGATGGTTCTAGTGACCTGTGTGGTACCCAGGTCCTTCTGGGCCCAATATGTTCTTGACTTCCCTCCTGCCCTTCCGAGGATGAGTTCAATAAATGATAATTAGACTTAGGATGTTGATGAGCCATTGTTTAGCAGTGGTGAAGAAAAACCAAGAAAACCAAGAGAAACACTTCCTGTAAAAGTTTAATTATCAGATAAACATGCCATTATTTATTACTAATGTATTATGTGGAAAGTATACCATACAGGGATGCGCTTATACGAAGGAGACAACCCAGGTGTCCTCGTGGCTCTGCGGGTATGAATGAATGACCCCACTTCACGCTGACATTTTAAACAATCTCCTTTATCATTATTGCTATCAACACTTTACAAAGGAGAACTCCAAGGAGGAGAGCTCAGTTGCACCTGATGAAAGGCGTAGTAAGTGTCAGTGTAGGGATGAGAACTCACAGGGCTGCTGGCTGAGCTCCTCTGGCTAGGTTTCCATGGTTTCTCTCACTTCTCCATCCTTAGGACAATTTGGAGTTCAGAGAATTGTCTCAATGGTGTCTTCTTCCTGTGAGATGGAGAAGCACCAAACATCACTGTATTTGCAACTGGTGTGCAGATGGTTGGGGAGTCTGTCACAGAGAAAACACTGGAAGGAATCAAAATGCATCTGAAGCACACAAACTCTTATGGAAAAAAAAAACCCTGGAATCTCTGTGCCCTGGGTCCATGTCATCAGGAATTAATTGGAGCAGAAAGCATGGAACTCAGGCCAGGAGTTGCCTGATGAGTTCTATGTCAACTGGGCTTCTATGAGATTTTAGTCTTAGTTACAAAGTTTTCGGTGCTTAGCCAGGGGAAACACATGCAGCAGAAACCTGATACATGGTCCAGGATGAAGGTTTTAGCTGACAGAGCTCAGCCTCCCCGCAGCCAGCGTGGCCATGCTGGCTTCAGCTGCCCTCGTTCATCTCAGCCTTGGAATTCTGTGTCCTGGACACAACCACCAAGGAGATGCAGGCTGAATTTAGTGTCCATAGAACCTCTGGTTTTATTTTTACCCCCATTGCCCCCATATCAGTGTCAAAGTGCTCGGTGTTCAGTCTTCTGATGTCAGATTTTCTAGGAACAGGTATGGGATGATATCACCTTGCTCTCTACCTAAGTCTAAACATTCAACTCCAGACCAGAACTGGACTGAGATCAGAGGCCAGCGATTGGGAGTCAGGGCAGTCCCGGCCTTCTACCATCGCAAGGGAACAGAGTGAGGACAATGGGATCCCTTCCTTTGGGAGTGGCTTATTTGAGTAGAATATAGAGACATGAATATTTTTCTCTACTTTGAACACAGCTTGGGAACCGTATACATTCAATGCAACTACATTACTCCTGTGTCTAACCTCAGCTCAATCACACCTCGATATTTTCACTGTGTCTCCCTGAAAGTATGAGTCTCCAGGCCTCATTTCTCCTGGAAATGTAGGACTCTACATCTGAACCCTGCCCAGAAGTGCGGAAGTCTACATGTCTGAATTCCACCAGAAGTGCAGGAATCGACATCTGTGAACTTACGCTGAAGTGAGAACGTCTGCACCCCTGAATCCACCTTGCCATACCCCAAACTTGCTCCACAAGCATGGGGGCCTAAACTTACACTAATTGTACGTCATTGTTCTGTGCTTTCTCTCCTACCTGTGTCCTAACTGCTGACCAGATGTTTGTCCTCAGACCTACATGCCCAAAACCATTGTCCATTCTACTCATGTATTTGATTCCCCAAATAAAGCACAATCTAACATACTTGCAAAGGTTTGGAAAGAAGGAAGGAGGAAGGAAAGGAAGGAAGGAAGGAAGGAAGGAAGGAAGGAAGGAAGGAAGGAAGGAAGGAAGGAAGGAAGGAAGGAAGGAAGGAGGGAAGGAGAGAAGGAAAGAAGAAGGAAGGAGGGAAAGAGGGAGGGAAGGAAGGAAGGAAGGGAGGAAGGGAGGGAGGAAAAAGGGAAAGAAGGAGGGAAGGAAGGAAAGAGGGAGGGAAGGAAGGGAGGGAGGAAAGAAGGAAGGAAGGAGGGAGGGAAGAAGAGAAGGAAAGAAGAAGGAAGGAGGGAAAGAGGGAGGGAAGGAAGGAAAAAGGGAAGGAAGCAGGGAAGGAAGGGAGGAAGGGAGGGAGGAAAAAGGGAAAGAAGGAGGGAAGGAAGGAAGGAAGGAGGGAAGGAGGGAGGGATGGAGGGAGGGAAGGAAGGAAAGAAGGACTAAACATATTTATTCCACTTGGAGGAGGCCTTTATGTGTTTTACTACTTAGTATTTTGGTTAGAAAACCAGGGCTTACATCATTGCAAAAATGCACATTCCTTTGGGGGAAATAATTCCTTTATATTTTTCTTCCTTCATATATTTCTCCAATTTATTTCCTTATTCATTCTCAAATTTTCTCATTATGTTATGTTGTTAAATCAGGGCAAGAACTGTGTAGAATTTTGAATCAGATGGGCAAAGTGTGTAAACTCAACTCTACCTTACTCTAGTGACACAACTTATTTCCAATGTATATAACTGGCGTAAGTTCAAACTCAGAATTTTACTAAGTGAGAAGAACTGCTGGTGCACAAGCAGTACATACATCACTAATCAGGAAGGTGGTGTGATCTGCATATATCGTAAACATGCGTAATAAACATAAATAACACATATGGCTATTATATAATATATACATTTATTATATGTTTATTATATTACATATGTTTATATGTTATATAAAATATGCTCCTTATTATATTATGTATATTTATATATCATGTGTGTTTATTATATAACATATACATGTATATGTGTTTATTATATACTATAATACATAATATATTGTATGTATTTAATATGTAATATATATATAAATAATTGGGGTGTGAACTCAGACCTTAAATTTTATAGGCAGATGGTCTTCTACTTTACCCAGGCCTCCAGTCCTTTTTCCTCTGGTTATTTTTGACATCATACTTTTCTTCTGGACCAACTCGGATCATGATCCTACTACCTACAACCTCCCATGTGGCTGGTAACATGTGTGTGCATGACTATGCCCAGTCTTTTCTGTTCAGATGAGGTCTTCTGGATTTTTTCCTCTCAGGCTGGCTTTGAACCACAGGCTCCACCCCCTGGGTATCTGGGATTATATGTCTGAGCCAACAGTTCCAGGGCCCTGTTAATAGTGTTACCTTTAACATTAGCAATGTCTGGACCCTGTCTTCCAGCAGGATATAGGTGCAGATGCAGGAAAACCATCCTTATGTCCACAGGGGCTGGTGGCTGCTCGAGCTTCCGCTGCTCGATTTGACTTTTCTGTGTATCATGGCTGACTTGAGACCAGCATTGAGAAAGACGATAGTGGCGGGTGTCCTAAGGAAGCCATGTGTCTGGCTCCTAACGGGCAGATGAGTGCGCTGAGATGCGGCCTTTACTGCGATGTCTCAGACACTCTCAGTCCCACAACCTTGGCAGACTGTGCTGCTTCCCTTCCCCCACCCATTTAGTCTTCTGGTGACTGCCTCAAGTACACTGCCTTGCTTGCTTGCAGGTGCACAAGTACCCTCCTCTTGCCACTGTAATGCACTGTCTCAGTGGCTTCACTGTGTGTGTGTGTGTGTGTGTGTGTGTGTGTGTGTGTGTGTGTGTGTGTGTGTGTGTATCAGCCTAATTGAGCGCTAACTGATGCAACACAGCCTGACTAGCTGGGAGCTTCATCTGTACTCTAAACACATCCCTTGAGCTTTGGGACTCTTTCTGCTGCTTTTTCACAAACTAGACGGGTTTCTTTCCCCATCCAAGAGTACTGTAGTCCCCACCTGCGCCCAGGGAGCCTCTATGTTCCTGGTTATAATTGCATTTCTACTTTGAGGCCTAAGTCAGGCTATTTTAGAGCTGAAACTCAGGGCATGTCTCTCCTGAGGTGGATGACCACACTACTTAAAAGAACCAAATAAAATCCCTGTTCAGTTGACCAAAAGCTACACTCCTTAACGCCCTCGAGTCTCTCCAGCGTCACCATCCACGGGGCTCGGAGGTGGTGAAATTTGTTTCTGGACAGTTCACATTTTCCAGCTCCTGGGGAGGGGAGGGGCTCTGTGCCTCCCCACTTGGTCCCCAGACGTGATGTCCTGGGAGTCAGGCTGGAGTCATGTGGACACGGCCAGCTCTGGCCAGCTCTGTCCCAGCTGCTGCAGCTGCCGCCATCCTCTAGCGAGTCCTCCCCAGGGAGGTAGCTCCTCCCCGTGATGTCAACACTAGGTTGATTCATTTGTAGTAGCTCACTTGTTTTCTATTTGTTTGGCCCTTATTGCACCTCTCAGAGCTCTGAGAGGCGAGATCGCTCTCCAGACATGTGAGCCCAGGATTTCCTAGACAGCCAAACTGCTGTGGATCACATGACCTTGGCAAGCTCCAGGCCCCAGCTCTGCCGGCTGCCTGCACTCACTTGGCTGATCCCCAGGCCAGCTCCTGCTGGAGGGGTGCCCTGGCTCTCCTCGCTGGCTCCTCAGGGCCAGGAAGGAGACGCGGGGCGCAAATCTCAGCTAACCTAGAGTCTTGGCAGAGCACCCAGCTTGCTGGCCTCAAAGTGATAGACGTGACTTGTGTCCTGGAACTTAGCACGAGGAAGGGTGAGAGTGGGCTCTGGGATGACCGAGGTCAGGAGTGCACTAGGATGTACAGCGATGGAAATGAATATGGGGCCATCACCACCGGTGAGCCAGGCTCGTCCGACCTGCGAGCCCCTCCCACCCCCGTACTGCCAGCCTGGAGCCTGGATGGCTCCCTGGGGCTGTGTCTGTAGCCCCGTGCTTTGTGCTGGAGGATGTGTGGCCTCTATGTTCAGGAGTCCGCAGCATCAGCGGTGTTAGCAAATGTTGGTTATAACAGCTATGGGACCTCCCCTTCCTTGACCAGTGCCTCCAGCATCCTCGCTCTGACTAAATAACCATGCTGGGAAGTGCAGGATGTGTTGCGGCAATGCTCTCAGACTCACAGGTCGCCATTGTAGCTCTGTGATGAAGGGTCAGAGGGGAAGAAGAGTCTAGAAGGGAAGGGAAGGAAGAAATTGGCCAAGCCTAGAACAATCCATCCTACCATCTGCCATCAGGTGGCATATATATATATATATATATATACACACACACATAATGTTGTGCAGAGTGGTTGCAGTTACATGAGTAAGGTAATGAGTACATTTCGTAGCAAGCATTGTTACCTCCGCCTTTGTTTTCCCCCTACCATCAGTTCTCTCCTCACCTCCCCAACTCCTCCCAGCCCCCACCCCAACATTGTAAAGTTTGTTTTCAACATAGTGTCCTGTACATCTCATCGTCACAATGGGTCAGCCTGCATCTCCATTTAAGCTTTCTGCAATATCCCTTCCCCTCCCCAAATTACAAAAATGTATATACAAGATGCAGAGCACCAGCATCAAATCCAATGAAAACAGGGGTTATACTATGAGGGAAGAACATACAAAAGAAACAAAAGAATCACATAGTGCATTGTAAGTACAATAAAAATGCAAGAAAGAAAGAAAGAAAGAAAGAAAGAAAGAAAGAAAGAAAGAAAGAAAGAAAGAGAAGGAAGGAAGGAAGGAAGGAAGGAAGGAAGGAAGGAAGGAAGGAAGGAAGGAAGGAAGGAAGGAAGGAAGAAACCTCTTGTGTCCCTGTCTTGGGGTACATTTTGCTTAACATTACCTCATACAGTCATATGTACATAGCTTTGGATATTCTATGCTTGTCTCAAACATATACTAGTCATTGCAAACAAGGGAAACCATGGGACCTATGTTTCTTTGGGTCTGATTTACTTCACTTAATATAATTTTTTCCAAGCCTTTCCATTTCCTAACAAATGGGACAATGTCATTCTTTCTGACAGAGGCATAGAATTCCATTATGTATATATACCACATTTTCTTGATCCATTCATCTACTGAGGGGCATCTGGGTTGGTTCCATATCCTAGCTATGGTAAATAATGCTGCAATAAACATGGTTGTGCTGGTAGCTTGCTGGGTCATAGGGAAGCTCTATGTGGAGTCTTTTGAGGAACCTCCATACTGCTTTCCAGAGTGGTTGAACAAGTTTACACTCCCACCAACAATGCAGTAGGATCTCTTTTGGCCATATCCCCTCCACCATCTGTTGTTACTAGATTTTTTGATTATAGCCATTCTAACTGGGGTGAGGTGGAATCTCAATGTTATCTTCATTTGCATTTCTTTTATGGCTAGAGAAGTTGAGCATTTCTTCATGTGTCCATTGGCCATTCTTATTTCCTCCTCAGAGAAGTCTCTCCTTAAGCCTTTATCCCATTTATTAATCGGGCAGTTGTTTCTTTGAGGATTTGTTGGGGGATTTAGTTTTTTGAGTTCTAAGTATATTTTAGATATGAGACCCTTGTCCGTTGTATGGCTAGTGAAGATGTTCTCCCAGTCCATGGGCTTTCTGTTGGTCTTGCTAGCTATGTCCTTTGCCTGGCAGAAGCTCTGCAGTTTCATGCAATCCCATTTGTCCAACCTTTCTTTGATTTGTTGTGCTTCTAGGTATCTATTAAGAAAATTTCGGCCTGTACCAAGGAGCCCAAGAATTTCTCCTATTACTTTCTGTAATGTTTTCATGGAGTCTGCTTTGACTCTGAGGTCTTTGATCCATTTGGAGTTGATTATGGTGCAGGGTGATATATACGGATAGGAAAGATGAAGTAAAACTCTCCCTCTTTGCAGATGACATGATCTTTTATTTAAAGAACCCCATGGGCTCCACTCCCAAGTTACCTGAGCTTATTAGAAACAATAGCAAAGTAGCAGGGTATAAAATTAACCCTCAGAAATCAATGGCTTTCCTGTATGCCAATAATGAGAAGAGTGCAGATGAAATTAGGAAAGCAACCCCTTTTGTAATAGCCCCACAAAAAATAAAATACTTAGGAGTTAACTTAACAAAAGACGTGAAGGACCTCTATGATGAAAACTTTAAAAACCTGAAAAAGGAAATAAAGCAGAACTAAGCAAGTGGAAAAACCTCCCATGCTCCTGGATTAGGAGGATCAACATCGTGAAAATGGTAATACTTCACAAGGATATCTACAAATTCAATGTGATTCCTATTAATATCCCAACCTTATTCTTCAATGAAATAGAAGAAGCAATCCAAAAATTCATATGGAACGATAAAAGACCCCGAATAGCAAAAATAATCCTTAGTAGAAAGAACAGTGCTGGAAGAATATCAATTCCAAATTTCAAACTCTACTACAAAGCCATAGTAATCAAAACAGCTTGGTTCTGGAACAAGAACAGACCTGAGGACCAAGGAAATAGAACTAAAAACCTGGAAATGAACCCACAGACCTATAACCATCTAATCTTTGACAAGGGAATTAAAGAAATAGAATGGAAGAAAAACAGCCTTTTCAGTAAATGGTGCTGGCAAAATTGGTTAAACACTTGTAGAAAACTAAAGCCATGTGGTTTCTTACCCGCTGCTTCAGGATGACCCCCAACCCTCTCATCTCACTCCCCCACTTCCTGCCTTGTGCTCTTCTAGGAGAGGGGCAAGGGGCAAGGGGCTCAGCACCCTGTGGTTGTGTGTTCCTGTCCTCACCGTTCACCCACTGGAGAGAACAGGAGGACACCACAGGGGAGCAGCCCTAGGCTCCCCACAGACGGCTGTGCAAACTGCCCCATTCCAGGCTAGGCCACTTCCCGGAAGCAGCGCAGTGGCATCCATTAGCATGCAATCCAACCGCAGAAAAGTGTGCACAGAATGACAGCAGGCTTCCAGAACCCAGGCGCCAGAGCACAGGCTGCGCTGAGTCCATGTGAGATCAGCTTCCCTTCGCCTTGCTCCGGTGCCTCCCGTTATTCTGTGTGTTTCACAGAATAAAGAACTGATGTACCCCACCTTGTGATGTCACCAGGTTCTAGACGCTGTCTCTGGCTGCAGGCAGTCGGCACACCTGGGAACGTGGCCGGCCGTGTGTGGTTGGACATCCTTTCTTTGATGTGTCTCGAGTCTACTGAGTACCTGTGCATGTAGAGACATGTCTAGCTCCCCACGGACACGTGTGTCCGTCCAGGGCCTGTTCTCCATCTCCCAGACCCTTCTTTTTCTCAATTCACATTCCTGCTTCCTCCGCCTTTTCTAATTCAGTGGGTAAAAAATGTGCACCTGGTCTTTGTGCAAATTCGAAGTTCAGCCCAACGGGTACAGGCCAAGCTATGGGAGGCAAGTCCGTGCTTCATTTAACTCCTGATGGTTTGCAGCCAGGCTTGGACACTGCAAGGCATTGATGCGCCCGGTGGGAAGGAAGGGAAGGGCAGGAAGGGTGGATGGGAATATGGAGCACGGTCTTGTTCTAAGGACATTTCCTCTGTGTACAGCTCTGGTTAAGAAGAGGCTGCAGGGTGATTTCAGCCTACTCTGTACCACCGGGGATGGGGTCCCTCCGGAGGCCTCACCTCTGGCTCTCAACATCACTTCCTCTCAGACCACCTTCAAGGCTGCCTGGAAGATTTTTCGTATACCATGGAGATGCCCATAAACCTCGGGCTGAGATCTCTGGTTTATGTCACAAAGCATTTCTTGTGTATCTACATCTAGGATCATCT
Organism: Dipodomys spectabilis; assembly: GCF_019054845.1. Lineage (NCBI taxonomy): Eukaryota > Metazoa > Chordata > Mammalia > Rodentia > Heteromyidae > Dipodomys > Dipodomys spectabilis. Next base: position 1,328,309 of record NW_024870743.1, on the reverse strand, counting down.
GCACGTGCTGGGACACCATATCTTGATTTAATTCGTGTTGAGTAGACAGATGGGGGACAGCTACTTATACCAGAACTCCACTTGGGTGTTATGGCTATGGGCACCCCAAGGCCCCATTGCTTTATGATGGATGGTGTTATGATTTGGGGTCTCTTTTCTGTATTCCTGGGTGATTTTTGGTACCTCTGGCCTTTACTACCAGATAAGACCTTCCCTTCCCATTGCATTAACCTAAGGTGACTTTGCATAGTACCCAATACAGCTCTCCACGCCCCCCCTTACCCTACCCCGCTGCTGGTAGACACCAAGGTATGGGGCAGAGGTCTAGCAACAGTCATGCGTGGATCTGTCTGACAGACACGAGTGCGACAGTCACACATCTACCTTCCATCATGACCTGCGTCTGAGGAAGAGAAAGGATGGGGGATGGAGCCAATGCCTTTCTTCTCCAAGGCCCAGAAGCCCTTGTGGCACATAGGGACATTCTTCAAAGTATCAAAGCAGAATAGATCGCAGTAAAGGAAAGGCCCATCTTCCTCACTGGATTCCCTTTCAATCATCATTGAGAAAATCACACCACCGAGATAGAAGAGGTAAGACACAAAGGAAAAGCAGAGAGAAGATAGTTATCTGAGTAGCTGTGAATATGAATAACTGTGCCTTTACCAAAAACCCTCAGTGCTACAATCATACTTATCGTCTACACTTCAGAGCCCAAATTAGTCTTTCACCAAGGAAAAATATGCATCTCAAGTAGATTTATTTTTGTGATTGTGGAATAATTTTTCTGCTTATAAGGAAAATGCCATTTTTAAATATTTGATAAAGCTATTTTAGCCTTATCTAGCACTAAATGTCTTTAACTGCTTTTCAATATACAAACACTATTTTGCAAATCTTTCTAAAATAACTATTCCAAAGCTTTTCCTTATACTTTCAGCTGAGAAGTTAGTATCTAAGACAAATGTAAAAAGAAAAACCCTGAAATTCCACAAGACACCAAATTGCACTTTGTAGTAACAAGCAACTTATGCAAGATGATTTGTATGACAGAGAAAAGCTCTGTAAGAAATTGTTTCCCCCACCCCCTGCCTCACGGAGGGAGAACGTGATGCTGATTCCTTGGCTCAAGTCATTGTCTGCAGCTGTCCCCCAGAAATGCTAATGGGTTTCTCCTCCGTGCAAGGTGGTGCATTCATCAACACATTGTCACCCAGTTACTAATGAGGGAAGCCAGTCAGGATGCCCACTCAACGCTGATGGCTGGGTCTCCATAGGCCAGCTGCAGGTAAGTGCTGGAGGCCCAGAGCACGTCAGATGCCTGCCTCACCGGCAGGAAAATGAACGTATCCACATGTGAAGTGTGCTCGGGACGTTGCCAGCTGCAGCGTCCTTCCTGATCGCCCTCTTGCCTGGTTGTTTGCACCTTTCTCCACTCTTCAGCCTCTGCATGGGAAGTGGATTATGGCCAGCTCCTCAGTCAGACTGAGGCCCAAAGATATCCTGCAAACCTGCAGAAGCCCCCTCTCCATACCCCAGACACACTCTGCCTGGCGGAGACTCTGCAGGAGGAGCCGAAGCAAGGAAAAGCTTAAACTTCCCCCCGTCATTCCAGGGTACAGTGAGGGCTGGAAAAGCCTTGCTACTTCCTTTAAGAACACCTCGCCCCAAGCCTTCCATCTCCGTGGTTCCATTTTTGTCTGATCGATAGGATGATAGGTGCTTGAAAGATGAGATCTCACGACTCAGCCAAGAGAGACGGGGGTCAGTTTGGGTTCAGACTAAGAAATCTTCTTTATGAGTTCTGTATAAGTCGTAGAGCAAAGCAAGTTTGCAAATCACTCAGAACTTGACTTAGCATGACCTTGCCTGCTTGGCGTGACTATTACTTCTACACACAAAAGTGAGCCAATACTCAGCTGGCATTACCCAGAATGCTCAGCAAAGAGCCTAGCAATAATCCAGCATCTCTCTCTGGAGTTCCTTCTCCTCCACTCACCGGAAGATGTCTCGGAGCCTCCTTGCTCCTCTGGCTGCTCCTCCTGGTCTCTGTCTGGGACCACCGTCCCCAGCTGCCCTGGATGGCCTTCTTCCCAAGTCTGTGTCCTTCCAAAGGTGGCTGGCATTCAGTAGTGGTGGGATGTGTACACCATGGAACTTGAGCACGACCACAGTGATAACTCTTCAGGTTTTAGGTTTGCGGGGAGCCGGCTACACCACTGCCAGAATCCACCCTCCATTCTCCATCCATTCCCCCTGCAGAGAAGGGAGGCTGGCTGAGTGAGGCTCAGAGGAGCTGAATGTGGAAGCTTTAAGTTAGAGAAAAAAGCCTGCCAAAGGCCAGAAAATGCTATGGGCAAAAAATAAATCGATTTCCAGACAAAGAGAAGTAGACAAGATGCCGGCATTGGAATGGAATCTGAACGGATAGATCACCAACTCAAAGTCTTTTCCAGAGCTACTTCTGAGCAAATCAGCTCATTTTACATGATCAGCTTCGTGTTCTACTTTGTGACAGAAGGCCAAGAGACTATTTCATGGTTAGTGTGATTTACACCTGGGAAAGGCTCACTTTGTGGGCAGGTTGTGAATTTTCCTTCCCTCAGCAGATTGATTTAAGTACTTTTTGTTTGGGAAAATAATTCATGCTAGCAGTATTTAGGTACCGATTCCATGAGTGTCTTCCTAGAATTTCCCGTGTTTTCCATCACTGTTCAGTAGGGACAGTTACACAGTTTCCTTTTTATGCAGAAAGAAAAAGCTCAGTCCTGAGGCTCTGAAACTCACAGGGCCTGGACTAAAACCACAAGCTGTGCTTTGGGTCTGAGAGTTTGGGGGTGTCAGTCCTGTTGCTTGCTACTTCCTAAATTACTAACATCCTGTTATTACATTCTTACAATCTGTTTCTCTGTGCCACTGAGTAACCACCAGCAGTCTTCCATACAATGGTACATAATCAACATGAAATAAAATGAGAATGAGCTACTTCTTTTCCCTTTTGGTATTATCTTCCACTAGTTGTACAAAGGAGTTGCCATTTAACAGAGCAGTTTATAAATACAATATGCTACTTTGTAAGACAAAAATAAATAAAATGAAACCTCAGAATATAATTTCATAGCACATTTGTGATTGGTAAATTGTTTATTGGTAAAATATTAGGTTTCATATTAAAATATGTATGAATTTTCCTTAAATGTAAACTTTGGTTCAGTAAATGCACAATTTAGTTACTTAGATGTAAACACAATCTCAAAAAAGATGTAAGCATAACCATTTATTAAGGAAGTGGTTTTGAAAATATATCAGTACAAATTTTATTTATCCATTTTCACTTATAAATATACAGTATCACATCATCCCTGATTTAAAACTGAAAAAAAATCCATCTTCATATTTTTAAGGTTGGGAAGTGAGTATATTTTGGTATAATGATTAAATTCAGACAGTAGAAATGGCTATTTTGTAACTATGTTGGGACACACTGTTGGCTTTGGTATAGCATCAGCAGTGTTCTCACGCTCGGCTGGTAGGGCAGTATGGTCTGTGTCTACATCCATCTGCAATCGGGGCAGTCTTACGAACAGTTCTCACGAGGAATGCAGAATAGGCCACAGCAGGAGGAGCTCCCTCCTGTAGAAACCTGAGCTACTGTGGCCCGCCGTGCTCTGCTTGGTGTTTGGAGAAACCCGGTGTCAAGTGTGCAAAAGCACAAAAGTGTTAGATTATGAAAGGCCTTCAAAACTCATGCAGGTAACAAACTGAATGAGAATGCCATGACAGATCACAACACTGTATAACAGAAAATTGGAAAGTGAGGAACAGCGTGAAGAAGAAACAGGAGAGTTGATTAAATTGCAGAATTTTCTAGTTAGGAGAAAAGGGAACAAAAGGGAAAGGAAGACAGAGGGAAGAGGTAAGGAGAGGCAACAAGAAGGTGAAGCCTTAGGAGAGCACATGGGAGTCGTCAGCACCGGATGTTAATTCCACTCCTTTAATTGTTCCTAATAGATTGGCCAATGTTTTAAACCTGTGGAGGGCTGTATATATGCCGGCACATACACGCGCATGCACACATGAATGCATACCTGTACATATGCATCTGTGCATGCAAGTCTTGGGGATGTGCACTGGGAAAATGGGTTATTTTATTGATTTAATAAGATTATGCAAAATTGAAGAGTGCTGAGACATTCGATATCATGATTACCACCTTTGCTCCAGTCGCCCTGTGTGTGACCTCAGACTTGTTTTTCTGAGGTGCAGAGGAGGTGCAATATGCCTCTTGTGAAGGCTCATCTATGGTGGCTATGAAGATACATATTTTTGACATTTTTAACAGATTACCATATTTATGAACATTAATGATTACCTTACGTTCCAGAGCAAATAGCAAGTGGAAATTATTAAATGCCAGGAGTATATTGATTTGATTAATTTTCACCGTAAATAAAAGAGGGAAGATACTTTTGGATGGGTTTATAGATATGCCTCAGTAGGTGTTTATCAACTTGCCAGAGTCTAGACATTTAACATCACAGCATTATCTGATCCTTTTATTTAAAAGCAATATGTACATCCCAGTTTGATAGCAGTCCTGTGTTAGCAATGGGTGACCTGCAGGGCCGTGTCCTTTTTCCGTTCTGCATACTCTGGGCTCCAAGATGTAGAACAGGAGAATGATACCCTGCGTGAACTGAGGTGGCTGTGTGTTCACAGAGGGGCCTCCACTTTTTCTTCGTATGAGAATGAGCAGGGGAAGCAGGGGACTGATCCGGCCCACAAGTCCCTTCTACAGTTTGTGCTCTGAGCACCAGGAACCTTTCAACACCACCTTTACAGAAAATACAAGGCTATGGACTCAGAGCCAACACTCCACATAGCTATGCTTTGGTGGCTGGCCATTCTGTGCAGAGACCTGGGGACTTCCTCATGGAATGGCACAAACATAAATCCAAACACTACATCACTTACTTTTTATGCTGTTACCAGGGCTCAAACTCGGGGTCTTGGCTCTGCGATTGATTAGCTTCTCTAAACAAACAAGAACAGGAGCCCAGATTCAAAATACATTGCTCCCTACACCATCTCTAGAGTTCCAAAATGTTATGGTAGAAAATAATATATATATATATATATATATGTTTTAATATATATTTTATTGTAAAGATACTGTACAGATGGGTTACAGTTACATGAGTAAGGTAATGAGTACATTTCCTATCGAGCATTGTTACCCCCTTCTTTGTTTTTCCCCTACCATCCCTTCCCCCCACCTCCCCAACTCCTCCCACCCCCAAGTTGTTTGAGGTTTTTTAACTGTATTTTTTTGTCTTTTCTTTTTTGGTACTTGGGATCAAACCCAGGACGTTGTACTTGCTAGGCAAGTGCTTTGCCACTGAGCTACATCCCAGCCCCCCAGCCCCAAGTTGTAAAGTTCATTTTCAACATAGTGTCTTGTACATCTCATTGTTACAGCAGGTCAACCTGTATCCTTATTTCAGTATTTTGCTATTTCCCTTCCCTTCCCCAAATTAGAAAAATGTATATATAAGATATAGGGCACTCAAATCAAATACAGTGAAAACAAGGGTTATACCATGGAGGAAGAATATACAAGAGAAACAAAATTCACATAGTACATTATAAGTACCTTAAAAACACCAGCAACAAAGATGAAACCTCTTGTGTCCCTGTCTTGGGGTTCATTTCTCTTATCATCAACTCATATGCGTAGCTCTTGACCTTTTCTGCTGGTCCTAGATGTATATTACACACAATGGAGTTCTGTGCCTCCATCAGAAAGAATGACATTGCCCATTTGTTAGGAAATGGAAAGACTTGGAAAAAATTATATTAAGTGAAGTAAGCTAGGCCCAAAGAAACATAGGCCCCATGGTTTCCCTTATTTTCAATAAATAGCATACTATATATCTTATTGTGATTTTAGCCTATAAACTCAGCTTTATAGAAACCTCAGTGTACAAAGCACAAGACCAGACACTGCATAGGAACCACAGTCATAGGAGATAGGGACCATTACTTGGTCCATTTTACATTAAAAAAAATGTTTGGATAGTACCTGAGCAAAATCATCAATTAGAGATAGATCTGAGTTTAGTAAACTGTGTGTCAGGTAAAGGTGCGTGCATATGTGAGTGTGTATATGCGTGTGTGTGCATGTATAAGTATGTTGTGTGTATGACTAGATAAACCCTACTGACTACAAAGAGAGAAGTCATGGCACACATCTGGGTGGAGGACTTGAAAGGAGCCTGGGGTCACTGGAGACTGGGAAGGGCAGGGGAAAGAGGGACAGAAAGTTCAGTAAGGGCACTAAAATGCAGAGTGGAGAAGTTACCTCTGTGTTTTCTATTTTTCTATGGCACAGTAGAATACATATTGGTTAGTAAATCTCAAAAATAAAATAAATCTACGACAATTCACAATAACTAGAAAAGAATACAAAAACTCCCCAAACAAAATTGAATGATTCGTGCTTGAAGAGAAGAAAAGGCTTATTATGATAACGTGACAAATGCACACGCTGTGTGGGCATCGGGCCATCTTAATGTAGCCCAGAAAACTGTGCACTATAAGGTCTCAATTTTTTTAAGTTAATTTAAATAAGAATTATAAGGGATTGACATAGTCTGGGATGTAATGAACTGGAGTCCCAGTCACTGTCAGTTGAGATCCTGAGTGTGGTCACTAGCCAAAAGTCCAGTGTCACACGGACGGGACTTACGTGCACAGACAGCCGGACACCACAGGAAGAAGAGCAGAGCTACTCACAGGAAGGGGTGATGCCAGCTGACGGACGGGGACAGACAGCAGTGTGTTTCTGTTGACTAGAGAGATGTCTCGGTGAGAAATTAGTAGAAAAGCAGTTTGAAAGCCGACCATGAGGGTCGTGAGAAACCTGGAACCAGGTGGACGCCCTGGGAACAAATCCCAAGAGGCAGGATTTGAGACGTTCTGCAGAAGATAAATGTTAGGTCTACCGGGAAAAGAGACGCGTTTCCCTGTGCAAGTCTGCATTCAGACTTCCCCAGGAGCCCCGCCCAGCACCTGCGGCACCCAGGTGACCTGCACACCTGGGGACAGTCGCCTCCCCTTTCTCTGAAGTCAGGTCTACATCACGGGGCCACTCCTCCTCTTTGCCCTCTCCCTACATTAGCCCAAATCCTGCCAGAAGTCAGGCCTTCTCTCCTTGCATTGCCTTGCCCTGCCCTGCCCTCCCTTGCCCTGCCCTTCTTCCCCCCTCCTCTCCCCTTCCCCTTCCTTTTTCGCTCCATTTCCTCTTCCCCTTCTCCTCCCTTCCCCTCTCCACATAACTTTCAACTCATAAGGACTGGCAGTGTGCCCTCCCCCAACAAACTCTCTCCTTCCTGAACCATGTGGCAGTTTCCTTTGGCCTAAACCTTGCAATAAAGACTCCCAGCACCTCAGAGTCTGATCTTCTTTCTCCCAAAGGCAACAAGCAAGACTCCAGCTAAACTCTAAAGTTAAAGCAGGCAAGACTTCTGAGATCAGGCTTGTCCAATGGAGCAGATTTAAACAGCAGGGCTGCCAATAAAATTAGAATTTGAGATGCACAAATCATGGTTGTCTTCTGTAACAATTATTTCTCAAAAAAGGAGATAAGGAAAGGGACATGGGTACTGCAGTAGGGGGGTCAGGAAAGAAGGTTCCGAGTTGGGACACACTTGGGAGCTTGGTTTCCTTGGAGTGGGAGGCAGTAGGCCCTAGGAAAACTCTAACTTGATGCACACTTCTCATCTATTAGATGTCATCGTAGTTGCACGGCTTTGTGATTAGATTTCCCCTTTGCATTTGGCTGGGTCAGTACTATAACTTCCCTTTTACCATAGAGAAATTGCATGTGCCAGAAGTAAAATGTCACATTCAAGTTTGAACAACAAAATGCGCAGAGTTAACACACCTGGAGCTATCCAACTCTAAAAGCCCCAACCTTCTAGAGAGCTGTATTACCTCACATGTAGAGAGAGTGGTAAATTCTTGGTAAATTTAGGATCAAAATTAGCTGTCCAGCGTGTGGTAAGATTCGGGAATGAATAATACATCATCTGCTCTGTGATTCATTTCTCCTGCAGAGAAACTCACAGCCATTTGCTTGCATCTTTACTGCTCTCCCTCCCTCCCTCTCCCTCTCTTTCTCTTCCTCTCTCCCTCTCTCCCTCTCTCCCTCTCCTCTCTCTCTGTCTCTCTCTGTCTCTGTCTCTCTCTGTCTCTCTGTCTGTCTCTATCTCTGTCTCTGTCTCCCTGTCTCTATCTCTGTCTCTGTCTCTCTCTCTCTCTCTTTCCGTGTCTTTCCTACATTGCTCTTTGCAAATGCTTCAAGCTCCCCCAAGATACAGTATACAGCGCTTCAGCTGAGGGCCACCATTCTGAATTCAATTCTCACTTTCTCTCAAGTGATAACTTCTAAATCCCGGATCAAATACAACTGTTAATTAAGAGTACCCAATATAATTCTCGCCTCCAACACATGCTAACTCCAAAGTCCCTGATCAGACTCCTCCCCGCAGTGACCCCTAGGAGCTGTTGTACTTGTCAGGATCACACTCTCTCGGTGAGGCAGACAAGCACCTCCCTGTCTCCATTTGGGGTAACTGTATTAGTTATTGTGAAATTCACCATAACAGCCTTGCATGGAGATCAATTTTATGGAAAATATAACAATCAAAAAGCATGAAGAATAGAGTTAGGCAAAATGCTCAGAAGATGAGACTCTGTCATTTCCCGGATTGCTTCTCTGATGTTCTACCATTAGACAGAGGGAAGTGAATAGCTTTGACTTGATTTCTATTGTGGAAAAATAAATATATAATTATGAGATACCATGCACTATCTCGTCACATAGAAGATAAAGCAAGAGTGACTCTCAGACGACTCCGAGAAGCACTGCCAGAGATAAACAATGTTTACCTGCCGTGTGGGTTCTTACCTGCCATGCGGGTTCTTTTCCCCTTCTCTGACTTGAGCTGGGAGCACTGCATGCTGGGAAAGTGGCTGGAAAAAATGAGTCAGGTGTATTTCTGGTCGACATTTTTTTCTGGTAGACAGATCAGTATTTAGAGCTAGACAGAATGATGTTTGAACTCAAATCTACTCTTGTTTAAAGATGAATAAGTATGCTTCAGTATTCTCTTCTGTAATCTGTAACACAGGAGGCCCAATCACCAGACAATCTGAGTTTCACGTCAGCGTATGAAAATCTAAATCTCCCAACCCAGGGATGGCATGCTCAGCAATCACAGACGAGGCTCCGAGGGGCAAGACATGAGAACAGTAAAGATGCTACAGAGAGCACTAAAGAATGACCTTGAGTTGCATCCAGGAAGCCAATTTAATGGCTTGCTAGAGCAAAACTCATGTTTCTAAATCCTAGTCAAGGAAAGAGAAGGAAGAGATGATACACAGTGTATCTGCAAGAATGTGGCAGCATGACACCATGGGTCTACACAACACATCTCAACTGTGGATGTTGTGATAGGACAACTTACAGACAGAACATGTGTTCCATGCCAAGACTGTGAGAGAGGGTGGGATGCAGAAAGGAAGGAAGGAAGGAAAGAAGGAAAGAATGAGTGAAATGGATCATTGAGTCATACGTTGCTTGAAGACGAATATAAACACACAATTCCCAACAGGTTCTTTAAAATACTGAAACCTGTGCTTGTATTTTAAGACTTCTTTCTTAAACTTGTAAGCAGATCCTTAAAATAATCTGTATTATGTGACTGCTCAGTCCTCTCTTGTAACTCTAACTCATGCGTAGCGAAGAAACTCAGCCGTACTCCTTATGACAACTGAAGAGCATTTGAAAGCAGTGATGTATAGGTTCAACTAAATCAAGGCACAAAGAAAACACCAATGGCAAGTTCCATGACCTAACTTAATAAATGCAAAGAAATGCAGTAATTTTAAATTTTAATAAACTTAGCAAAGAAGAAGCTCGAGAAGCTTCTATTCCCACACCATGCAAGAACAGCACATGGAACTTCAGAGGTGCCATGTTTCTGCATGAGGGGATGTACATGGATTAGTGACTTCAGATCACTTTCGGGGCTCCAGGACTCACTGGAAAGGAAGCATGTGTTTCAGCAGTGGTTGGAATGAAGTTTCCACACCAGGGCCATGTGCTTTGGGAGGGCTAGAAAAGTGGTACCATGGAAAGTTAGGCAAAACATCCCGAGGAAATGGGAGGCACCACCCCTCTTTGTGCCACGTTTGAGATCTCGGGGTCTGGTGCCCGTGTTTCTGGCGTTCCCTTCCCCAGCCTGCTTTTGCTGTGCACACGTATGTATCCAGCTTCAAGAGGGAAGCAGTAGGGGCTGTTTTGGGGGGTGGGGTGGTAGGGATTGCAGGAAGTCACTGTGTACAGCCTAAACTCTGGGGGTGGAGCCTCCTGCAGTCCCCATGGAAGGGCCCTCTTGGTAATGCGGAGCCCAGTAACGCTCACTGCTGTTTGCTTTAAACTGTATTTTGGTCTACACAGCTATCAGAAGCACACATTCCGGCAAATGTGCACAAGCATCTTGAAAACATATTCATGGTCACAGATTGTCTTGTGGCTCTTCAAATTACTTCCAGTGAGCCCATGCTAATCATTCATTGACCCATGAAGAGAATAAGTTGGCCCAATGGTGCCTGCGTACATAAAAATATGTAGGAGGGATTTATGACAATTAACTGTGTACCCTGAAACAAAAAAAATTAAGAAAAAAATAAGTATGTTTGGAACACAAAAAATATTGGTAGCTAATAGTCTTTTTTTATCATTACTAGCACGAAATATTTCCACACATATTCTAGAATGCTCAAGTTTCAGCACACAGATGCATATACTTACAGACCATCCACAGTGCTCTTCACAGTGGATGGATACATAAACAGAGGCTGAAACCATGCCTCACCATTAACTGTGGAAGTACTGCGGTGTTCTCCTACCTTTGTCCAGGCCTCACATCATCACTAGAGTGAGCTCACACGTGAGTGAGAATTTAAGCAGCTCCTCTCCCCAGAGGACTGGGTTTCATAGTGAAATAAGGTGCCTCTGTCTTCCATCATGTGATACATGAAACACATGTATGACACATATATCACACATCACACATATAGCATATGTGCATCGAACTATGTGCTCTGCAAACCATGTATGAACCAACTGTGCATGTTATTGGTAAGGTTTCTGATCAACCGCAGGCCCTCAGCAGTTAAGTACTACAGGAAAGATATGCACACTGTGTCCTTTTGGTGTTCAAGAGTCAATCGTATGACTAAAAGAGACAGAGCCCACCAGACATGAGGGCAAACATCTGTAATCCCTGCACTCAGGAAGCTGAAGGACTAGCGCTTCGAGTTTGGGGCCAACCTGGTCTACAGACAAATTCTCGCCTCCAGTAAACTAACAAAGCACTGAGTGGAATAGATGAGCAGGAGCACCTTGGGTGAGAAAAATAGCTAATGGTTCTAGAATTTCACAGCCCTGGCTTATTCTATGCTTTTCCTCCTGATGTAGAAATGTTTGCAAAATATTAGTAAACAGAAAAAAGGAAGCTAGTAACTCATCCTAATCTCACATACTAAGCCTTAATGTTACAATCCAACATTTCTTTGAAAAATGCATCCATCCCAGAGCATCTATAAATTAAACCACAATGTGTTACTACATTGTGAGATAAATAATAAAAATTTATTAGTACCAATTATATATGTGCTGGTGTCTGGACATTCATTTATGTGTGTAATAGACACATATTATTTATGACCACTCCTATCTTTTCTATTTTGTGTAGGATTACACATTGGGGAAACTCATATATACATATACTTGATGGCAATGCTTACTCTTAATATAAATACATTTGAATGGATATTATGCTTGCAAATATATAGACATATTTTTGAGTTATTGCCCATGCATGAACAAGTTCCCTAACAACACAATTGTGTACAGTCACACACTATTAATTCAAAGTCTCTGGACAATGTAATCACATTAGTAAATTTCTCAGTTCATTGAACCTTAATACTTCAACCATAAGTATTTAACTTTAAATATCTGCAAGGAATATTTTATAGGTGATTCCCTGGAGTTCTTTGGAAGATAACGTTTCACACACTAATATCAAACATGGAATGTTCCAGTAGGGTGAGTAAAAGTTACATGCCATTCACCTTACATGCCATTCACCTCATCTGTACGATGATTACAAAAGCCTGAGACTCAGTAAACAAGCCTTCTCTTTGTACATTAGTATGGATCAAGGGAGAGTTGGCAAGCTGAAGTAAAAAGATTCAAGTCACAAAACTCAGCAGCAGATTAGGTTCAGGCCGCATCTTTCCTGATGGAAATCCCACAGTCTTTCCAGCTCCGCTGGGCCTTTTCTGGGTTTGTTCCCCAGGGCTCACCTGTCCTGCCTCTGCTATGCCCGCCCACCATGTCTCTGCCTCTGCTCACTTCTCCTGGGGCCTCCTGAGAGGTGAGCGTCTGCTGGGAGGGGCAGCCCTTTCTGACACATCCCGCAGGGCCAGCAGTTCTGTTCTCTGGCCTGGAATGTTCCCTGGGCCGCATGGTACTGAGAATGCACCTCAAGGGTGCATGCATTAGGGGCTTGGTCCCTAGTGTGAGAGCGCAGACAGACAGTGAGAATCAGCAAGAGGCAGCCCTGGTGAAGGGTCTTTGGAAGGAAGATCTGGCATTCGAAGGGATTCAGGGAGATATCATGAGAGCAAGCTGGGCTTCACCTCTCTCTGGTTTCCTGTTTGGCCCCTCGACCTCCTCCTCTTACGTACAGTGCTCTCTTCTGCCAGGGAGCTTTGTGTGTGTCAGAAAGTATGAAAATAATACAGTGAACCTGCTAAAGTTGTGAATTAAGGCTTATTTAGCGATGTTTTTCTTTTCTCCAGCAAACAACAAAAAATATTTTACATCACTTTCTGTTTTCCTAGCAATAAGCTTCTGCAAGGAATGATTAAAGCAAGCCAGACTTTTCTGTATGAATATATATATATATATATATGTACATATGTACACACACATATATATATATATATTTGCTAAGCAGATTTTATAAAAAGGACTATTTAGAGTGAGATACAAATTAAGAGTGGTACAAACATCTTAATAGAATGTGCATTTAAATCCACTCAAATGCAGCAGTGGTCCTCCCTAGACACTATGTTGAACGTGAACTATTAAACTTATGGGTGGGATAGGAGGGAAAACTAGGAGGGCCCAAGGGAAGGGGTGAATTGTCCAAAGAGAAATGTACTCTTTACCTGAGTGATGTATCTGTAACCTCTCTGTACATTGCTTTTATAACAACAATTTAACAAAGTCGCTAGTGCAGAATGTGGGTCAGTTTGAGTTCTTCCATACCATGTTCCCTACATAGCAGCCGGGCAGATCCTAGCAGGCCATTAAGGCAGGAAACATGTGAATGAAGGGGGCAGGCGTGGCCCTGCGATGCCCTTGCTCAGCAGTGGCTCCCTCTGCCACCAATAGTAGAAAAGTTTTGTCCATGTGTTTCTGTGACTGGCTAGTCTGCCTCTAAATTATATAAGAAACTGGAATTAGAACAAGACAGTCAAAGGAAAGGGAAGCTTAGAGAAAGAAAGTCAGGTCTCGAGGATTGAGTAGATCATGAAACAAAACACGCTCAAGTTCAAGGGTCCCAGGAGAATTTCATGGGACTTGCCAGCAAACCCGGGTGAGGCTGCTAGCACGGGAGCATGGATGGGCACTGTGAAACAGCAGGGCAAAGGGAACCCCAAGACAGCCGGGAGATGGGCACCCCAAAAGGGCAGGGGGATGGGCAGGGCAGGGGGATGGGCGGGGCAGGGGGATGGGCAGGGCAGGGCAGGGGGACGGGCAGGGCAGAGCAGGGGGATGGGCAGGGCAGAGCAGGGGGATGGGCGGGGCAGGGGGATGGGCAGGGCAGGGGGATGGGCAGGGCAGGGGGATGGGTAGGGCAGGGCAGGGGGACGGGCAGGGCAGAGCAGGGGGATGGGCAGGGCAGAGCAGGGGGATGGGCGGGGCAGGGGGATGGGCAGGGCAGGGGGATGGGCAGGGCAGAGCAGGGGGATGGGCAGGGCAGGGGGACGGGCAGGGCAGAGCAGGGGGATGGGCAGGGCAGGGGGACGGGCAGGGCAGAGCAGGGGGATGGGCAGGGCAGAGCAGGGGGATGGGCAGGGCAGGGGGATGGGCAGGGCAGGGGGATGGGCAGGGCAGGGGGATGGGCAGGGCAGGGGGACGGGCAGGGCAGAGCAGGGGGATGGGCAGGGGGACGGGCAGGGCAGGGGGATGGGCAGGGCAGAGCAGGGGGATGGGCAGGGCAGGGGGATGGGCAGGGCAGGGGGATGGGCAGGGCAGGGGGATGGGCAGGGCAGGGGGACGGGCAGGGCAGGGGGATGGGCAGGGCAGAGCAGGGGGATGGGCAGGGCAGGGGGATGGGCAGGGCAGGGGGATGGGCAGGGCAGGAGGATGGGCAGAGCAGGGGGATGGGCAGGGCAGGGGGATGGGCAGGGCAGGGGGACGGGCAGGGCAGGGGGATGGGCAGGGCAGGGCAGGGGGATGGGCAGGGCAGGGGGATGGGCAGAGCAGGGGGATGGGCGGGGCAGGGGGATGGGCAGGGCAGGGGGATGGGCAGGGCAGGGGGATGGGCAGGGCAGGGGGATGGGCAGGGCAGGGCAGGGGGATGGGCAGGGCAGGGGGATGGGCAGGGCAGGGCAGGGGGATGGGCAGGGCAGGGGGATGGGCAGGGCAGGGCAGGGGGATGGGCAGGGCAGGGCAGGGGGATGGGCAGGGCAGGGGGATGGGCAGGGCAGGGCAGGGGGATGGGCAGGGCAGGGCAGGGGGATGGGCAGGGCAGGGGGATGGGCAGGGCAGGGGGATGGGCAGGGCAGGGGGATGGGCAGGGCAGGGCAGGGGGATGGGCAGGGCAGGGCAGGGGGATGGGCAGGGCAGGGGGATGGGCAGGGCAGGGGGATGGGCAGGGCAGGGGGATGGGCAGGGCAGGGGGACGGGCAGGGCAGGGGGATGGGCAGGGCAGGGGGATGGGCAGGGCAGGGGGATGGGCAGGGCAGGGGGACGGGCAGGGCAGGGGGATGGGCAGGGCAGAGCAGGGGGATGGGCAGGGCAGGGGAATGGGCAGGGCAGGGGGATGGGCAGGGCAGAGCAGGGGGATGGGCAGGGCAGGGGGATGGGCAGGGCAGGGGGATGGGCAGGGCAGGGGGATGGGCAGGGCATGGGGACGGGCAGGGCAGGGGGATGGGCAAGGCAGGGCAGGGGGATGGGCAGGGCAGGGGGATGGGCAGGGCAGGGGGATGGGCAGAGCAGGGGGATGGGCGGGGCAGGGGGACGGGCAGGGCAGGGCAGGGGGATGGGCAGGGCAGGGGGATGGGCAGGGCAAGGGGATGGGCAGGGCAGGGGGATGGGCAGGGCAGGGCAGGGGGATGGGCAGGGCAGGGGGATGGGCAGGGCAGGGCAGGGGGATGGGCAGGGCAGGGCAGGGGGATGGGCAGGGCAGGGCAGGGGGATGGGCAGGGCAGGGGGATGGGCAGGGCAGGGGGATGGGCAGGGCAGGGGGATGGGCAGGGCTCACCGGCAAAAGAGCAGGGGCGTCCTGAGATAGTCAGGAGGACAGCCAGAGGAAACGGGAAGGCAGGTTTCGGGTGGAAAAGCGTACCATCCGAAACCCCACCCTGGCCTGCATGCAGGGCTGTGGACACACACCGCCCTGGACCTGAGAGGAGCCGCAGAGTCCGTGTGACAACCACCTGCTCTGTCCCCAGGAGAATCTCAATGGCAAGTTCTAGATGAGTACTGAAATATAAGATGAGCATGCGATGCCTTTTATCTCTTTAATTCAGATTTTTGTCTTCCAAACATTCTGAGTGAAGCAAAATTTTCAAGTAAGTGAAAAAAATCCATCTTTTTCTCAGTTGCCGCCAAATGTGCCCTTCATAACTAATGCTGCATGCTCTCCATAAAAAAAATATTAAAAGAGTACTGCATGTCGCTTAAGATTTTATTCTGTTTGGAAGGTATTATATTTGCTGGTTTGTTTTGTCTTATTTGTGTGTGTGTGGGGGTGTGTGTGTGTGTCTGCGTCTGTGTCTGTGTCTGTGTCTGTGTTCAGTTGTCGGCACTGTCCCTGAGCTCTTTTGCTCAAGCCTAGTGCTCTACCACTTTGAGTCACAGTACCAGTCCAGTTTTGAGTGGTTAACTTTAGATAAGTCTTATGGGGACTTTTCTGCCCGGGCTGGCTTTGAACCACGATCCTCAGCTCTCCGCCTCTTGAGTAGCTAGGATGACAGGTGTTCGCCATGGTGCCCAGCTTTTTCTGTGCTTTTTAACAGTGGACTTTGTTTTGTCCTTGTTTCTATTCTTCAGGACCCCAACCTTTCCACCTCCCACCGACACCAGCCCGGGGAGTTCCCTGGGGTTGGCAAGATCACAGAGTTCCTGGAAAGAGCTGCCCTTTCACCACCTGCCCCGACCGGACATGAAGTCCACTTGCCACAGCCAACAAGGACTTCTCCTCCATCAAAACTCCATCCAAGGAGAGCCTCCTGCCCCAAGGGGGCGCCCCGCCCCGCCCCACCCCACCATCCCCACAGAGAGGAGCTCAGCAGCCTCCTGGTTTGTGTCCACTCTGCTTGGTCCATTCTGCCCTCTCCCCTTGCCACCGGCTCCCCGGCACGGTCCAGCTCACCCTCCGGCTCCCCATCCACCCCTGTCACCTCACAAAGGGCAAAGTGAGCCAGGTCTCCTGCACCAGTGACACACAGCGGTCACTTCAGTGCTTGTATCTACCTCTGGCTGAGGCCTCTCTGGTGTAGACCTAGGATGAACTGAACCATGGAGTCCAAAGGAGATCTCTGCGGATGACATTGCTCTACATTTCGGACCAACATTCCATTTGCCTCTCAATTCATGTACAGTTTACTTTTTCCTTTTCTTGAGAGATCTGAATTGTTCATGTAGACACGAGGCTGCAGAGTGGATTTTTTACCAGCTATCTGGTGCAATCTAGTGCTCACACTTGCACTATTCTTTATACTATTTCTTACCTTGTAGCCCAGGTAAAGCAGACTGAGACCTTGCTCTGATTATTTCGTAGACTAAGTGTGTTACCATTTGGCACAATATTTGACCTATTAATACATTTTTACAAGATAATATAAAAATTAAAGTACAAGCTGAGCAGATGTCAATTTGAATAGTTTACTAAATGCTTTTAACTTGAGAGATGCATACAGTTTTTTGGAAATAGCTGGGGGGCAGCTATGACTCTGGGTAAATCTAAGGGTATGTTTGATTTGAAGAGGTGACTGATTTAAATGATAACATCAATAAAGCATGCCTGACACAGGTAGGAGGAATAAGTAACTTCTATTTTGACTCAATTATTTTTGTATTAGAGAGTAAGCTTACCCTTAATAAATGATGATTCAAAATGTCATTTCCATTTTGTTATAAATTCTCATGGTTCTCATCCATTGTATGCTGTTCAGTGAGTAAGATTACTGAGCAATGAGTAATGAGAGGCCTGTTCTAATAGTGTAAATATTCCCAGTTTTGGAGTTCAAGGCTCACAGAACTGTAAGAGCTAATGGAAGAGCTATCTGAGCAAACCTGAAAATGTCAAAATTTATCTTACAAAGTATGTCATTGGATCAAAAATAGGAGAAGGCTAGAAAATAAACTACAGCTAGTCTACGCATATACATTGTAGATATGTGTGCTTTCATGTGGAGAGTGTAGCAAAGCACTACAGATCAATTAGAGGAATGTTGTTACTTTCTCTTGAGGGAAAAAGCAAGGCTCAAGTACAGTGGAAAAAAATCACAAAAAGGGGGAGATCATTACTTCATTACATGTTTAGATGTTAGTTATTCAAACTTGAAAACAAAGTAAGAGCCAGTTCCCATGTTTTTCCTGAAAGCAAGACCAAAAATGTTCCATGAAGAATATCACACAACCGATGTCGGACACTAGAGCACACGATGTTCCTAAGGTGGAAGGAAGAAGGGACAGGAAAGACAGGAGAGAGGAATGAAGAGGAGGGAGGGAGAAAGGACAGGAAGAGTGGATTTGGGAAAGAGGAAGGAGGGACGCAGGGCGGGGGAGGGGGAGGAAGGAAGTACTAAGAGAAGAATACAAGCAGGTCATTAGTCCTCCCTGGGGGTATTCCCAACTTATAAGCATCCATGTCCACACAAAATCCATCTTCAGCTATGCTCTCACCTCCACTACATCCTGCCTCCATTCCCTTCCTTCCACACCCTGACCTCAAATCAGCCAGAGAATTTTCTTGGAAAACAGGAAAGATGGTCTGCCTATGACCGGGCCACAGGGTCAGCCAGACTCTCACATTGACCTGGGAAGTCAGTCTCCCATTTCGTTGTCTTCATTCCCCACTCCTCCCTCCCCCTGCCCACCGCCCTGGCCCCATCAAGCTGCTTCTAGCTTTGATTTCCAGACAATCAGAAGAGCTTGCTGTGTGGCCCCAACTCTAGTTCTGACTTCCCTGTGTCTTGTAGCAAACCCACGGAGCCCTCTAGTTAAAACCAGGCTGTGATTGACCCCACCACCATTTTGCTAGCTGTTAACTTTTCTTTTGAGTTCTGAGCTCCTCCTCCATATCTACCTCTAACTCTATCCTCATGGTCATCAGTTTTTTGTAAGTCATCTTTCTGGATTTAGAGCCCAGCTTTCCTGTCTGTGGTTCCCTCAAAACTCCACACATGCCCACATCAGTGTGCTCTATTAACCAGAGGAGATCTCCACACTGCCATCCGCCCACCCCAGTCCTGTGGAGACCACAGACTACTTAGCTCAGGTACACCACATGACACCGAGGGAAAGAGAGAATTAAGAAAAGCACTTAGAGAGTGTTTTCAGAAAACTCACTGGCACTCATATATAGTCAGCTTTACAAACAGATGTACAACAACTTCATGTTAAGTCCCACATTTAAGCCCCACCAATTTTAGGAGCAAGCACATTTGAATTACCTAAAGACAGATATGGAGATGGTTAACTTCTCCTTAGAATGGTAAACAATCATGAACATACAGATAGAAAGAAGAAAAGAAGGAAGGGAATGAAAATAAGGAAGGAAGGAAGGAAGGAAGGAAGGAAGGAAGGAAGGAAGGAAGGAAGGAAGGAGTAAAGGAAAGGAGGGAGGGAAGGAGAGAAGGAAAAAAGGAAAAAACAAAGGAAGGAAGAAGAGAGGGAATCAGGAAGGACAAAAGGGAAGGAGAGAGGAAGAAAAGGAGAGAGGGAGGAAGAGAGAAAGTGAGGGAGGAAGAAAAGAAGATGGGAGAGAAGAAATAATAGAGGGAAGGAGGGAGGGGAAGGCTAGAAAAGAAAGAAAATTAAGTGCAGGGGGCTGGCGGCTCACGGCTGTCATCCTAGCTACACAGGAGGCTGAGATGTGAGGATCACAGTTCAAAGCCAGCCCGGGCAGGAAAGTCTGTGAGACTCTTAGCTCCAATAAACTGCTCAGAAAACCGGAAGTGGCGCTGTGGCTCAAGTGGTAGAGTGCTTGCCTTAAGCTGAAGAGCTGAGGGACAGCGCCCAGGCCCAGAGTTCAAGCCCCATGACCTACAAAACAAAGAAAAGAAAAAGAAAGAAAATATGCTTTCTTGATATGATAGGTCTCACAAAATGTTTCTAACGCTTAAACTCTATTTGTTAGAACACATGCGCTTTGAACACCTGTCCTCCCAATAATTTTTTTATTTCCATTTTTGTTTTTACATGACACAACAGAAGGATGCTTGCTGAAGCGGTGAGCACCGATTCACTCCGAGGGTGACAGGGGACAGAGAGGGGCTCCCTGCTTGCTATACATGGCCAGGGCGGAGTGGACAGGCCCCACAGCCGCCTCCCAGGGGTCCAGGCATAGCAGGGAAGGGCCTTCCCGTCGGGCAAATGCACTCAGGAGCAGGGCTTGTGTGGTCGTTTGACAGGTAATGGTTTGGGGTTACAAAGTCACTGGCCATGGTACCAACATCCCCTTTGGCTTTTGCCTTCTAGTGAGGAGACAAAGGAGCTGGCATTTGGAGCAGCGACAGTCACTCACAAGTTGGTGATCATACTCCCAAAGACATCTGCGTGTCTGGCCAGGGGTTGCCAGTCCCTGCCGATTTGAGCAGCAGTCCATTTATGAGCAGTGATTCCTGGATTTCGGCCTGCATCTCTCCCCTGTCACACTTGGTGTGAACCGGTGCTCGTGGCCAGGCCAGCTTCAGCAAGCCTCCCTCCGTTGTACCGTGGTAAGGCCTGATTTCTGGTTCAGAATGCGTGTCTTCTGGTAGTGTTCTCACGGTGAGAGGGGCAAAGAAGCCCCTCAGGACAGTTCTCATAAAGGCACAGACCCCACCCATAAGAGGCCTTGCTCACCTGTCTTCACAGCTCTGTCATCTTTGGGTCTAGGGCTTTCTACATAGGGACTTCAAAGGCAACAGAGACTATAGCGGGTAAGTTCTATGTCCGTAATTCTTTGATAAAATAAAACTACTTTTGTCTTTTAGCTAGACTCTCTTCTCTAGCTCACATTTAATTTGGAGCTGCCTAGAGTTAGTCTGCTGACATCCAAGACTCTTCTCTGAAGTAAAGTGTTTTGCTCGTTAGGTAGATTGCTGTCCAGGGTAGTCTGAAGGCCGCTGAAGGCCAGGCTGACAAGTCTTCGCACCTTCTCTTTTGGTGCCTTGCTGCCTCTAATTAAAGCATTCCCACAGATATAAATTTCCTGGAGGAAAACCATTAATAATTATCTACTATCAGCCAGTCATTGCTACATTTGAGCTTCTAGTATGTTCCTTGCAAATGTACACTGACTGTCCTGTGTTCTGCCCTGGAAAGGCAGGGCTAGCTGGGTATTTGGATAAGAAATCTGAAGACCAGCTGCCGAGTAACAGAATCAGGAATCCAACTCAGACCTTTCTGGTGTCGACTGCAGTGTGAATTTATCACGAAGAAAATCTAAGAGGCTCCAAGAATATGACACGCCTGGGCCACAGCTGTGGGCAGGGAAGAGAAGGAGAGAAAGCAGAGTAGAAGGTGTACAGGGAAGGAAGGAGAGAAGCAGCGTGGAAGGTGCTCAGTGAGAGCAATGTGAACAGAAACTGCGTAGCAGGCCGGAACTGGGCGTCTGAGCTCAAGGGTGACAAGAGAGGTACCTCTGCACCTATGCAGTGAGCACACTGCTCAAAGAAATGGAGGGCACAGAAGCTGCCAGTGCACAAGCCTCAATCCCACTGCCATTAACGACGCTTCGAATATTACATTCCCTGTGCTATAAGCATTATTAGCACCAAATATATTAAAGAAATGTCACTGGACACTCCATATCTATAATTACATAACAAGGGGCGGGGTGCAAATCTGTGCAAAAGAGCTCCAGTGCGGGGATTTGGAAACTGCCTGTTCAGGCAGAGGTTGAACTCTTTGTTCCAGGACAAAAGCTGTGTTTGGCCGGACGTGAGGGAGGGAAGGAGGGAAAGGAACAGCTTTGAGGTGCCCCAATGGGTGACAGGCTTGTGTCGCTGAAGACAAGACTGTGGACAGCACGTGTGGCTACTACAATATGAAGCAAAGACTGCTCCTATGGTCTTCTTACCGCAACACGAAGACCAGAGTCCAACCATGAACAGAGACATCGCAGACCCACACACAAGGTCACCTGGTAGGAAGGTTCATCAGAAACAGGAAAAGACCGTAAGAAAAAACTCAGCTGTGCAGTCTAGTTACCAGGAAAAAAACAAACAGCAAATGAGCAGACGAAATAAACATTGGTTATTAAGTTAGCATTGTACATGCACACAGCAGTGAGTGTGTGTGTGTCCTCTGGGTGTGAAACAAGACAGGTACACTTAAGAGACAAACCACACACACCACACCACCCCATGAGCCTCCGTGTTCACTTTGCAGGGGGCCTGGTGTGCATGTGGACCTCACAGGACCTTGAACCTGACACGAGACAAGAGTGGCTACAAAATCCCATGTGGCCAAAGCAAACATAGTGGGAAAGTCAGCAGACATTTCTTGGCACATTCTGGAAATGGCCAACAGCCTACAAACCATGAATGTGAGGATGAGCGTAGATTTGTGAGTAAATGATTTCAATCTTCTTTCCAATTAAAATTAAGTCACCCGGAATTGTGTAAGGGTTTGTAAACCTGATTCCTGACACGGTTTATAAGTCGACCGTTGGTGTGCAAAAGTATGTGTTGAAATAAGAAAACAATAAAAAGAAGAGAGAGAAGTGGAAAAGAAAGGGATGGCAGGAAGAGGATTGGGAATAAGGAACTGAAAAGAAGTCTGTTTCTAGACACAAGTATTTCATGCTGTCGCTTGCACGAATCACCCCAGTGAGCCTTCCTTACACCCCAGCATGTGAAGCTTTTGCTGAGTGACACAAGCCCCTTCCTGACTTCACGAAGTGCAGTGGTATAGGTTGGCTTCTTTGAATTTTTCTCAAATTTTATCTTGGCTGGCATTTGCTTCTTTTGTGAGCATTTACAGATTATAAACAAACAGACAAATAGCAGATGCATACTAATGGAAAAGCATACAGCTATTATCTTAAATTATCTGACTATTTTTTATATATTCTGCTAAACACTATTTCTTGTTTGAATAATAGGCTAAACTGTGTCTAACACAGAACTTCCTAAGAGCAATATCAGCTGTCCCTTGCATGAGCCAGTGTGAGTTACTGCTGTGTTTTAGCCCCGGCATCACCGGGCAGAGAGGAAGTGGGCACAGGGAAGTCAGTGCATTCGAAGGATCAAGCAGCCGGGAAAAGGGTCAAGGTGAACAGAACACTATGTCAGTGGCAACAAAGGAAGAGGTGGCTTGGAAAAAAATAAAATAGTGGGCATATGCATACTGGAGGAAAGCTTAGAAATAAATGAAACATTGTGCCAGGGACTTGGGTTAAGAACTGGATAAAACTTATTTCAGAGTTTAAAAAATGGTAAAAAGACTTTCTTTTCCGAGCGTTATGGTGGGGTAAATGTAGAGAGATGCCATTATTTATCCAACTCATTATCTACTTTAGCAACATAGTTGATCCATATAAGAATGATTGACAGACAGACAGACAGATAGATAGACAGACAGACAGACATATATTAACTGTACTGGCTATATTCAAGAATAAGTAGTGCTTGGATAACAAGAATGAATCTCTAGCTTTCTTCCTATGGGAAGATTATCAAATTAAATGAATGAAGTCTATGGTGACTGAGAGGAAGTAGGTCCCAGAAGGGCAATTGGGAATGTGGCTTCTATATGCTACGTTAGTGTGCTCTGGGGTTTGGTTTTGGTGCTGGACGTTGAACTCGGGTCTGTGCTGTCCCAGGCCAGTGCTGGAGCCCTTCAGCCCCACCTCAGCCCCACCTTGTGTCAGTCCCACCATGCATCCATCCTCCTACTGGAGCTTCCTCACCTCGCTGGGTCAGCAGGCGCATGCCACTGGGCTCAGCCATTTGTTGAGATGGAGCCTTGCAACCTTTTACACCCGCCCTGACCTCAAACCACAATCCTTCAAGGAGCTAGGGTTACAGGCCTATGTCACATGCCTTGTGAGACCATGGTGTTCTTGATGCGACATTCGCAACTCCAATTGGCAACAAAATTGGATCCATTGGAGAGTTGGCCACACGACCCATAGTGAGACCTCAAGGGATAGGGAGGGGACTGTGAGTCATGCTGGGGTGTGCAGGGAAGGGCGGGGGCAGGGCACAGGTGGAGCCATGGAGCGGGTTGGGGGCAGGGCACAGGTGGAGCCATGGAGCGGGTTGGGGGCAGGGCACAGGTGGAGCCATGGAGCGGGTTGGGGGCAGGGCACAGGTGGAGCCATGGAGCGGGTTGGGGGCAGGGCACAGGTGGAGCCATGGAGCGGGTTGGGGGCAGGGCACAGGTGGAGCCATGGAGCGGGTTGGGGGCAGGGCACAGGTGGAGCCATGGAGCCAGTTGGGGGCAGGTTACAGGTGGAGCCGTGAGTGAGGCGAGGTCATGCTGACCAGCCAAGGGTTGGGAACAAGAGCCAAGGTATGGCTACAGCAAGCAATGAGAAGCAGATGGGAGGAAACCAGAGAGGTCAGATCATCTTGGACTTGGCCTATTACCCCAAGACCAGAGGGCTCCACTCTGAGAAAACAGGTAAGTTGAGAGAAAGAAGAAAGCCCACTGGAGCGCTCCAGCTCTTACATCATAAGTGATGATGATGGCTCGAGTAGATGGTATTAAAAAAAAAGTGGCCATAATAAGAGCTCAATTCCAAAACAGGAAATAAGGGCCTATAGGAATCAGGTGTGGGTTAGAGCTAGTAGGACATAGTGCATCTGAAAAAGCAACTGCACCTGGACAGAGGAGGAGAGAATGAAAGGAGAAGAAGAGAGAACTTTGTGGGCCAGGTCTCCTGTCAGCTATACCAAGACTACTGAGGGCCAAGAGACTTGAGAGCCGAAATGGCTGTGGGATTAATCCCACTTCAACAGGAGCTGCTTCTCAGATTAGTAGGTGCTGTTAATGCAAAATGTCAGGGGAAGGAGTGGAAACAACAAAAATGGAAAACATTCTGAGAACTTTTACTGTAGATGGGGTGTCATTAGCAAAGGGAGTGAAGTCATGTGGCTTTTATGTACAACACAAAACACATATACAACTTAAGAATGCAGTATAAAATTACATGCTCCTTGAGATAATGCAGTCTATGGTGAATAATGACATAGCAGAGGAAGTTTAAAACTGGTGGACTGGAAGCTGTCCTGAGATGAGAGAAGAAATCTGGGGTAAAAGTGGGTAAGATTATAAGGACAGGGTTGCAGTAAGAGAATGTCAAATACAGGGCCATGTAAGGTAATTGCTGCTAACTAGTGCTCTGTATGGGTTTAGTTACAAGAATAGTAGACATAGCCTTAATGATGGTAATCTCAGTGGAATTCACAGGGAAGGCAAATTTCAGAAAAATATCATCTTGACACATTGCTACAAAGGAAAGCAGAAAGTGAAGGAATAATATGACTTGAAAGTACATATGGAGATTTCTATGTCGAGATAAGAGGTACATTACATACAATTTACCATTTTAATCATTTCAAGTGCATAATTTAACACCATTAAGTACATTTGTGTGATTATACAACCACCCTCAACATCCATCTCTAGGCTTTTTTGTTTTCCTGAACTGAGAGAAAAATTCTCTTGTAAGAGAGAATCTTTGGTGAAAAATGTAATCAAAAGAGAAACAACTTAAGAGAAGATGCCAATGAGATTAAGGCAGACAAAAAAGGAAAGATGGAAGATAGAAGGACAGATGGGTGGGTGGGTGGGTGGATGGATGGATGGATGGATGGATGGATGGATGGATGGATGGATGGATGGATGGCAGATCAAACAAGGGATGCATGGATGGATGGGTGGATGACAGATGAAAAGAGGGATGGTTGATCAGCGATGGAAGGATGGATGCATGGGTGTATGGATGGATGGATGGATGGTAGTACTAAGTAAGATGGCATTCAAACATTAAAAACAGGGTGGTCGAGGAAATTGAAAGAAGAAACTAATAGGCACATTGTCTAATCTAACATACATTTAACAACTACTTGTGCTGATTGTTACACTCGTTTTGTAGATGAGGAACTTGAGGTTGAGAGTGTTTAAAATTTTTCCACGTCCTATGACGCTAATAAATTATACAGCTCGGGCTTCAGTTCATATACACTTAACCCGAAAGTCTACATACTTGCTGAAACATCAATTATCCATGAACAATGCGCAATATGTAACTGGATAATGAAAACAAAAGTCATAGGCCTTATTTCTATATTTACATCACATACTGACATCATAAGTTATCAACTGGCACAAGTGGGACGTAAAAATTTCTGTCCAATCCATCCATTTAACCCATTGGCTTAATTAGTTGCTTGTTCACCCCACATATATCATTAATATCAGTAAATATTTTCATGATGATTCTCTGACATTCCTGAGTCACATATATCAAGGCTTAGACAGTTTTGTTTTTCCAACCAGGCCAGCGAGAAAACAGAAGCTAGCTTAAAGTGATTTGCTTGGGTCTGGGACTTAAGTGCTTATTTTCAGATGTTATGGTCTTACTGAAATATATCCTTGGCTGATTCTGCAAAAGGACTCAGCAACTCTCCATTTTCTCACAGTGAACTTATACAATCAGAATATTGAACACTGATGAGTTGACAGTTTTTGTTTATCTAAGAGAAGGCGATAGTAGACAGCATTTCTTTATTTTTTCAGTTTAAAGAAGCAATTGAGACTTTCTGGTGTGCATCGGAACCCCACCGTCTTCAGGGCACTGTAAGCCATGTGGGCAGAGGCAATAGGATCTGGAGCTCTGCTGTGCTCTGGCTAAACTTTGGACCAGCCACAGGTCCAGCCACCACCCATGGCCAACATTGTCTTACCCGTTCCTTGGAGGAAGTCTATCTGCCAATGTGCTTAGTCATCAGCATCAATATATATTTTTATTGATTGTAAGGAGTTAGTTCTGAACTGTAAATACGTTTTCTCCTTAAATAGAAAGTAGATACTCTGAGTATTGTTCAATTAAAGTCTCTCATCTCAAGTCTTATTTCTCAGGTGAGTTTGTTACTGGTATAATCTCTGTCTCTAAGTAAGTCTGTTGTAAGAAGATAAAGTGCAAAGTAATTACCTCTGGCAAACACTATTGAAGGGCTCTATAAAAGGACTAGTTTATGTAATTTGGTAAGTTCACAATATTCAAATCAAAATCATGATAACTAATCCAAATACATTTTTAACAATTACAACGTATGGATGTATGGACAGGAGGGAAAACCTGGGGGGGTGGGGTGACATTGTCCAAAAAGAAATGCACTCATTACCTGACTCATGTAACTGTAACCCCTCTCCATATCACTTTTATAATAACAATAAAAATGCGTGGAAAGAAAAACATCCAAGAAAGATGTGCATTATTTATAATTAATTCATTTTGTCATTGAAAAAAGAATGAAAAGAAAGGTTTGCTTTAGGGTCAAAGAGCTCAACAGAGCAGCCAGGAGTTCTTTCCTTTTAAAGATATGCACCAAACGATGCTGGTTTCTGGCTGAGAGCCTTCCTCCAAGACTTCCCATCACACCTGGAGCCGGAGCATGCCTGGAGTCCTTCCCCTCCCAACCTCAGCAGTCCCCTTTCTCCTCTTTTCCCCACTCTGGTCCCACCAGCAGCCTTGCCTTCTGCAAGGTCCCACACACCAGCTTGTCATAAAAGACATCCACTGCTCCCCTTGGGCCTGAGAGCTTCATTATTCCTGGTGTTCCTGAGATCTTCTTCACATCACATGGGTTTAGTGAGGGCTGACATGGCCACTACTTCAACGACAATGAAACCGCGGTTACCTTTTCTGTATTCTCAGAGACTCTCACCCGCTAGCTTTGTTCATAGCACATATCCTGTTATAGTATTTGCACATCTTCTGTTGTCTGTAATCCCTGATACAGGACAATGTTAGCCAGGGCAGGGGTGATACTCTTATTTACTCCTTCTAATGCACCAAGTGCGCAGAAAGGCACCATTTATTTCTGCAGGTATTTCTTGAGGGAACAAAACAAATCCATAGGTCAGCATCCATTCAATGATAGGTCAAATTTTAAGCCGTTCTGGACTCTGAACTGGTGCAGGCCAAGAACCTCACCATCTTCCTTAGATGCTTAGAGTGGCTTTGGTTGGGATCACTTGGGACATCTTAAAGATGAATGTGTCACCTGGCTCCCATGCTCACCCCACAACTGTCCTCTGGGGCTGACGCCAATCAGGGCTTCTCAGACATGCCCAGTGGGCAGGGTGCGTCTGGAGGGAAGCACGGCTCCTTCGCCACAGGGGCTCTGACACCTATGCTCTCCTGTCCCCGTCTCCCGGGAGTCTAGGGACAAGCAGGCACTTGCTGCCACTGAACACCAGATGGTCCTGCAAC
This sequence comes from Dipodomys spectabilis, assembly GCF_019054845.1. Classification (NCBI taxonomy): domain Eukaryota; kingdom Metazoa; phylum Chordata; class Mammalia; order Rodentia; family Heteromyidae; genus Dipodomys; species Dipodomys spectabilis. Next base: position 1,300,275 of record NW_024870743.1, on the reverse strand, counting down.
CCAGCCTGGCTAAGATCGGTTACCCCGCAGGAAACGAGCCGCTCGTCCTCGGGGAGAGGTGTGTGCTAACAGGTACCCAAAGACCACGCGTCCTATCCATGTAGGTTGCGTGGTGTTGATTCCACCTCCTGCCATATGGGGACAGGAGAACCCTGGAGGGTGAGCTGTCGGCGCTAGTCTGCTCCTCTCTCGGCTTACGTCTGCTTACACCGGCTAAGATTCCTGGCTCCATTCACCTACAGCCCGCTTCCCCTTTCTCCTCAGCAACAGCCCAACTCTCAAGGCAGCATGTCTTCTCGTTTTCTTCTCATCTACAACTAGGACGTGTTGAGCCACTGCACCTTAATGCACACATAGCTGTGGAGGAAGTCCCTGCAGCAAAGCTGTGGTCCAGAGCAGTAAGGAAGATTCACAGCTGGCCGCTGTCTCGTCATGAAACCATCCTTACGCTTTGCATCCCCTACCAGGGCTCAGCATTGGGTCTTCTCCCAGGAGGGCCGAACAGGGATGTTTTGATTTGAGACCTGATGTGTGTGTGTGTGTGTGTGTGTGTGTGTGTGTGTGTGTGCATGCGTGCACACATGTGTGTGTTATAGTAGTAGAAAAGCTGTTTAATGAATCCTGTTATTACTTCAGAGCAAAATGCACCCTTGGACCTGAGAGACAATGAAAGGTTCTGACAACGTTTGACTGTCCATTTAAAGCCTCCCTCCATAGCTCTCTAAAGGGAGCAGCAGCCCCCCACATGCCAGCCACATGCAGGGAAAGCAGGGGTGTTCTTGAGCTGAAGAGCGTGAGAGAAAGTCATGCACTTCATTGTGTGAGAAATGATCATCTCAGAAACAACACCTCCATCGGTTCTGACAGCCATGAAATCAGATGGTCTTCCGGAGCTGCCTCATTGCGTGGACACAGGAGTGGAGGTAAACTTGGCATCTTGGAGTGCACATGTGCATATGTGTGCACCTTATATGTCAGACATGTTTATGCACGTGCTGTCTGCTTGTTGAAAGGCAAGCCATCGCCTGCTTTGCTTGTCACGGATCAGCCTCACTTTGCACATTTCTGGTGCTGAGTTGTTCTGTGTCTCATCCAGACAGAGACTCCAGCCATACCTTCCTCGCAGCTCAGTGTCCCCCGAGCGTTCCCAGGTGCGTTCCCAGCCTTCCTACCTGCTGAGTGAACTGAGTGCTGCGAACGGTGCCCATCCCGCATGGAGCAGGAGCAGTTTCAAAGCCTACGGACCTTCCGGCCTGGCACCTCCAGCTCTGCAGACGGGTTCTAAGAAAGTCACCGGGGATGGCTGCAAAGAGGAAGAAAGACGTCTGCAGGAAAACGTACCCCAGCGGAGAACTGCTGAAAGAAACAGAAGTGCTAGGTTCTGATGAATAGAATACTTCAACACACAGTAACGAAACCTGAGCACGTGCAATCAGCAGACCACACAACGGATCCAAACATCTTCCTGATGTCACTGCTGTCTCGTCACCAAATACTCTGAACCTCCTTGCCACGGTTCAAGGGCTGGCGCTGCTCAGGCTGAAGACGGATCACCACCACACCATGGGAAGCCTCCTCTCTCGGGGGCAATGAAAAGATGGAATTCTTCAGGAAATTCAGTCTCCAGAAGGGAGGCAGGCTGGCCTCACCCTCTGTAAAGTCCATGTCTAGCCTTTTGGATGCTTCTTGTTCCCAGCACAGGGCCCAGAATGAGGAGTAGAGTCACCTAACTGCTGCCGGCTGAGCGTCCAGCCGAAGCAGGACCCCAGCCTGCGCAGCGATGCGCAGGCTGCCCAGCCAGAGCTCAGGGGACACACCAGGAGCCACGCAGGACAACCCGCAGAGCACAGGCCTGCGATCTCCAGGTTTGGGGTGTGTAAGTAGAAATGAGAGTCTCCCGGACTTTCCTGACTGGGCTGGCTTTAATCTGGCATCCCGGATCTCACCCTTGAACAGCTGGGATTACAGGTGGGAGCCACCAGCACCTGGCTTGAAAGATCTTTTATTGGCATGCTTTAGTTTTACAAGAGTGTCTTCCTTGTGGCACTGTTATACATGCACGCCAAGTACCCCATCCTCCTCACCCTACTTGTTCCTCCCCGACACGACTTCAACAAGTTGTATTCTTTGCTTTTCATGCGTGTGTATGAAGTACCTCGATGGTATTCAACCTTGTTCACTCACTCCCCTCCTGTGCCAGTGGCCCCTCTGCAGAAGACCCTGCTTTATTCTCCTGCCATTCATTTTAAGGTACATTAATTGTACCAGAGATTTCACCTTGGCATTTCCCACATTTACATATTATATCTAACCTTCTATTGATCTCTTACCCTATTGTCTATCAGTTTTCAGTGAGATTTCATATTCATAGATAGATAGATATATAGATAGAGGTCTTTCAAGTCTAGATTACGCAAATGAATGCTGATGAGGTATTCGGCTTTCTGAAGTCGGCTTATATTGTCCAATATGATCTCCAACTCCATCACGTTTGCTGAAAATATTTATCATTTCATTTTCGATAATGGCTGAGTAGAATTCCATGGACTATTTTCCTGTGCTGCATCTGTTTATCAGCTGTTAGACATCTTGGCTGATTCCACAGTCGGGCAGTTGTGAATAAAGCTCAGGAAAGCTCGGGTGTGCCTGTGATTCTGTTGTGCATTGACTTCAATTCCCTCGGAGCCTTCCCAAGGGTGGCGTGGAGAGGTCACAGGGTAGAGCTAGGTGCAGCTTTTGGAGGAACCTCCACGCTGGTTTCCATGGTGGCCGCCAGGTTGACCTTCCCACCAGAGATGAAGAAGGTCCTCCCCCTGGGGCTCAGACCCACTGGTCTCAAGCTGTAGGAGCTGGGCAGCTGTGGGATGGCAGACATGGAACCAGAGATGGTCCCTTTCGACCTTGATGCCCATTGACCCCCACTTGAACTCCCTTTGAGAGGAAGGTTGGGGTGACGAGAGCTTCTTTCACATGGCTTCCTCTAATACATCCCTTCCTCACTTAGAAAGGTGCTTTTGAAAAGCCAGAGAGAATGAAGTTTTACATCTCAACATTTCACCACTGAAGCACCTTCACAGAGAGGAGGAGAGGTTTTCTGTGTCCTTCAGAGTGGGCTGTGTGACGCTATGTCTGTCTGGTCTCCAAGGGAGGGGACCCAGGCTGGATCAACATCTATTGCTTCATGATGGGCCAGGGGTACTCCCCATGAAGACAGAATTAGACTGTCACCTAGCAAATCACTTCTGAACCCTGTTTCAATCTCCATGAAATCTACCACACATGCACAATAGTAATCAGCACGTGCTTTGGGAAGCCACGGCCCCGTTATAAATATTTCCGCAGGATATATTATGTAAGACAATTCGGTGACTGGCGAGGCACAAATGCTTCTCATGGCACAGTGTGTGGGGTGATTTATTTTAATTGTCACTCTGGGACCTGTTATTACACAGCGTTAGGATGGGTCACTGCATTAGAAAATTAAAGCTGATGAAAGGCATTCGTTTTTAGCCTGTTTGTAAATTCAGGCTTTGGGGAAGAAGAGATGCTGACTGTGTGTAAAGCCCACGTAACCATTAGTTCAGCGTGTACAGTCTCTTCTGCTGTTAACTATCTCAGTATCCACTGCCTGGGTGTGCGTAGCTGCCACCTGCCCCCAGCCGGGGACAGAGCCTGGGATTAGATGACATCCTCATGTCTGGGAAATCTGGGTACTCTGAGCTGCCAGACAGGGTTAAGGTTGAGAGCCCAGAAAAGAACCAGAAGGGAAGAAAGGAAGGCACTGTCTCTGTCAAGCTCTGCAGTCTCCTGGGATGTGGTTCTTTCCCCGCTGCAATCTCACGTTGGCTCTACTAACTCCTAAATTTGGTGCAATCTCTGTGTTTTCCACAAAGGGGCACAGACTTTGGACAAGGGAACAGCATTTGTAGCTGGTGAAATACAGAGCCAAGAATAATTTAGTTTGTAGGGAATATTCATAGAAAAGATACTTCTGTAATGCTTTAGCCTCATTTTTGTAGTGATATAGGTATTCCTTTTCATTGTATATTAATAGGCCTGGGATAGAACTATTATTCAAGTGTATTCAGACAGAAAAGAGAAGATCCTTGCAATGTGTTTTCTTCAGTTGATCTGACAGGGCAGGTCTAGCAGGGGAGGGTCTGGGAGGGATAAAAACTGCAAGTGTCCCAGACAGGACACAGAGTATCAAGTAATATATTTCTACATATCTTATGCACTTATACAATAGAACAAAATGCATATGAGCATTTTGGAGACCAGGGATGCAATCATCCAGTCTGCTTTTCACTGTCTGCTTTTTGCTTAAATGAATCCATCTTTTGTGAGCATTAAAACAGCAACTTGTCTGCAATGTGGTGTCTAGTTAGAATAAGAAAGTGATATGTCAAAATTTTCATCTTCTATTTACATAATTACTAGATTAAAAAGAAATTGTATAAATGCAAATGAGGGTACAGGTGCCTGCCACATGAAGATTATCCAAATTGTAATCAATTTGTCTAGAAAAACTGCTCTGGTAATGTCATCTTACAGGCATCAAATTTCCAGGTTTGAGAAACTAGCGTTTCAGATTATACCCATTGTGGTTGCAAAGGTGGCAGACCAGCGTGCCAGGCAGTGCTGCGTAGACTGCCAGCCGTTGGGAGCATCTCCAAAGGTTCATTCTGCCAACACCTTTGCAGAATCCCTGTGCTGTCACGCAATTATACCAAATGGGTAAAGCCAGAATTGCTTGATCATTACTTTCTCTTAACTGATCTAAATGGTTTCTTTGCCATTGCAGCTCATTATGGAGCCAGGAAATGTACAACTCTACGATCTGGTCATGGATCAGAGAAGTTGAAAAGTGTCATGCTCTCACCCCACTGTTGGGTTTCTGAGTTCATGGCAAATATTCAAAAGACTGAGTCTCCTATCAGAATGGTGCTTGATTTTCATATTTGACTGACTGGTGTGGGGATTGGAGTTGGTATCATCATTCAGTGCTTCCTGCAAGCCTTGCTCAGATGAGAGGACCAGAGTGAGCCCTGGGCTCACCCGCGTGGAGGGCCATGGGTTCCCCTGGCGTAGGCCCTGTGCTGATTTTCAAACCTGGTGACTCATGACAGATAGTTCCCACCTGTCCTGTGCTCTCTTTCTGAAGGCAGTAAAGAATGATTCATTAGACAAATGGAATTATGCCTCTGGGGCAGGGCAGGCATTTCAGGTGAGGACAGGCTTCCTTAAAGAGGCAGAAAGCCTCAAATGGGGACATGGTAAGGTCTGAGGTAAGGTCTGAGTGTGGAACATGGAGGGATTTGGGATGGTGACTGTAGGGTGGAGTTTCTAGGGGTGCATGGAATCACAGCCCCCTCTGTGGCTAGGCCTTGTGGCCCTCCTTAAACGGTTTGGCACAGAGGTTGCCTGAGGGTGGAGGGCTTTCATTCACCTGGCCATCCTGTCCTTGTCTTCCCATTGGAGCCTTTTGCCCTTCTGTGTGTGATTGGGTAGGAGTGGGCCTTTAAGGACGCGGAGCTATTGTCTTGTGGGTCACCTGGCGTTTTAGAAGAAAACCTTGTACTCTGAGGCACTTCCTCATGTCTGCACTCTTGGTCTGTTACTTCTTCATGATGGGTCAGGGGTCTCCAGGGCTCTCCATCAGGACTCAGGGCTGCTGAGAACAGGACATTTCCATGGTGGGCACAGCAACACCAAACCTGCCAAGAATGAAGTGGCCATCATGTCCCAGGGCAGAAAGGAATTCTGGAGAAGTTTCCCTGAGGTGCTAACAGTTAGACACCCAAAGGAGACAAGTCACCAAAAGAGAAGGCTGGAGGCTGGAGGCTGGAGGCTGGAGGTGTAGTACACAGTGCTTTCATGGTGCTCCTACCCGCTGTGTTGGGAGGGCAGGGGCAGGAGGGGTGGTAAGGGAATCTTCAGGGTGGTCACCTCAGTGCCACCTCAGGGTGGTCACCTCAGAACAAGAAAGGCGTTGATCCCTGAGGGATGAGGTCGATTTGTGCCATCTGACAAAAATGTTATCCAACAGTCTTCTTGTTCTATAGTCCAAGGTGAATATGGAAGACAGCGGCCCAGAGCAGAGGAGACAGGGAGCGGCAGATGCTCTGCAGGGCCGTATCTGTGAAGACCCACGAAGTTCCCGTTAGAGCCCCCTGTTCAGATATTTTCCATGGAAGATGGATAAAGTGAGAATGTGGGATAATTGTCTATAAAGAAGGCATGAGAAATCTCACAGAATGCTATTAAACAATATAGGATGTAGAAAATAAGGCTAGATTAGGCTAATCTGAGATGAAATCATAACATGCATTCATCAGTTATCATGATGACACTCCTTTGCCTGATGAATACACACTGAAAAATGAGACATAAAAGAATCACAGGAGCTGGGTGCCAGTGGCTCATGCCTGTAATCCTAGCTACTCAGGAGACTGAGATCTGAGGATTGTGGTTCAAAGTCAACCCAGGCAGAAAAGTCCCCATGAGATTCTTACCTCCGATTAACCATTCAAAATCTGGAAGTGGTGCTGTGGTTCAAGTGGAAGAGTGCTAGCCTTGAGCACAAAGAGGCTCATGTACAGCACCCCAGCCATGGGGTGCCCCAGGATGGGAAAAAAAGTATAGGAAAGTACAGCAGGCTACATGGGCAGGGTGTCCACTATCTGACTGGAGGTTTCCTTGTCCAGTGATAACTGGCCATGATGGACAAGCTGGGATGGCGTGACCAATCTTCACCGGGGAAGGATTCTGGCATTAACATCAGGGCAGAAGACCTTCACCCAGCAGCAAGTGGGAGTCTAACATCAGGGCAGAAGACCTTCACCCAGCAGCAAGTGGGAGTCTAACATCAGGGCAGAAGACCTTCACCCAGCAGCAAGTGGGAGTCTAACATCAGGGCAGAAGACCTTCACCCAGCAGCAAGTGGGAGTCTAACATCCGGGCAGAAGACCTTCACCCAGCAGCAAGTGGGAGTCTAACATCAGGGCAGAAGACCTTCACCCAGCAGCATGTGGGAGTTCAAGTAGGAGTTCACCTTGGCTCCAGGTGCCTGTCCCTTCCTTATCTGTTCAAACCCTCTCTCAGTTTTGTTTGGAAAGCCTCGTGCAAGCGACTCCAGTTTTTTGCTGTTGGTTTTGAGGATCTTGCTATGTAGTTCAGGCTGACCAGGATCTCACGGTGGCCTTTAACTCACCGTCCCCGTGTTTTAGCCTTCCAAGTGCTGGGATTAAAGCAAGCCCCATCGTTCCCAACGTGATTCTAGTTTCATTCTGGGAATATCTCCTTTTGTTTCCAAAACAGTTTATTATCATTTTTTTGTTTGCCTCTGATTTGTGTTTATGTCCCACATTATCCTGTCTGATGACAGGATCTGATGTCAGTCTGTTTTGATCCACCTGGGAGAGCAGTGATAGACAGCTGAGAATCAAAGCTAAATCACCTTTTTGGTCCAACAACTGAGAATCTTAGAAGGTGTGGTTTATGAGCTGGACTTACCAGAAGCCCTTTAGTACGTTTAATCTGTCCAGTAGGTAAAGTCTCAAACATTATTTAGTTTGCTTTACCTGAAGTTTTACTTTTGTTGGCGCCATTTCCTATGAGTTTGGTGGCAAATACTTTAGAAAAGGGTCAAAAGTATGGATGATCAAAGTCTAAGAGACATCATGGTTAGAATTTTCAAAAACAATTTACCAACTGACAGAAACCAGTGTAGTTAGTGCCATTCCATGCAACATATCAGGGGAATGTTTCTAAATGGACAGTGTTGAGTCGGGATGTGAAGTTCTCCTTATTGTCCTCTTAAAGGTGCAATAGAAATTTTACTGACATGAATGACCTATTAGAATGCATAATACCACATATTACATCTGTGTAATAGGGTACTTAAATATATAAACTTCCATTTAATTTTAGGTACAAATGAATTTTAAGGAACAATGTACTCATTTCCAGTGCCCTATCTTTTCAAGAATTAGAGTACAGAGTGTAGGCACATCTAATTATCTTTTACTTAAAGAAGACAGTCATGACTCGATCAAGAATACATAACCCTCTAAAGGGCTAGCACCATTAACATTTGTATTTTTTTCTAAGCTTTTCATTTCAGGATATTTATATACTTGGTAGCATAAACTATGAATATACAAAGGGACCAGAAATTATTATCATCACAGCTGCAAACAAGTCCCTTATATAACAATTTAGCCTTTATATTTACGGTAAATTTTAACGTCTCTCTTGATAGTCTAATACACAATACTGACAAAACCCAGAGGTTTAGACCTGTTACAATTAAGGAAACCATGCTGGTGTGCACAGAGAGGCTTACTTCCCATGTACAAGTGAACCTCACACCTGTGTGTGAACAAAATGCCTGTTTGGTCAAAGCAAATAGGTGTAGCCATGTTTTCAGTAGCATATGCACTTGGATGGCAGGGTCTGCCCTTAATGGTAGTGATTACCAACGCAGAAATGTCAAAGGTTTCACTGATACTTTCATATGTTGAAGATCTGAATGCAAGAGATTCTGTTTAAAATAGAGCATTTGTTTGCCACTTTGCAGGTATTAAAATTTTGCACTTTTAACTCTGCAAAGTTTGCACAGGGATTAGATATAAATACTGCTGAATATATTGTAACCACTTAAAATAATAGGTGCTTTTCTTAAATGGAATACTTTTAAGAAATGAGAAATGCTTCTTCAGTTTAATAAATAATAGCAGTTGGGGTTACCTGCATTTTTGAATTAAGTATGCTTTCACTGTTTTTTTTTTTTCCCTAGCAAAGAGAAGCAAAAAATACATTCTTTTATCAAACTCTCTTTCTTTTCTGACTTACCTGTTTTCATTGCTTGGAAACCCAGCCTTCTGGTTTTTGTTTTTTATTTTTTGTTTTGTGTTTTTTGTTTTGTTTTGTTTTGTTTTCGTGGATCTTGAACTCTGGGCCTGGGCGCTGTCCCTCAGCTCTTCAGCTCAAGGAAAGCCCTCTACCACTTGAGCCACAGTGCCACTTCTGGTTTTCTTAGTGGTTTATTGGAGATAAGTGTCTCATGCACTTGCCCAGGCTGGCTTTGCACCATGATCCTCAGATCTCAGCCTCCTGAGTAGCTGGGATTACAGGCGTGAGCCACCGGCGCCCAGCAAACCCATCCTTCTGATCTCTTATATTCTAAACACTTTGCTCAACCCATTTTTGTGCTTCCTCTTTCAAGTATACAAACCTTGTACATATGTGGGCTAAGGATATTGTCTCTTAATGTGTCTTGGGTTTCCTGATACTTAGTGAACTTCCTACACTCACTCTGCTTATTTTATACGACAGGTGTGAAATCCTGGCGCTTTCTGGTTGCTGGGATCCTCTGATTCCCCGGGCCGCCTGGTCCTGCTACTGGCTCTTTCACTGTGTTCTGCCTGTGCTGGTCTCTTTCTGCCTGCTTTACCCACGTACTTTGCCCTGCAAATGGCCTCACTCACAGCTTCTCCTCCTTCAGAAACACTGTCCTGAACGCCCTGTGTTCTCGGCACCTGCCTTCTCATTCTCCTGCTTTCTTGGGGAGATTCTGGTATGTGTTTGAATGTATACAGTCATCATTTTAGGTTTCTATGGCTTCATAGTGTCTTACTCTCATTTATGTTTTCCGTACTAGGTAAGCAACACTTAATAAAATGGCAGGCCATTCCCCAACTACTTTAGGTGTGATCTTTGTCATGTGATCACACCATCCAAGAGGTGCGATGAAGATCCAAATTGCAGGCCTGCAACCCGAGCTCCACCCCTCCTGATGTGTGCTAGAGGTGATGCCAGGGAGCAGGGCAGGCTGGACTGGGGGCCAGTCCATCAGCTCTTGATGAGTGAGAAGCCGGATCATAGCACTGGCAGTGTCATGTTCAAGTAGCTTTAGGCACTGCCACCACCCAGGCACGCTGCTTTCATCCATCAGCTTGGTTGGAGTCCAAAATGTCCGGATGGGAGCAAAGACCTGATAGAAGAATTTGTTTTTGCTTTTGTTGTTCTCTATCTTTTCTTCTCTGCTTGGCTGTCATCTTGGAAGAGTCTATGCTTTCTTCCTCCACTAAGCTGTGTGTATTCTGGAAACCACACTTGCCTTGGAGAAATTTTAGACATATGTAAAGGATACACACACACACACACACACACACACACACACACACACACACACACACACATGATGGTTTGGTCAACTCCAGATGTGGTGGGAAATCTGTGTTGAGGTTTGAGTAGACGGGATCATTTACTCTAACAACTGTGGTACTCTATTTCTTTCTTGGAAGAAAGTAAGATTTAGATTTCAGATAATCAATAGAAATATTTTTACAAATGTATCAAATTTTAAAGTTTTATTGGATGTACTTAGGACTTACTCCCATCACAAATTACTGCTTCTCTGAATTAAATGTTTTCAGACCTCTGAAATTGGAGCCCTCAGCTCCTGTCTCTGGCTCCAAGATGTGGGATCAGCCCAGATGCCCCTCAGCAGACTCAATCCCTCTGTTCAGGAGCTGGCCCTGGACCCCAGCTTGCATGTCATTGAAGTACAGTCATGAGCCCCCGGCCTAGGTGGCGTAGTGATATTCATTGGTGCTGCTTCCAAGACCTCCCACAGGTTGCCAGCATTGGAGAACTCAGCATGGCTCAAGTGAGTGGTGGACCATTTGCCTATCAAGTGAGTTCAAACCTCACTGAGATCAAGACGTAAAGGAAGGAAGAAAGGAGGAAGGAAGGAAGGAGGAAGGAAGGAAGGAAGGAAGGAAAAAAGAAAAAGAAAGAAAGAAAGAAAGAAAGAAAGAAAGAAAGAAAGAAAGAAAGAAAGAAAGAAAGAAAGAAGAAAGAAAGGAGGAAGGAAGGAAGGAAGGAAGGAAGGAAGGAAGGAAGGAAGGAAGGAAGGAAGGAAGGAAGGAAGGAAGGTAGGAAGGAAGGAAGGAAGGTAGGAAGGAAGGAAGGAGGGAAGGAGGGAAGGAGGGAAGGAAAGAGAAAGAGAAGGGAGAAAAAAAGAGAGAAATTAAGAAATTACAAAAGAAAGAAGAAAGAGAAAGAATGGGAGAACAAGAAAGTGAGTGAGAGAAAGAGAGAGAGAGAGAGAGAACCTGGGCTCCACGTAGGCTCCCCTGCACTCCTGGGGACCCTGGGTGTCTAGCCTGCTCCCTGCCTCAGTGCTGTGGTTCCCACAGGTCACACCACGTCATTACACCAGTCTTTCCAGCCTGGCTTCTTCACTTGCATAGCACATTGGTTATTCATCCATTCTGGGCAGACAATCAGTAGATGAAATTGTTTCTCTCACAGATGATGTCACCAGGTTCAAATGTGTCACCATATGTTTACCTGTTCACCACTCTAAGAACACTGGGCCGTCTCTGGTGGTTTTAGATTATGAGTCATAGCATCTTAAATAGGTGGGTGCAGCACCTTGCTTGGACATATCCTTTCAATTCTCTTGAATGCATCTAAAAGGGGGTTAAAATAATTGTGCATCTAATGGTGTCAAAAACTGCCATTCCAACTGAACACCCGTGGCTCCTCCCTGTAATCCTAGTCACTCAGGAGGCTGAGATCTGAGGATGCTTGTCCGAAGCCAGTCCAGACAGGAAAGTCTGTGAGACTCGTGACCTCCACATAACCACCTAATACCCAGAAGTAGAGCTGTGGATCAAAGTTGTAGAGCTCCAGCCTTGAGCAAAAGAGCTCAGGGACAGTGCCCAGGCCCTGAGTTCAAGCACCATGAGTGACAAAAACAATTTCCATTGCAGAGTGCTTGCAACTTTTACATTCCCACCAGCACTCGAGACCTGGGTTATTCTAGGCCTTCCTCAGCTAGCAGTGTCCTAGCTACTTCTTTCTTAAAAAAACATTGAGCCTTTGAATAAAAGTAGCAATAATCGATAGGAAATGACTCATTACCTTGCTCATGTAACTGTAACCTCGCTGTACTTTATCTTTACAATAAAAAATATATATTAAAAATAGAAAAATAGAAAAAGATCCCTAGTAGCTGTGATTTTATTTCTTAATTTCCTGGCAATAATGCATTATTTTATGTGTTTATAACATCTGTGTATTTTCATATTTGAAGTTTCTGTTTAAGTCATTAATCAATTCTAACTACCATGTTTTTGTTTTCTTATTATTGAATTTTGAGAGTCCTTTATTCTAGACTCAAGTCCCTTATTTTTTAGAAATATGGTATCATCATTTATGGATTATTATTGCATTTTCTTAATTGTACTTACAGAATATGTAATTTTTCATTGTAATGATGGACAGTATATTTCTATTTTTAGTTATTTTTTATGTTACATGTGAAAATATTCAAATAAAAAATTAGGAAGATTATCTCCATGGCTATCTTTTGGTAATTTTTAATTCAGGTCCTCTACTTAATTTTATAAACTGTTCCAAGTTAAGTTGTATTTGCTTTTTGAATATATGGATGGAAGCTTTTTCTTTTAAAAAAAAAGTTATTAATGCCCAATTATTTCAGCATTAGTTTTCAAACCACTTTCTTTATCCACTGAGTAACATGTGTGTCTTTGTCAACAATTAATTGAGCAAGCTTATTTCTAGACTATTGTGGTCCACTGAGATACATGTTTATACTTCAGCCAGTCACAAAAGTTGTGATGACTATAGCTTTCTAAGTCTTGAAATCAAGCAGTGTGAATTTGATAACTCTTTGATTTCTTCTTTCAAATGTTTCTTGAGTTTCTTAGTTACTCATTTATTTTTGAATTTCTTTGCTCTTCTAAGTAAATTTTATAAATTTTGTACTGGAATCATGGTGCTTCTGTAGCTCAGTGTGGTGAGATTTGATATCTTTTTAAAGAACTGAGCTGTTTAACTTATGAAAATACTTTATCCATTTGCCCAGATGTTCTATGATTTATTCCATAATTCTTTCTAATTTACCATGTGTGTATCTCTTCTGTATTTTGTTAGCTAAAACTGTACTTAATCCTAAGAATAATTATTTTCTTGTTATCTGTGTATTGGTTCTGAATTAATGTGTTTTAAACTGAGAGTACACTCTACTAATTAAACATGAAAATAATTACCATGGGATCTCTAATATTTTCAAGCAGCAGCAAAGTAAATACTTAAAGGCTCATTGGGAGGCAGAGCTAACATGGAGTCTGTGTTTTATCTCATGAATTCTGCTTACTCAATATGTCACTTCACTTACACTTAATGCCTGACATATGCACTTTTAAATAATGACATTTTTCCTTTAAAATACTTAACCTAATTGTGAATCAAGAATCTGCTTCCAGGTGGGTGGCATACAGGCCCATAGATAAATTGAGCAGGTTTTGACCCAGGTGATTGTGCATGGATTGACCAGGTCCTGGTCTCTGATTTTTTTATGTTTCTCTGTCTTTCCCTCTAGGACAGTATACTGGGGTGAGTGTCATTATTCCAGGACATAGAGCTGAAGTCATTTCTGCCATGAACTAAGACTTTGCCTTTTCACCTGGAGGATGCTCTAGTCAAGAGCTTGAGTCCCAGTGCCATCAGTGGCAGATGGAAATACTAACATAACACAAAATGCTGGGCATCTGTGTTGGAGAAGGAGGCAGTGTTGGAGGAGATCTGATCTGCACTCATCAAGAAAGTAGAACAGTGGCAGGTAAATAAAATCCAGTACAACATGACATTAGCCACTGTTCTTGAAGCTACATTTGAGAGAAAAAATGATTCAAATAATAAAATATATAATGACAACAGTTAGGATCAGCACATAATGTATATATAATATATATATATATATATAAAACTTATTTCATAAATTCACTCAGAAAGACATGATTTTGTTAGAAATAAAAATAAAATAAAAACAAATGGTAAATCACGGGTAAGGTAAGGCATAAAGAGTTGAACCAATCTTATCAAAACTGGCTCTGCACAACTGCATGCATGAATCTACTAATTTAATTTATCTATGCCCTAGTAAAGGAGTTAACTTTTCCTGAAGCATATTAAGTACAGCAAATCAGCTCAGGGAGTCAACTTCTATACAAGTTCACTTCTTCAGAGGCAGCAAATCTAAAGCTGACTTGGTGCCGTGACCTGTGCAGGAACCCCCGCCCCTGTCAGGTTGGTTTTAGATTGTTCCAGTAGCCAAGTCTTCTGTTGGTGCGATTCTTTGTTCTCCTCATGGATTAATATTTCTCTGCAGAAATGAGCTCAGCCTTGTCTTTTGGAAAACACTGGCATATCAAGTTCTGGTTTTGTTTGCAAGATTCCCTAGAGCGATGAGTCAGCTCCTTGGGACCTTCTTCTGGGTCTTCAGGTGAAATTGCCCAAAGAGGTATTTATTTCTTTCTTTTAACTCTCACTCCTTTCTTTCTCAATATTTCTCTTACATCAGTCCCCGTCTCCCACAGGAGGTCCAGGCAACCAGAAAAATCATGCCTCATCTGGTGAGAGGGAGCTGGGAAGTCACAAATATTCTCCAACCTTGGATGTCTCTCCCTCAAGAGATACATTTAAGATAGATCATTTAAGACAGAAGCCCACTTATTCAATCCTTGGATTTTGAATCATGGGTATTGATTCAAACTCCAGTTAGGTTAACTATTACCTGAGTAACATCTCTCTGGGTGCAGCTGGATTTCTCTAGAGTAGGGCTGGCCATCTTGACCCACGTGACTATGTTACTACAAGAAGCTCTTCTCGTTCACGCACCTCACAGATGATCTCATGTACTGCCAGTACCTGCTAAGACCTTCCACAGATCCTTCAGTATCAGTCTCCCAGGGCTAGTGATGAGTGTACATCCCTGTGATTCTATAGCTTTTTCAAAAAATAAGAAATATCACTTTGCACAAGCAGGCCACACGTCCTTGTCAACCCCAGGGTGTGGCTGGAAAGAGAGAGAAGAAGCTGCCCGTGTCACATGCTGCTGTGGGGACATGCGTTGTACATCTTGGGACATGTTTCATCATTCCTGTGAGCTATGTGTCATCAGTCCTTGGAGAGCCGGTCGTGGCTTTCTCTCCCCAATAGTATGTCCAAGGGTGCTTCTAGTAATTTTTGAGTGTGTCCTCCCAGAAGCCACAGAAAAGAAGGTGCTGGGGAAGGGTGGAGTGGCTTCATCACAGTGTTCAGGAGCTGAGGTGGCAGCCATAGAGAGCAAATACTGCCGTTGTGTGGCTAATTGTTCCAAAGCCACAGTGGCCACCCTCTCCTCTAAGAGACCTGCTCCCGCATTCAAGCCCGTGACCCGTGCTGTCCGCGGGTCAATGCATGCTTACACACAAACTGGCCGAGAGAGCCAGGTGTCGCGACATTTATGAAGCTAATGCAATATACATGGGAGAGTCCCACAAAAGAAAATTAAAATCTAATTTCAGAATTTGATATCCACTGGCTGCTTAACACAGCCAAATGCACAACAAATTAAGCTGAAGAAATCAGCTGCTGCCTGAACGCATTGCTTTGGATCACATAGAACACGGGGTCATCTCAATTGAATAAAGCCATAATCCCAAACAATCCAGTTTTAATAAGGAGGCATTTTGAATGAGTCACAGTTAGAAAGGCCCAGCTGTGGTTGTATTCACCCTCAGATGAGAATATAATCTTCTGTCTCTTACAAAAGCAATTCTGTTTATCCTTTTCCTGGTGCAAGTGAAATAAATAGAGATTTTTAACAGGACCAATCGTTAGGAAATTTTATAGACTACCAGGCACTTTTATGATTTAATAGCTGTAGCTATTAGATTTTTCCCACTAACCTGAGAAGCACAATGATGATGCTAGACAATGTAGAAAATTCTGTACCCAATATCTTAATTTGCTAGTATGTGAAGAGACAGGGAATGTTTTCCTTCAAGCCACAGACTTTCGTGTCTGTCCCTGGCAAAGATCACACATGAGTTATGGCTTCCTGAACAGGAAAAAAACTATATGCCAGACACCGCTGGTGTGGATTCAGGCTTTTGTCCACTTACTCAATTGGCCTGAATGCTGAAAGAGAATGGGGACCACAGGAACACCTACAAGTCCATAGCAAGTGCCACAAACTCACCCAATTCCTGAGAAAAATCTAGCCTGCAAACTCCCTTTCTCTGTATCATTAACACATAGTGCAAGCTTGGCTGAGAAGATGTTCACTCCTTATTTATTAAAAATAAATTGTACAAATGGGAAAACTCAGGTAACAGCTGGAACCCTCAGGCCCAGCCCCAGGAGACCGGCACTTGACATCCTAGCTCCTGTGTCCTCACTCACACACGGCAGTCCTGGGGTGACAGCGGCCTGAGGAGACTCCTTTGGAACAGCATCGCTGGGACTCAGCCAGATGGGAGGAGGATGTCCTTCATTCTCCATGATCACCCAGATGGTTATGTCAATGACCATCCCAAGTGATTCCTTCAAGCGATCCTAGAAACTCTTGCCAGAAATCAAACTCCCGTTCCTAGAATACTGTCATCTCTAGCTTTTGACTGGCTCTCCAGATTTTGCTCTATGGCTGCCTCAGGGAGGGGGTATAAAGGTTTCCTTTATACCAGGCTTACAACAGATCATCCATTTCCGGGTACACTCCCTGCCCCAGGGTACAGGGCCACCGTGAGCTCACCTGTGCAGCCTAAGAAGGAGGTATTGTCCCACCAGCCATGGTAGACAGCTAGAAAGCCTTTTCCCAAAGTCTATTTCCACATTTGGAGAAGTGTCAATAGATTCACAAGGGCAAGGGCAAGCACTCTCTGTAGGTAGGATTCTGTTTTCTCTGGGCTGTTATGCATGTGCGTTTAAAATGTTCCAGCAACGCACCCACCGCAGCAGCCCAGCAGAGTCTGCAGGTGAACTCTGAGAAGTGGAGAAGGGTCTTGTATAGCAAAGGTTAGGAGTATTTTAGTAAAGATAAGGAGTATTCTACCTGGGGTCCTCAGAGGAAAAATCTGTGTGTGGGGAACCTTGATTGTATAGATCTGTGAACATAACATTGAGGATACAAGCACGCAATGGTGAATGTTTTTACATTAGCTTTTGTTTTCTCCTGGGATAACTGGAAGGATAAATGGAAGATTCTGAGCATTAGTAGAATGTTCTGGTTGCTAAACAGAGATCTACCAGCTTAGTAAAACAACTCTGGGCCACTTATTCGATTGCCTTCTCTACACTCAGGAAAGGTATAAAAGCAAAAAGTAAAGATCAGGACATCTAACCTCTACAATCCTTCTTTGGTAGCTGCAGTTAGTGAGACCCTCTTTGCCCATGGAGAGGATGGCTATGTTCAACACCGCCTTGTCTGCTGAGAGCTGCCTTTCTATTAGGACCCAATACCTGGGGTTAGGATATGGCTATACAATCTTAAACTCCCTGCTTTCCTTCTCTCAGTCTGTGGCAGAGTTATGTCTGTTCTTCCAATGTTCTGGATTTGTCTGTGCTGCTATTTAGAAACGGTTATTGTCGTCTGTCACCTGACAGAACAAGGCCACCGTGTCGCCTGTAACATGACCAACTGAGTTTTTGTGACTCCACTTCCAACACCAGCCTGGACAGGGGAACCCGGGGAGGTGCTGTGAGACTGAAAAACTCAGGAGTGAGATGCGTGCGTTCCTCAGAAGAGCAAGAGAAGAGTGCTCCTTCTCTCAGTCCTTGGCATTGTGAGGCCAGAGAACCTGGAAAGAAGACAAAAAGGAGCACTCCTCACGCACCGCGCCTTATGCTGCCAGGCCTCCCCACGCACAGCCTCAGAACTGAGGGACACAAAGCGCGTGGTGCAGGCTCTCAGTCTACAGCGCTCCTGGCAGGGTCTGAGTGGTGTGTGGGCACAGCGTCTCTGGGTAAATGCTACTGCCTGGGCTTGGATGTTCACACCCAGTACACTAGAAAGGGATTTTTTTTTCCCCTCATCAATGTATAGAGAACATGGAATCACTGCGAGATCTCAAACTATGATCTCACCTCTCCTGGTTATCTGAAAGCGTTGAGGGACTCACTTGGTTGTGATTAAGGTCACAGCCTGGCATGAGTGACCACGTGGCTGAGGCACCATCATCTCCAGGGCCCTGTGCTATGCGGGGCCAGGCTTCGTGGAGTGACAATGCAGCAAAAGGATTGGTCTACGTTGCTCTTCTTCAAATCTCGCCCAGGGTCTTGCTCTTTTCTTCTATCATGAGCAGTTACCTCCAGTCTCGGTGGAGTGATCGCCCTGGTATAGTTTTTGTATCACAAAAAGATATTTTCATATCTAGCAAATCACCACCCACAAACATTATAAAATGCATCCTCCAGTTGGCGGGCAGAATGACATTTTATGCATTTTTCATCAGCGGATCATATCTCACCATTGTCAGAGTTGTGAAATTGCCTTTTTACACAGCTAGACTGAGAAGTGGTTTGCCTGTCATCTCTGTAAATCCGCTCCTCCAGATACACGGCACGAGGCTCTCGTACCTGTGCCTGGCATGCAGCTTCCTGTGGAAAGAGCAGCGCGTTTCTCACTGACTGAGATAGAGAGGGAGTTAAGCCACAGAGGGGCAGCTCCTGGTCCCAGTGGAATCTCTGTCCAGGCTGGCCAGGTCTGGTGCGTAGGCAGGAGCTTGGGGTCCTCTCTTTCTGTGAGGCATTTTGTGGAGGTAATGTGTCCCAGGGCGACTGAGCTAGGCAGGGCAGAAGACCCTTTTCAATGAGACAGCTGAGCCTCTAGGCTGATGGGCGGTCCTGAAGGCATGTGCTCCCAGCCTCTTCGCCTGGCTTCTTTCCTCTTCCAAGAAAATAGGGAAAGAACTTTCTGAGAGAAATTCATGAGAATTCCCTACCTTTGGTCACAGCACAAGGGTTCATTGCTTTCTTGTTTTCTTTATTAGAAATGAAGAAAACTCACTACCACAAAGGACAGTACTTGTGGAGAAGGTGGAGATGCTGTAAGGTTCTGAGAGCTGCCCCCACCTGGGCAGGCCGGCCGGGCGGCGGGGCGGCGAGGTCTCTGTTATTGGAAGTTTGAAGCCTGGGCTCCGCGCCCTCCCCCTTACCTCCCCTCCCCCCCCCCCCCCCCCCGTGTCTGGTGGAGAGGGCAGCTGTCCTTCTAGCCTGGGTGCCACAGGGTTGGAAGATGGAAGAGCAGCCCTGACCACCTGCACCAAAAGGATGTCGGGAGCAGGCTGGGGCAAGGCCCCCCCGGGGAGTCGAGGACACCTCAAGCTCCTGAACAAACTAGACCCAGCAGACTGCAGTGCAGGGCCAGCAGGAGGGCTCAGACCCCCTCAGGCTTCCGGCCACTCCAGGGCCACCTGGGAAAGCCTGGCAGGAAGCCACTGGTGGGCAGAGCAACAGGCTGAAGGGTCTCTGCCCAGGAGCACAGGGCAGAGTCAGGGGGGGGAATGGAAGCAGAGAAACAGTAGGTTGGCCTTTAACAGGGTATGCAGGTGCACTTGTGCGCCAGTGTGTGTCTAGCTGTGTGGCTGTGCGTGTGTGTATGTGTGTCTAGCTATGCTGCCGTGTGTGTGTAGCTGTGTGTATGTATGTACGTGTGTGTGTGTGTAGTTGTGTGGCTGTATATGTCTAGCTGTGTGACTATGCACCTAACTGTGCGACTGTGTGTATGTGTTTCTGGCCACACAACTGTGTGTGTGTGTGTGTGTAGCTATATGACTGTGTGTGTCTAGCTGTGTGCATTTGTGTGTGTGTCTAGCTGTGTGACCGTGTGTATCTAGTTGTGTGCATGTGTGTATGTGTATCTGGCCACACAACTGTATGTGCATGTGTGGGTGTCTTGCTGTGTGACTATATGCATGTGTGTGCATATGTGTGTATAGCTGTGCAATTATGTCTAGCTGTGTGGTTGTGTGTGTGTACATATCTGGCTGCACAACTGCGTACCTGTGTATATGCGTGTGTCTAGCAACTGTGTGTGTGCAACTGTGTGTGTCGAGCTGTGTGGCTGTGGATGTGTGGATGTGTGTCTAGCTATGCTACTATGTGTGTCTAGCTGTGTGTATGCATGTGTGTGTGTAGCTATGTGACTGCATGTGTCTACTTGTATGCGTGTGTGTTGAGCTGTGTGACTGTGTGTCTGTGTGGCTGTGCATGTATGTGTGTGTGTCTAGCTATGCTGCTGTGTGTCTAGATGTGTGTATGTGTGTGCATGTGTGTGTAACTATGTGACTGTATGTGTCTAGCTGTGTGACTGTGTATCTAGCTATGTGACTATGCGTGTGTGTATGTCTGGCCACACAACTGTGTGTGAGTGTGTGTAATGTGACTATGTGTATCTAGCTGTGTGCGTATGTGTATCTGACTATATAACTGTGTGTGCATGTGTGCGTGTGTGTAGCTGTGTGACTGTGTGTGTCTAGCTGTGCGGCTGTGTGTGTGTCTAGCTGTGTGACTGTGTGTGTATCTAGCTGTGCAGCTGTGTGTGTGTGTGTAGCTGTGTGACTGTGTGTGTAGCTATGTGTGTGTGCATGTGTGTGTGTAGCTGTGTGACTGTGTGTGTGTCTAGCTGTGCAGTTGTGTGTGTAGCTGTGTGACTGTGTGTATGTCTAGCTGTGTGACTGTGTGTGTAGCTGTGTGTGCATGTGTGCATGTGTGTGTATAGCTGTGTGACTGTGTGTATGTCTAGCTGTGCAGCTGTGTGTCTAGCTGTGTGACTGTGTGTGTCTAGCTGTGTGATTGTGTGTCTTTGTGTCTAACAGCACAAGAAGGAGCTGTGTATCTACTTTCTGTCTCTTGGCTTCTTCTCAAACTATCAGCTTCCTCAGTGACAAAGTAGTTCCAGAATGAGAACATGCAGAAGCAAAGTGTTTCATTTATAATTGATCTTAATTGTATATTTATTATTTAACATTGTAAATGAAAAGCAAAGCTTCACATTCTTTACTTTTTGCTCCATTTCCCCAGAGCTCCAGCCATCTT
Organism: Dipodomys spectabilis; assembly: GCF_019054845.1. Taxonomy (NCBI): domain Eukaryota; kingdom Metazoa; phylum Chordata; class Mammalia; order Rodentia; family Heteromyidae; genus Dipodomys; species Dipodomys spectabilis. Next base: position 1,279,377 of record NW_024870743.1, on the reverse strand, counting down.
GTATTAATATCTTTGTGATGGTTCAAAACAATCAAATTTTAATGTGTGGGATATTTCTATATCCAGTGGGTATGAGGAAAACTTGTATATCAATTACTATTCAATGTATGAAAAAATTAAATTGAATTACGTGGCTAAGATCACATTAAAAGGTCTAAATCTGGAAATTTCCAACTGAGGTTCTGCCTGCCTCACTAATATAGTGATAGCAGTTTTGGGTTCAGTAATGTGTAGGCACAAAACCATAACGATTGCGTTAAAAGACAGGCTTGATTCTCCAACACCAAACTCACGGCTGAGTCCAGTTCAATAGATTTAACAAAGGGGGAACTCATCAGACTCTTTATATATGTGAAATGGAGGCAATAAAATCTCCATTTCAGGATCACTGTGAAGGTTAGACATAAAGGATGGAGGCTTCTCAGCACCAGTTAGCAACCAACATATACCACGTCCCACATTCCCACCCAGAGAAAAGCATGCTAAAAAGTACACAAGGACACACATGTTTTGTTGATTGTTTGATGAAAAGGAGAGGAAGAGTGAAGGAGTAAGAACAGTAATAAGGGTAAAGGAGGAGAAAAATGAGATAAGAGGGAGAGGAGAAGCAAACTATCAATTTCGATGGCTAAAGCAATCGATGGCCAGCCACAAAGGGCGCCGTTATTTCCCAGCGCCCCGGAGGAGATCTGAAATTCAATGGGCTCCTTTCCCCTCTGCTCTCACGTGCTTATGCAGGACTGACGAAGCGCACAGAGGACAGAGTGCAGGGCGACCACAGTGGAGAATTTGCTGGAATTCCCCACGTGGGGAAATTGCTTACGCAGTCGTGACAAACTAATACTGCAAGATCACAGGATACTGCAGAACGGGCACGAGAGACGTGACGGACTTGGGAAGGAGCCGAACGATGGTGGGATTGAGCCACCCTGGGAGAGGCACCGCTGCTCCTCACAGAGTCCAGGGACAAACAACAGGCTTGGTCCGCACCTCATCTCTGCACTACAGCCTGGGTCAAATGCTAAACCTGCCCTGACAGAAAACCAAGCCTTTGATCAATTGCCTGGACTTCAGTATCCCCTCTTTGCTGACAAAGTACGTCTTGCAGGGGAGTAATGGAGACTAAATGAGGTGATCTCCCACAAGATAATCAGGGGTGGTGGGAGCAACGGAGGGAAGCAGAGTAGAGCAGGGACAGTAAGGAATTTTACAAAGAACTATTTCCATAATGCAAGGAGACGGAGGAAGCAATGGGTCTCGTAACCACAGCCCTTGGAATTATTCATGTGACTGGCGGAAAGTAACTTAAACTAGAAGCACTCACCTTTCCCCAGGCAGCCATGTCTCAGAACTGTCCTTGCTGCAGACCCTGCTGGACCTTCTTCCCTCCCATCCTGCTGAATAGACTCACCTGGTGCCTTAGAAGAGAGCCCGAGACCAAGGCCACATCTGGCACTGATGCCCTGGGGGACACAGGTGCTCTGGAAACCTTGAAACTGTCTCCTTAAGATAAGATGGCTCTCCGCCCGGCCTCGATCCCACCGCGCTGTCATCTGCCCCACCCAACTTCGCCATCCCTGCCCAGTATTCAAAAGGACTGTCCTTGTGAGAGAGGAGCCTCCATTCCCCTTCCACGGGGATGAAGGAGACTCGGTTGCCCTTCTCAGGTTTTCAGCCCAAATGAAACCTGGTGGTCTGTTGAGTTCACCTTTCCACTCTTTTCTTTATTCATATTCCAGGTGCTTGAAATGTTCACTTCCAGGGACCACTCTCGAGAGCTGGGGGAGCCTGCAGCCTTTTCTCTGAAGAAGAGACAGGTAATTTTTTCCAAGCCAAAAGATATGGGCTGATTTATTATCAAATATAGTTTAAAACTCAAGCAGGTGATATATATGGCATATATGAAATGATATATATGGTATATATGAAGTGGAACTCACTTCATATATATCACATTTGTATACACTTGCTTTCTTGATACATTAATGCATTGGAAGTATCTGGATTGATTCTATACCTTGGCTATGGTAAATAGTTTTGTTATTAATATGGTTGTCCTGGTGGCTTTACTGTACTCTTTGGATAAAGGCCCAGGGGTGGACTTGCTGGATCATAGGGGAGCTCTATGTTTAAATTTTTGAGGAATCTCCACACTTCTTTCCAGAGTGGTTGACCAAGTTTACATTTCCACCAACAGTGTAGTAGTGTTCCCTTTTGGCCACATCCTCACCATCATCTGTAATTGTTACTTCTCTTGATAATGGCCATTCTAATTGGGGTGAGATGGAATGTTGTTTTGATTTGCATTTCTTTAATGGTCAGAAATGTTGAGGATTTATTTATGGTCTATTTTCCATTTTTACTTCTTCTCATCAGCCCAATTATTAATTGGGTTGTTGGGGTTTTTTGAAGGTTTATTTTTTAAAGTTCTCTATAAATCCTGGATTTTAGGCCATTGTCTGCTATGTAGCTGGCAAAATAGCCTTCCATTCTGTAGGCTTTCTTTTTAGCTTGTTGGCTATGTCCTTTGCCAGGCAGAAAAGTTTTAGTTTGATAAAGTCTCATTTATCAAATCTTCTTTGATTTGCTGTTTGTGTATCTTTACTCAGAAGATTCTTTCCTGTTCAAAGGAATCCCAGTGTCTCTCCTACTCCTTCCTGTAGTGATTGCGAGGTTTCAAGCTTTGCATTGAGGCCTTTGACCTCATTTTGAGTTGATGCTCGTGCAAGGTGATATATAAGGATCTAGTTTCAGTTTTCTGCATGTGGAGATCCAGTTTTGCTGGCACCCTGTGTTGAAGAGGCTGTCTTTCTTCCAGCTTATGTTTTTGGTTCCCTTCTCAAATATTAGATATAGATTTGTTGGTCTTCTCTTCTATTTCTGGGTCTCCTGTTCCATTGGTCCTCAGGCATGTTTATGTGCCAGTACCAAGGTGCTATCATTAACAGAGCTCTGCAGTAGAGATTAAAGCTTGATATTGTTACACTTCCAGCACTACTTTTTCTGCTCAGCTTTGGTTTTTCGACTCAGAGGGAAGGATTCTTAGCTTTTGACTAGCAGCACCTTCTTATTTGAGTTTTTGAGCAAAGCTCTGACAATCTTCATCGAAACAATGTAATGTCTATTGGGGAAAATGTGGTATCAACACAAGAATCACTCTCATTCAATTTCTTTCAGTCATGTCACTTGCATTTTCAGGTGTGATATCTTGAGTCCTAACATGATGTTGGTCTCAGAGCACAGGATGTGACTCCTTGTCTCACAGGCCCCAACATGAGGGCAGCACTTCACCCTGGATGCACTTCTTGAGATGTTAACTAGCAAATTATGCAACCATACAAGCACACCTGTACTCCAGATGTTGCTGAATGCAAAACTGCTGCCACAGTAGTTCGCACATTTTCTCTTGCACTGTGAGTTGGTAATTCATTATGCTCTGGCTTCTTTAAAAGTAAGACCATAAACAGGCAATCTTTCAGCAGTTGTCAGTGTGGCAGGAAAAACATGCCATCATTGGGTAACACTGACTCTGCGCAGCCCTGATGTTCTTGAGCCCAGAAAGCCTGGCCTGCTTAGGTGCCTTTAAATTGTCAATACACAATCAGGTAGTTGAAATATCAATTCAAACTGGCTGAAATGTCTCAGGCCTGGTGCTATAGTTTCATGGAAAAGACCTTTCATGCACCAAAATAACTGGGAACCAGGCATAAAAATCACAGCCACTCATGATTTTCCTTCACAACTGCAACACCCAGCCAACCATGCTGTCTCATTTCTTGAAACCTAGCGCTGAAGGGGGCTGAAGAGGGCTAGATGTGTGTGGTGGCATACACCTCTAATCCCAGCCACTCAGGAAACAGATCCACATGATTTCAGTGTGAGGCCACCCCAGCGAAAATCACTGAGATCCTCTCTTAACAAATAGACAGAGCATGTGATACATTTCTCTGATCCTCACTATGAAGGAGACATAGGTAGGAGGATTGCAATATGGAGCTGGACCTGACAAAAATATGACACCTGACTCAAAAAATAACAAAAGCAGAAAGGATTGGGACATGGCTCAATATGGTGATAGTTCCTTCCTAGCCACCTTCCTGCCTGAAGGTGAGGAAGCCAGAGACTGAGAAAAGCAAGCTCTCTGTCTCCTGGTGTCAAGGAACTCCTTGTAATCCCTGCCACTGTGAGCCCTTTCCCATTACAACTCCTTAACTTGCTTGACAATGTCCATTTCCCTAGTCCTGTCTCCCACATGCACAGTGCACCTGCTCAGTTGTGTTTGGTTTACTGCACCCTTAGGCAGCCCCACTCCCGTAGCTCCCTGAGCTCCACAAAGCACAGCTTCCAGACAGCCAACCAAACTGTGAGAACACCAAAGATGGAAGAGAGCCCCAAGCCCTGGTTCCTGGATTCCAACTCAGCAATGGATGCTCATGTGAGCCCTCAGCTCAATGGCCTCCGGTTCCCAGTCCCACCCTGTAGACAGGGCCTGAGACTTGCATGGAGAAGCTGCCTAAGCTGTTGTTGATTATGTGCAGAGAAAGGGTGGGGTGATTACAGCCAGAGACCTCACCTTCTCCCTCTCTCACAGTGCACATGCAAGTGAATGTGGTGTCCTGGTGAACGTTAGAATAGGCAGCATGGAGATCACCTCTTCAGTCAGAGAGCAGCATGGCTGAGCTCAGCTCCCTGAATCTACATTAATGCAATGTCCTTCCTGGGTTCCCTAGAGGACTATCCCCTAGTTTAGGCAAGAGCCTCCACAGAGACAGAAGAAAGAGTACAGAACAGAGCAATGACAAAGTGGCTAGTTTGGGTTCAAAGTCTTGTGTTAGTCAGGGCTTGAGTGCTGTCCCTGAGCTCTTTTGCTCAAGGTTAGCACTCTATTACTTTGAACCACAGTCCCACTTCTGGGTTTGAGTGGTTAATTGGAGATAAGGATCTCACGGGAACTTTTCTGCCCAGGCTGGCTTTGAACCATGATCCTTCAGATCTTGACCTCCTGAGTAGCTAGGATTACAGGCTTGAGCCACTGGTGCCCAGCTGGGATTCAACTTCCTCTCACGTGTTAACTCTGTCATTTCTCTGTAGACCACACTAGCTTTAGGATCTATTAAATAAGGACACAACTACAATGGTATCTTGGTGTGCTTGTATTTGAAACCATGTATTTGTTAAGGCAGTCTCCTCTGAGATATTTCAGAAAAACAAGTGTTGACCAGCACTGGGCATGTGACAGGAACCAGGGCCTGAGAGTACTGTCCATCTCCCCCACGGAACACCTTCCTTTCCAGTGCCAGCCTTTGAAAACACCTCTGTCATTTTTTTTTTAATTTATTGTGTAAGGAACTTGCCCAATTTACTTAAAATATTACCTTTATTTTCTCCCTGAATCCTGATTCTGTCCTGGTATGTGGATCATGCTGCCCCCAGAGGCGGGCATGTCCCTCAGGGCGCAGCACCCTAAACAAGGCAGGACCCCGCAGGACACACAGGCAGCTCCTGAGTGGCTTAGGGTCTTCCATTCCTTCTGACACACATTGCGTACAAGACGCGCTACAGGAACTCTGTGTTTCACCAACTCCTCATATCATCTGTCTTTGTGGAAGGAGGGGCTGTGTGGAGAGTTGTGACTCACTGAAATAAGACAAAAAAAAAAAGAAGAAGAAGAAAAAGAAGACAGATGTGCCATTGTCATCACTCCAAGCAACTGGCCGGATTGCTTTCCTGTGACAGCTAAGACAGTATTTAAGGCAACCTAAACATGCGAACTGTTCCCTTCCCCCTGGCCCGGCCCTGTGCTGTGCTGTGACAGGCACAAGTGGGTCTCTCCCTTCCTGGGCAGACCTGTGGCTGTGAGTTGGGAGGGGGGGGGGAGCACACCTGCAGTGCCTCAGGCTGTCCCCACCCTGCCAGGGCTGGGACAAAGCTGGGCCCTAGGCCGCAGCCAGCCTCCCTTTGGCTCCCTGAACACGACCCCCACCACCCCACTTGGTATTTGAGTCACGTCTCCTCTCTTCTAGTAAGCAGTAACGTTCACAGCTATGTTTATTTCTCTCCAATGGAATGGGCAGACTTCCTCTGCCCCTTGTTCTCTTTCCTCACATCCTTGGGAAGGCTGAACTGTGGGCTCTGAAAAAGTGCTTTGCTCCGTGAGATTGCAGGCTGCTGTGCGTTTGTGCAGCCACGGCAGAGAAAGCTGATTCCATGTCAAACTGAAGATCCAGGTGGAGGGCAGAATTGCTAATTATCCAAGAGTGAAAGGGATCATCACACTTCCGATTGCATACCTTGGGGATGCCGGAAGCTTTGAGGGAGGCCACTGAAAACAAGAGAAAGGAGCACTGCCCTTTTGAATCAAGAAGACATTTGTGGTCAATATTTGTGGATAGATGCCCAGAAGTGGGAAGCTCTACGTGGAGTCTTCTGAGAAACCTCCATACTGCTTTCCAGAGTGGTTGAACGAGTTTACACTCTCACTAACAGGGTAGCAGCATTTGCTTTGGGCCACATCCCCGCCAGCATCTGTTTTGGTTAGATTTCTTGATACTGGCCATTCGAACTGGTTCAGTGAAGGAGGGAGTGGGGGGAGGAAGGAGAGAAAATGAGGGAGGAGGTAACCATGTTCACAAAGAAGTACACATTACTTATGTACCTGTAACCCCTCAGTTCATCACTTTTACAGTAAAATGAAGAAGAGGTGACCAGGCAGAAGAGGCGCTGGACACAGGCAGGCTGGCAATCACCACAGCCTGCGGAGATGTGTGGTATTCCAGGAAATAAACATGTATTTGCTTTCTTTTTTTTCTTTTGACAGTACTGGTGTGGTCCTGAGGATTGAGCCTTGCACTAGTTAGGTTGGCCCTCTACTACATGAGCCATGCCTCTAGTCCAGTTTTTCCACTGGTTACTTTTGAACTAGAATCTTGCTTTCTCCCGTGCAAGCAGCAGAGCCCCCATGTGCCTGCGTTAGTCTCTTCATCTTCGTGGGCATGCAGTGCAGGCCTCTGCCGCAGCCCCCCCCTCCAAGGCCGGGGATGGGGGGGAGCAAGGTGCATCTCATGCGCTTCTTCCCCTGGGCTCTCCTGGAACCATGGTGCCTGATCTTAGCTTCCCCAGCAGCTGAGGTGACTGGTGTGACTTGTTTTCTTTGTGGATGGTTACAGTTCCCTCCATCTAGTGGATGTCATTAGCACTGATGGTGTGAGGTATGTGTCTCCTGAAAGCTGAAGCAGGCAGCTACCCCTGACAGTCCCTCAAGACCCGCTTGTCACACACAAATGGCGATGAGTACTTTATACGTGTTCTAAACCAACCCAGCTGCTCAGACAGCTTTGCAATGAGGTTCTGAGGGGAAAAAAGAAAAATGAAGATCCAAAGCTGCCAGCCCACCACGATCCGAAATGAGCTGGTCGGAAAGCCAGAGGTGTGCCTCGTGAAATCTTTGCACCCAGGCTGCGAGTGCACATTCCACCACAGTGGATCCCCTCGCGATATGTCCTGCTCATGTGTGGCTACCAGCGTGTGAAGCCCCCAAAGTCTCATGTGTGGAAGGCTTGGTTTCCAGGTGGTGGTGACACATGGGCTACGAGAGCAGAGGATGCTCGCCTGGTCGTCACATTGAGCCATTTATGAGTCTATTAGTGCAGAGGCCACCGGCGGGAGGGGGGGGGCGGGGGGGGAGGAGGTCAGGCTGCGGGGTAGATCTTGTCCCTGGCCAGGTTCCCTCTGTGTGGGTGGAGTGTATCCCTCTTTCCTGTCTTCTCTCCCTGGCTGCTGTCAGGTGAGCTGCTTTGCTACACCGTGTCTTCAGCTCAACCTTGTCTTAGGTTCATGGTAATGATGCAGTAGGCCTCAGACTGAAATGGCAAAACCATGAGCCAAGACAAAACATCCCTTTCAGTGCACGTTTGTGCTGGGAGCCTCAGGAAGAGCACCAACACACCACGGGATCCACAGCCTTGGTCTCCTCCTGAACGCAGGAAAATCGCTGAAGCCACAGCCACAGGATGAGGCCGGCATTCTGAGGGTCCAGTAATTGAATTGCAGGTGGCACCTGTTGTGTCTTGGAGCCCGCTATGGTTCCTAATAAATCTTAATAAAATAAATAAATAAATCATAATAAAATCAGGTCTCAGCATCTTGTCTCACCTAAACAGGCGGCCTTGTGAGGTCTTTTGTCTGTTTGTACCTTAGTTGTGCTACCTGACTTTTGAGCGCATAGCACCTCTAATTCTTGGATAGAAATATTCTACTATCTTCCCTGGAGATATCCTTTTAAATAATTGATTACTTTCTGCCTTGAAGCTCAGAATAAGGTAATCTTAATGTTTTGGTTCCCTAGGTAACCATACCTCAGCCGGCAATCACGCGGGCTCTTACAGCAATCTTAATGTTGTAAGTGTGAATAATGACGCTGACCTGAACACTTAAAGTGGTTGGAACAGCAATTTTATATTATACAGAGAAAACATCACATTGATTTAAAAAAAAAAAAAAGCAAACCGATCCCGTTCTTCACTATTGTGTAAACACGAAAATATAATATGCACAACACAGTGTTGTGAATAAGTAGACTACGTGATTTTGAAGATTGATTTCAAAAATGAACTTTTAAGTGAAGACATTCATGTATTTAAGATGACAGGAGAGCAAAAGGAAATCAAGCTACCTAGTATTGTAAAATAAATCCCAAAAGGAAACCAAGGTCATGGTAAAAGAGAAAAGGCTCTTTATCACACATAAACACATACACACACACACACACACACACACACACACACACACACACACACACACACCAACACTCAAAGAAAAAAAGCCATGTTTAAAATAAAACTGCCACAGATGGATGCCTGTGTGCGATTGCCAAGGTTCAGCGCTGTAGGGCTGCCCTCCCATGCCCAGCCTTTCATGAACCAGCCACAGAGTGATTGATTGGGTCAACAGGGAAGTCCTTTGCGCTGGGGAACTCAGATTTCCTCCCTTTCCTTCCTCCATTCTCAATGTCTGCTCCTCACTGTGAACTTGAAGGTGGCACACTTGGTGACATCTCCAGATGAGAGTAGTGACTACTAAATCCCTAGTTTTAGGTCCCATCTCAGCAGCAAAACTCTACCCAGGCAGCCACCAGTATCTACAAGGGGGGATGAAGTGTCAGCCCTGTCTAAGTGGAGCGAGAAACAATGAATGGTCTAAATCTCAGTGTAATGCACACCCTGTATGCAATATACTCATGTGCTTCAGGGAGGACCGATGTTTCATCTGGCTACTGGACCACAGCTCAGGACCTGTGGCACATACCGCTTTCCCTGCAAGCTCCCAGTACAGGCCCTTATTGTCTTGTAGCCTTTAGACTAAGAGACAGGTGATCTCCGCTCCTGAATATCTATGACAATCAGGAGCAGGAGTATCTCCATAACATCTCCACCTAGAAAAGCAATGTTCCATACAAGGTACTTCCAGTCTAAGGTAATGAGAACCCTGGCAGGGTAAGAGATACAAAGACCCCCAAGGGAAGCGGTAGCCTATGTTCCTCAGGCAGAGTGGTTCTCCTCTGGGATGAGCTGTCATGGCCACTGCAGGTTGGGTCCTCGGCTTTGCTTCTGGAATCAATCATCATATAGTACCTTACCTGGTCATTCCTACTTGAAAAGGTAGATATGCTCTTCCCATGAAATACATAATATTTTTATAGCCTGATTCCTCATGGGGTGATTTTGTGAGTCAGAGAAGTCCTTAGATTTTGTAGATATGAATTTTTGTTTTTTATATAGTATTTGTTTATTTAGCCTACCTAATTATCATAGAGATAACTGTATTTATGTATGTCGTTCTGTGTCAGTTAAAAATATTCAGAATTGATACTTCAGTGTATTTTTAGTATTGCTTAGTTCAGTCCTCTTTCGCTTTTCAATGACAACTACCTACAAACTTTGCAAGCTTGTATTTGACAGAGAAATCTAAACGAGAGAACTTGGAAAAGGAAAAGCCTCTGGATTGGATCTAATTTCCTGTTGTTTGGGGTAGAAAAGAAGTCACCTTTGCAAACAGGTGGCAGTCTTTCACCTAATTATTCCCTCAATTTGGTTTTCAAGGTAATCGTTCTTTTCTTGAACCCATCTCTTTTTTTTTTTTTGTAAAAATTTGGCAAAAAACAGAAAAAAGCAAATGACAGATTCTGGTATTTTGATCTTTCCAACTGTTCCTCTGGAATTATATTGTCAATAAGCACACAGTTTCAAATAAATTTTTTGTGGCAGAATAAAGATGGTATATTTTTTCCTCCTTCCTCACTTCCTGACTGTGGTGGAAGCTTGCAAAGGCCGTGCCAAGTAAGACATCACCCCATTTCTATAGACTAATTGTTCATACCATCAGCATAATGACTCAAAAACGAAATGCATCTTCATGGGTGCCAAGAAGTATTATTCTATGTAACGCTGCTTAATAACAGAGTAGTACTATAAAATAAATTAGAAGATCACTATCAAGGTAAGAATCTCTGTCCTTCAGCAGCACCCCACATTCTACTGAGTGCTGATCATTCTTTGTTCCCCTACTTTATGTTTACCTTGCACATCGCTTCTCCAAGGAGACTATGTTCATGTAAGTGGAAAGTGATATTTACAAATCAAGACACCGACTTTGGGCATTATGTTTTGTTTTTTTTTTAATTTTATTTTATTTTATTTGTGAACATACTGTACAGAGGGGTTACAATTACATGGGCAGGATAATGCATACATTTCTTACCAAGCATTGCAGCCTCCTCCTTTGTTTACCCTTCACCTCCCTTCCCAGCCTCCCCCCTCCCCCCCACCCAATCATACCCCCCCTCCCCCCCCCCACCGACATTGTAAAGCTGGTTTTGACATGACATTTTGTACTTCTCATTGTTGCAACAGGTCCACCTGAATCCTTAAACTACTTGTTTGTCCCCGTCTCCTCCACATGTTATACTGACATCAAATATAGTGAAAGCGGGGGTTACACTGTGGGGGAGGGACATACAAAGCAACAAAGAAATAATCTTATAAATGCGTTAGAAACACATGCATGAAAGAAACAAAAACATTAAAATACATATTTGAGGGTTCGTTTTCCTAACATCACATTCTCTGACTTTTTCCGCTTGACTCATACCTATACTAGATATTGCAAATAAGGGAAACCATGGGACCTATGTTTCTTTGGGCCTGGCTTACTTCACTTAATATAATTTTTTCCAAGCCTTTCCATTTCCTAACAAATGGGGAAATGTCATTCTTTCTGATGGAGGCATAGAATTCCATTGTGTATATATACCACATCTTCTTGATCCATTCATCTACTGAGGGGCATCTGGGTTGGTTCCATATCTTAGCTATGGTAAATAATGCTGCAATAAACATAGTTGTGCTGGTAGCTTTAGTGTGGCCTTGTTTGTGATCATTTGGGTAAATGCCCAAAAGTGGGATTGCTGGGTCATTGGGAGCTCTATGTGGAGTCTTTTGAGGAACCTCCATACTGCTTTCCAAAGTGGTTGAACAAGTTTACATTTCCACGAACAATGAAGTAAGGTTCCTTTCTGTCCACATCCCCTCCAGCATCTGTTGTTGTTAGAGTTCTTGATTTTTGCTGTTCTAACTGGAGTGAGGTGATATCTCAATGTTGTTTTGATTTGCATTTCTTTTATGGCTAGGGATGTTGAACATTTCTTCATGTGTCTATTGGCCATCCTTCTTTCTTCTTCAGAGAAGCTTCTCTCTAAGTCTTTCGCCCACTTACTTATTGGGCAGTTGTTTCTTTGAGGATTTGTTGTTGGGTGGTTTAATTTTTTGAGTTCCAAGTATATTTTAGATATGAGACCCTTGTCCGTTGTATGGCTAGTAAAGATCTTCTCCCAATCCGTGGGCTTTCTATTGATCTTGCTAGATATGTCATTTGTCCTGCAGAAGCTCTGCAACCTTATACAATCCCATTTGTCCAACCTTTCTTTGATTTGTTGTGTTTCGGGGTCTCTATTCAGAAAATTTCGGCCTGAGCCAAGGAGACCCAGGGTTTCTCCTATTCCATCCTGTAATGTTTTCAGAGTGTCTGCTTTGAGTTCAAGGTCTTTGATCCATTTGGAGTTGATTCTGGTGCAGGGTGATATATAAGGATCTAGCTTTAGTTTTCTACATGTAGTTAACCAGTTTTGCCAGCACCATTTACTGAAGAGGCTGTCTGTCTTCCATTCTATTGTTTTAGCTCCCTTATCGAAGATTAGATGGCTATAGGTCTGTAGGTTCATTTCTGGGTTTTCAATTCTATTCCATTGGTCCTGAGGTCTGTTCTTATGCCAATACCAAGCTGTTTTGATTACTATGGCTTTATAGTAGAGTTTGAAATTTGGTATTGGTATTCCTCCAGCAGTGTTCTTTCCGTTGAGGAGCGTTTTTGCTATTCGGGGTCTTTTATTGTTCCATATGAATTTTTGGATTGCCTCTTCTATTTCCTTGAAGAATGAGGTTGGAATTTTGATAGGTATTGCGTTGAATTTGTAGATAGCCTTGGGAAGTATTGCCATTTTCACGATGTTAATCTTTCCAATCCAGGAGCATGGGAGGTTTTGCCATTTTTTAAGTTCTGTGCTGATTTCTTTTTTCAAGATTTTAAAGTTTTCATCATAGAGGTCCTTCACTTCTTTAGTTAAGTTAATTCCTAGGTATTTTATTTTTTGTGGGGCTATTACAAATGGAGTTGCTTTCCTAATTTCAGCCACACTTTTCTCATTGTTGGCATACAGAAAAGCCATTGATTTTTGGGGGTTAATTTTATAACCTGCTACTTTGCCAAAGTTTTGAATCAGCTTGAGTAATTTGGGAGTGGAGTCTATGGGATTCTTTAAATACAAGATCATGTCATCTGCAAAGAGGGAGAGTTTTATTTCTTCTTTCCCTATTTGGATCCCATTTATGTCTGCATCTTTTCTTATTGCTGTAGCTAGGCATTCTAATACTAGATTGAAGAGAAGTGGAGAGAGTGGGCATCCTTGTCTTGTTCCTGAGTTAAGAGGAAATGGCTTTAGTTTTTCACCATTGAGTATAATGCTGGCTGTAGGTTTGTCATATACAGCCTTTATTGTATTGAGGAATGTTCCATGGATTCCTAATTTTTCCAAAACCTTCATCAGGAAGGGGTGTTGGATCTTGTCGAATGCTTTTTCTGCGTCTATTGAGATAACCATGTGGTTCTTATTCTTGCTCCTGTTGATGTGATGAATAATATTAATTGATTTGCGTATATTGAACCAGCTTTGCATCCCTGAAATGAATCCTGTTTGATCGTGGTGTATGATTTTTTGGATGAATTGTTGAAGTCGGTTGGCCAAAATTTTGTTGAGAAGTTTTGCATCAATGTTCATCAAAGAAATGGGTCTATAGTTCTCTTTCTTTGATGAGTCCCTGCCTGGTTTTGGGATGAGGGTTATGATGGCTTCATAGAATGTGTTCGGTAGTGAGCTTTCTCTTTCAATTTCATTGAAGAGTTGGAGAATTGGTGTGAGCTCTGCTTTGAAGGCCTTGTAAAATTCCGCTGTAAAACCATCTGGTCCTGGACTTTTCTTAGCTGGGAGGTCTCTTATTGCTGTTTCTATTTCAATGCTTGATATGGGCCTGTTACGATAGTTTAACTCATCTTGGTTTAGTTTTGGCATGTCAATATTTGCTAGGAAGAGGTCCATTTCTGTCAAGTTCTCAAACTTATTAGCATAAAGTTTTGAGAAGTATTCCCTTATAATGTTCTGAATCTTGCTTGTTTCCGTGGTGATGTTTCCATTCTCATCTCTGAGTTTATTAATTTGGGTGTGTTCTCTTCTTTTTCTGATAAGATTTGCTAAGGGTCTGTCAATTTTGTTAAGTTTTTCGAAGAACCAACTCTTTGTTTTGTTGATTCTTTCTATAGTTTTTTTGGATTCTAATTCATTTAATTCTGATTTAATTTTGATTATTTCTTTCCGTCTACTGGATTGGGGTTTATCTTGCTGCTCTTTTTCAAGGAGGTTTAGATGTGTCATTAAATTGCTAGTTTCAGATCTCTCCAATTTGTTGATGTAGGAGCTCAGAGCTATAAACTTGCCTCTGAGTACTGCCTTTGCTGTGTCCCAGAGGAGCTGGTATTTTGTGTGTTCATTTTTGTTGAATAGCATGAACATTTGAATTTCCTTTCTAATCTCTTCGATGACCCACTCATGATTCAGCAGTGTGTTGTTCAGCCTCCATGTGATACCGGACTTTCTTTGGTGGCTTTTGGTGTTGAGTTCTAACTTTATTCCCTTGTGGTCAGAGAGAATGCAAGGTATAACTTCAATGTTTCTGAATTTAGACAAGTTTGCTTTGTGGCCTAAAATGTGGTCTATTTTAGAAAACGTTCCATGTGCTGCTGAGAAAAACGTGTATTCTGATGCTGCTGGGTGAAATGTTCGGTAAATGTCTGTTAAGTCTAGTTGATCTATGCAGCTGTTTAGATCTGCGGTTTCTCTGTTGAGTTTTTGCTGAGTTGATCTATCTAGTGGGAGAGTGGTATGTTAAAATCCCCAACAATTAATGTCTTTGGATCTATATGGGATTTGAGGGAAAGTAGTGTTTCTTTGATAAATTTGGGTGCTCCATTGTTTGGCGAATAGATATTTAGAATTGTAATATCGTCCTGAAGGAGAGATCCTTTAATTAGTATGTAGCGACCTTCTTTATCTCTTTTCACGAATTTTAATTTGAAGTCTATTTTATCTGATATTAGGATTGCAACTCCCGCCTGTTTATGCGGTCCGTTTGCTTGGTAGATTTTGTTCCAGCCTTTAACATTGAAAATGTGTTTGATTTTACGGGCAAGATGTGACTCCTGCAGGCAGCAGATAGAAGGGTCTTGTTTTTTAATCCAACTAGACAGTCTATGTTGCTTAATTGGAGAGTTCAGTCCGTTAACATTAAGAGATAGGACTGAGAGGTATTTGGGAGTTCCTGCCATGGGGCATTATGTTTAATGTCTTTCTTCTTTTGATCTTCTTCCCTCCCTCCCTGCCTCCCTCCCTTCCTCCCTCCCTCCCTGCCTCCCTCCCTCCCTCTGTGCCTTCTTTCATTCCTTCCTTCCTTCCTTCCCTCTCTTCCTTCCTTCCTTCCTTCCTTCCTTCCTTCCTTCCTTCCTTCCTTCCTTCCTTCCTTCCCTCTCTTCCTTCCTTCCTTCCTTCCTTCCTTCCTTCCTTCCTTCCTTCCTTCCCTCTCTTCCTTCCTTCCTTCCTTCCTTCCTTTCTTCCTTCCTTCTTGCCTGCCTATCTTCCTTCCTTCCTTCTTTCCTTCCTTCCTTCCTTCCTTCCTTCCTTCCTTCCTTCCTTCTTTCCTTCCTTCTTTCCTTCCTTCCTTCTTTCCTTCCTTCTTTCCTTCCTTCCTTCCTTCCTTCCTTCCTTCTTTCCTTCCTTTCTTCCTTCCTTCTTGCTTTCCTTCCTGCCTTCCTTCCTCCCTTCTTCTCTTTTTCCTTCCCCCTCCTTCCCTCCCTCCCTCCCTTCCTTCTTTCTTGCCTTCCTCCTTGCCTTCCTGCCTTCCTTCCTCCCTTCTTCCTTCCTTCCTCCCTCCCTCCCTCCCTCTCTTCCTTCCTTCCTTCCTTCCTTCCTTCCTTCCTTCCTTTCTTCCCTCGTTCCTGTATCCCTGTCTCTTCCTTCCTCCCTGTCTTCCTGTCCTCCTTCCTTCTTTCCTATCTCCCTCACTTTCTTCCTGTATTTGGCAATATTGAGGTTTGAACTTGAAATCTCATGCTTCCTACACAGGCTTTCTTCCCCTGAGTCATGCCTGCACCATTTTGCTTCTGTTTTATTTTATTTTTAATAGTGTCTTCTTCTGCCCTAGGCCGGTCTAGAACATTACTCATATTCCAAGCCATAGGAGGGTAAATGCACGCCTCTCTCTACAGTGCTCTTTACGTGGTTGAGATGAGGGCCTTATGAACATTTTGCCAATGCTATCCTTGGATCTTGGTCTTCCCAAACTCAGCCTCCAAAGTAGATAGAATTCAGGTGTGTGCCATGATGCCCAACTTAAATGTTTTCTTTGTTTTCTTGTGCTGGCCCTGGGATTGAACTCAGAGCCTGGACACTGTCCCTGAGCGTTTTTGCTCAAAGTTAACATTCTACCTCTTGAGCCACAACTCCATTTCTTGCTTTTTGTTGATTAATTGGAAATGAGAGATTCACGGATTTTTCTGCCCTGGCTGGCTATGAACCACTTTCCTCAGATTTCAGCCTCCTGACTCAGTAGGATTATAGGACTGAGTCACCAGTCCCTGTCAACAGTAATTCTTGTCACTCAGTCACTCTACCCTGCCACAGGTGCTGACTTGGTGTTGTCTTTTAGCATGGGCATCTTCTAATATTCCATTGAAATTCAGCATAAATGTGTTAGAAATATCATGAAAACTATGGCAAAGTATGACTCAGAAGAGATACAAGAGAGCTAGGATGGTTTCTTAATTAAAAAAAAAACACATGCTATAAAATTCTTGCAAAACTCCCCAAGGCAATTGACTTAATAAAATTAGAAGTGACCTCCTTCAAGTTTTGAAACACTATAAATAGGGAGGAAAAAGCATGGATGCAAAGCAGACCAAACTGGCTTGGCTAGGAAACATCAAGACATATTTTGAAATAATTAAAGCAGTATGCTATTCACCTGGAAAATGGCAAAGGACGGACGTTATAAAGAAAACTAAAATATCACATCAAAGAAGGTAGCGCAGCATAATGAAATGGATAGAGGACGGACCTACTACTCGATAAATGATGTCAGGAGCAGTTGCTGACAATTTGAAAATTACAATTTCAATTCGCAAGACTTCCTCATGTTCAGTTAATTAGATCTGATCTCAAGCACTAAGGGAAAATAGAAGTAACTGAACAACAAAACCTTAAAACACGTAGGTACTCCATTGACATGGCATTCTTTTCATTGAGAACATCACAGAATGAAAAGTCACCCATACAGAAAAGTGCTGGAGTCTCCTTGCAAATGTATTTATCATAAAATGAAGGACACAGAAGGAAGAGAGCAAACAAAACCATCAGCCTGAAAAGCTGACTCACAGTTCCCATATAAAGAAGTGATTATTCAAATGTAAAAGCATCTTTCATATAGCCTGTTGACTGTTTTGAAAGTTCCAGGCTGGTCTTGTAAGCCACACTGCTTAGAAGAAGAGGGGCCTAGGCTCTGGAGAGACACCGGTGAGTGCCCCTCGCCCTGTACCCATCAGCCCAGAATCATACATCAGGGCTGAAAACACGCACTATGAGGAATTGAGCAGAACTGTTCCATTGGATGCTCTTATGATAATAAAACACTAGAAAATAAGGCTCTCGTGGAAATGATTTACCTTTGCTGAATTCACAAGAGAAAAACTGTGTGGCCAATGATTGCCAGGCTGTCGAAAATCACATTGTATCACTATGATACACTCAAAGATTAAATCTAAAAGTCACATAGGCAGCCATGATCATGGGCTCCAGAGCTTGGTAAACTGAGGCAGAAGGAGCTGGAATTCCAGGCCATCCTGTCTCTGCCTGTCTGTCTATCTCTCTATATGTATATGTATATACCGTGATTAATTTGTGCATGTATACAAACATATATATGTTGTATGTCGGTACTATTTGTGAATTTTGTAAGTGGGTGCATTCAAACTACCCCACGGATGACACACAAACACAGCATGCAAAGCTGTACCATCGTTGCTGTCGGCTCAGAGGTGGCTGGGAACTGCACCTAGATCTATGACTTCAGCACCCAGCACCTCTACCACCCAGCCCTGATGGCATTCGGTTGCCCTTGACAACCACTACCTCCCATGACCCCTGCATCAGGGCTTCTGGCTGGATGTTTGAGCCAGTTGACAGGTTCACCACCATCTGGGCTGTCCCTGCCCCCCGAGGGCCAGCCTGGGACTCCGCGGGGGCCCAGCAGCCATGCTCCCTTTGTAGCCAGTAGTGGCGCTGTCTGGGGTTTTGTTTTGGTTTTGTTTCTCCCTTCCCTATGAAACAGAGTCAGAGGAGCCCTTGGAAAGGGGGTGAATATTTTTATTATTTCATAATCACGCACCCCAGATACGACTGCATCAATGCATTTAAGATACAACTTCTGAAGAAGATGACAAAGGTCCACGGGCTCCACTGAGACTCCTCCCGTCCCGCGTCTAAAGCACACCTGTGTCATGGGCTGGGGGTGTCCCCGTCCCTCCTGCAGCCTCTGCTCCACCCTCAGGGCCAAATGCAAGAATGCTCCCGTCCCCAGCCCAGCCCCACAACCCCGGACCGTTCTCAGAGGCAAACTTACTCTCCTGAATGCCGGTCTTATTAGGGCGTTGCCTTTTCTTTTTTTTTTTTTTTATTGTGATAATACTGTACAGAGGGGTTACAATTACATGGGCAAGATAATGAGTACATTTCTTATCAAGCATTGTAGCCTCCTCCTTTGTTTCCCCTTCTCATCCCATCCCCCCCTGCCCCCACCCAATCCTCCCCCCCCCCACCAAAGTTGTAAAGTTCCTTTTCCACATAATGACTCATCTCATTGTTGCAATGGGTCCACCTGTATCCCTATTTAAACGATTTGTTTTCCCCTTCCCCTCCACAAACTATACCAACATCAAATACAGTGAAAGCAGGGGTTATACCATGGGGGTGGGACATACAAAGCAGCAAAGAAATAATCTTATAAATGTGTTAGAAACAATCGCATGAAAGAACAAAACATTTGAATACATATCTTAGGGTGCATTTCCCTAACATCAAGGGCGTTGCCTTTTCTAATTAAAAAACAAACACACAAACAGCTTGTCGTCTCTGTTTTCATAGGTATCTTTACGGGTCCATCCGTAGCTTTCCCTGACAACAGCGGCTGCTGTGTTACAGGCCGGACGCTGCTCAACCATCCCATACAATATTTACACCGAATAAGCATATTAAAATTTTAAATCAACCACATCTACTAATTGCCAATGTGTTCCTCTAACAACAAAACATACTTAATTTTCGGAGAGGCTGGAGTGTTGCTAACAGTGCAATAATGTGGCTTAATCTACTGTGTTTAGACACACAACGCCAATGAACCTTGTGCGGTGTTGTCACTGGCCAGAGGTCCTGGCACTCAGCCCAGGCTGAGAGCTGCTTCCAGCCTAAAGGAGGCTGGCACCTAGTGATGCGAAAACAAATGTCTTCTCTTCCCTTCCACACCGGTTTGGAACTCTGCAGACCTGAAAATTACTGCAACACTTATCTAAGACCTTGTTAAATTTGGTCTGTTTTGAAGTTTCAAGCCCCGTGTTAAAGACACGATTCTAGATACTCACACACCGTGAGAGCAAAAAAGGATACTCTCAGAGAGAAACACCAAGGCATAATGCCTAAGCGCCTCTTCATATTTATAGAGCAATCTACACATTGAAACAAACTCCAAGAGGTGGAAACAAGGGACTTCCTTTACCCCAGTTTGTAGTTGTTGATGATTCCTTCTTCTTTACCTTCTGCATGGTGTATTCACGTATATATCTTCAGGAGGGGAGGGAAGGGCACAGAATTTAAGGGGAAAATAGGTGAAAAAGTGCTCACTGGGCATTGGTAAAAGTGAACTTTACAGCTGATGGGCGGAGTGGAGACAGGAAGGAGGCACTGGGAGAAGATGAGGCCACAGAAGACCCTATAGGAAGGGAGACTCATTCCCTGATTGGTGTTGGGTGTCTGAGCCTAAATTTCTTGCAGCCACCCAGGTACCTAGGCAGGAGATGGGGGGTAGGGAGTCGTTCACCCAGCTCCAGGGCCTACAGATGGGACAAGCCATCCTTTGAAGTGCAGATGCCTGGCTCAATGGGGTGAGCTAGGAGGGTTCTGCTTCAGAGAAATGTAGGTGTTACCTTCATGGTGGGGGAGAGTGATGCCCTGCCCCCCGGTGATGGGCATATCTGGATCCCTGGAGACAGGGATGGGCACTTGGCTGATAGGTTGCTGAGCCTGTCAGTCCAGAACTGGGGCTGGGCGTGTCTTTTGACCCTGCCCTGCTGCCCAGACCCTCTGTAGGCCTGGACCAGCACAGGACCAGGACACCATGCCATGTCTCCCTGTGCCTGTCTTGTGCCCTGGCTCCTGGCTCCTCTCTGGTCATCATGGCACCCCAATCCAAATTAAGTTGAAAACATGTATAAGAGAAATATAAGTAAAACTGTCTCTTTCTACATGAAGAATAATTGCAACTGTTAAAATATATGCCATTCTGAATCTTTATGCATTCTTTTACTTTGTCCTATCTTTATACATAAGTACATTTATACTTATGATATCATTCATAAAGCAACAGCTTAACAAGCTGTTTAAGTTGTATCATCATTTCCTTTAACAGATTCTACTATTAGCTTTTTATTTCTTATTATGGTGAGCATTGCAGTGAATGTTCTTATAGGTGAATTTTTTTTCCTTTTGTCTTTTCACTTTCTCTGTGTGTGTGTGTGTGTGTGTGTGTGTGTGTGTGTGTGTGTGTGTGTGTGTGTGTGTGTGTGTGAGTACCAGGGCTTAAACTTAGGGCCTCACTCTGGTTTATATTCTAACTCCTGGCTGGTGCTCTACCACTTGAACCACATCTCTTATCCAACACTTTGCTTGCTAATTGGAGATGGAATTTCACAGACTTCTGCCCAAGCTGGTTTTGAACTCTGGCTCTCCAGGTCTCAGACTGAGTTGCTAGGATGACAGGTACATGGCTCTTGTGGGTGGATCTCCAATGAACACTTCTTCATCCTTAGAAGACAGCCCCAGGGCTGAAGACTTTGTCACACGTAGTGTGGCTCTGGCTGGCAAGTGAGGTTTCGTGTGGTCCCCACCAGGATGCAACATGGCTGTCAGCTTTGGGGTGAGCCTGACTTCAGCTCTCCACTAGCATCTTGTGTCATTTCCAACACCATGCTCCTGGATACTGATGCACAGCTGTGCATGTACATGCGTGTTCACATATGTACAGGCACATGCATGTCTTCATGTGTTACACACATAGACACAGCTATCCTAGTTAATGCTGTGAGTTTACATGCGGCAGTTACACATCTCAGATGGGGATGTGCACCACACCACATATACATACAACGTCACACATGTGCACATATGTACACGATGCATAGGTGCTGCTGTGGGTTTTACATGTGTGTGCATGTGCGTTTGGGCGTGCATGTGTGAGAACATGCATGGTACATGCGTGCTCATGTACATAGACATCACTGCCTCTGAGACACTTTGGGGGGGGTGTGTAGTTACCTGAGCCGTTAAAGTAGTGGGCTCTCAAGTCGCTTCCACTTCTCAGCTTGCTGCCGCGTGCTAGGCATGCCTCCTCACTTCACAAGAGCGCCTTTGTCAGGGCTAACCACGTGGGAGGGGCGTGGAGCAAGCAGACCTTGCGCTGCTGCTCACCCTGGGCCAATCCAAACACCTCCACTTGACCACCTGCCACAAGGGAAAACGAGGATTTCCAGCGGACGCCGCCTGAGTCCCGAGGCGTTCCCGTCTCTCTGGCTCGGTTGTGCTTCTGGTTTGGTTCTTGTTTCTCCTGGGTGTTCTCCTTCCGCCAGAGCACGTGCTTGGGCTCACTGCAGGCCAGAGGAGAGTGGCGTTTTCTGTTGTCTCTACCATGGCAAGTGCTTCATTTGCCTTGGACAGCTTTCATTGGACAGCAACAGTCTATTTCTCTTAGCAGTCGTGGTAGTATTTGTATAAAATCCTTTGTATAAACCACCCACCTGGGTCAGAGAGGGAATCCTCCAAGGGCAGGCTCCACTTGCACCTCCCCTCCCTCCATTTCCAGCTCTCCTGTCCTTTGCTTCCTTCCCTCCTGTCTTCAAGACCTACTTACACCACTCCTTAGAAAGACCTGAGGGTGACAGATAGTCTATTCTTTTGGCATCGTCAATGTATATCTGTACAGGCCTGTCACCAGTTCTGGGTCACAACATGGCCTCCTCCAATACCTTCCATGAGTTCAGTGTCCTGTCTCTGATTTGAGCTTTTGTAGAATCAATCACCTGAAACAAGGGTGGCAGCAATACCATCCCAATAATTGCAATCATTTGTGTAATGTTGACTTTAGGCATTTGGGAAGAGGGTGTGTGTGTGTGTATGTATGTGTGTGTGTGTGTGTGTGTGTATGTGTGTGTGTAAAATAATATACCTACGTTTTAATTCTGTGCCTCAATCACATTTGGAAAACCCTTGAGCATGAGATGAGCCCCCTGTACCGCAGACTCCCTTCTTCCTTCCTGCAGGACTTGCTAAAGCAAAATTTCTATGCACACACATGAACATTCCACTCCTCCTCGACTATGTCAAATAAAACGTTCAATTGCTTGTTTTTTGCTATTATTCAGCTTTGTGTGCATTTGTGTCTATAGAATAATGGATTGTAATTTCTCTTTTGTAATTCTCTAAACCCAGGACTAATGTCCTTTAGTACTTCTCTCATGAAGAAGTTCACAAGTGTATTTACTTGTATTCCCATTGGACTTTTAATTGATCATTTCCTTCCCTTTCACCCTTCCGAAGGCCTCCTTCCTGAGATCGCTCTGTAATCACAGTATGAATAGTGTATGAGTGGATTTGTGTAGTGTTTTGTCCAGTGTAAACTGCTGGACAAAGCTCTGATTGTATCGCATTGACCCTGATTTCCTGCTGCCCTATCACCTTCCGACGGCAAGCACACTCAGGGCGTATGGCTCAGGAGCCAATCCCCGTGCCCGTCGATTTCTACGGAGAAGTGTTACTCAGTCACCACGGACGGCAGCTCAGAGGTTCATTTTCTGAAGTGCTGGCCCTTGCTGCCTCAGAAGCCACAGAAGGTACTGGAAGCCGGGCTCTGAACTGCAGGTTGGAGTCTACAACAACAAGGAAGCATATTTCTTTGAGCTTCTCCTTCTGCTCCTCCTCATTCCCCTTAATCTTAACAAAACATGGACTTCATGGTGCATCTTGACTCCTTGTCTTTCCCTTGGGCCATTGCTCTTCTAGGTGGGCCTGCTGCCCTTTATGCTTGTGAGAATCTCCAGATTCCCAGTGTTAGGACAGTCCTTGTATTTGGCTCAGGGGCTCCCTGTCCAGAAGCTCTCTGCCGGTGCAAATCG
Organism: Dipodomys spectabilis; assembly: GCF_019054845.1. NCBI lineage: Eukaryota > Metazoa > Chordata > Mammalia > Rodentia > Heteromyidae > Dipodomys > Dipodomys spectabilis. The sequence continues at coordinate 1,256,229 of NW_024870743.1, read as the reverse complement.
CCACCCCCCCTCCAGCTCCTTCTCCACAGTCTGCAGTGAGACAGCTGCGGCTGGTATTGTTGCTTAGCTGGTGCAGGCCCCTTCTGGAGTGTAGAGACCACCGTGTTGACAAGTTGCATGTGTCATAACCAGATGATGTGCTGGGGCCGGGCTATCAGCACCAGTCGGCACTCTGGAGTCTCACATGCATCTCGTGGTGCAGAGGTAGCCTGTGGGACAGCATCCCAGTAATGTGGCCGGGGAGCTTCCAGGTGCATCCTTCTGCTTAAATTACCCGGAATGGATTTTATCTGTGCAATTAGAGCCAGAGTCCTACAACAGTCCTTCACCACTATCACACTCGCCCGGCAGTTAAATGAAATAATACATGTCACTGCCTATGATAATAATTTACACACAGTAAATGCATTATTAATTTTCATTTAAGAATAATCTTTACATCAGATCCCTCTGCCGGATGGTCCTGCTGCTAAAAGGCTCTTTGAGAACAAGAGCTGCTCTTCTTCGTCTTTCCACGCCTCCCGATACGCAGCAGCACATACTGACACACCGCTCGGAACCGGCAATCGATTCCCGATCAAGAGACGTGACGGGGATTAAGGACTGTTTCCTATTGACTAGCCCTGGCTCTACAATCCAACTAAAATACACTATAGGTTTTAAAGAGGAAATGGAGAAAACTTTCTGTATTCTTGATTTTTGTTTCCCTCCATGATCAAGTAAAATATCAGAAACGACGTACATCCATTGTTTTGAATTTGGTCACTGGCATCTTTTCCATGAATAAAACACTTCAGCCATGGGCGCTGTGGGTATAAGTCACTGCATGATTGTTTTAAAGGTATAACTTACAACTATTATTTCTGGGGAATGCTAGAGAATATTCCAGTAAGAGAAAAGGCATGGTTCCAACCCCCAAACCTCCCCCAGCAGTCAAATCAGCAACAAAGGCAAATGATTCCGTTCGGTTCTTCCAACAGTACGGCCAACCAAAGCTGGAAATGTCGCTTGCAGGCCGTAATATACATGCTTCGGTACTGCTTGTGGGAAATGGTGAAAAATAAACCAATTCCTGTTTGTTTGTGACGGTTTGGACGGAATTATTTATGGCTTTTATGGGAATGTGCTTCTTTTCTCCTCTCTCACTGAACCCTAGCAATATGCTTCCAGAATGATAATCATCTATTTCTTTCCTCACACTGCTGAGCCCAGAGTGACCTCGTCTGACCCAATTGAAATTGATTTTGTTGTTGAACTCCTAGCCAGTGCAAATTAATCTGGGATCCATACAAGATCAGGGAAGCAAGGCAGACTACAAAGACCTCAAGTACTGAGGGAAAAAAATTAGTTCTGCAGAAGGTATTTTAAGTTTGGCAAGATAAATGGTCACAATGACTGTCTTTGATGGCAAGTCTGCAGGAAGGGGGACGAGAATGGCAGGCCTCTCGAGCAAGGCTGTAATTTAATAGCCTAATTTCCTGCCCAGTCCTGCAGAAAGATCTGCCTGCTCCCCACAGCTAATGGAAATCTCCCAGGGCTTGGTCCGGTCCCTGGGGAGGGCAGGTTGAGGCCCATCTCGCCTCCGACCCTCCAGGAGCTACAGTCAGGTCATTCTGCACAATGTGCTCCAGTGCCCAAGCAATCGCTGGCCTAGGCCACATGGCCCCCGCCCGGTCCCCGCAGGCCGGGGAGAGACACAGCTGGACCAGCATCTCAAACTCGCTGCGAGCTGAGTCCCCTCCAACTCCAGGCCCTCTGTCTTCCAGAGGGTCTTGTCAAAATCGGCATTTTCTGCACAACTGTTACCACATTCTCTGGTTCTGATGAAAAGACAGCGCTATGTAGTTCTCCAGCACCACACCTGCATTCTTCCACTTAACAGCTCTGTCTCAACACAGTATGCAGCCACATGCCTCTAAGGGCTGGGACACCAACCAGCCCTGCACACACAGAGCCATGCACACACACATAGCCCTTCACACACCCAGCCCTCCACACACACTGCACACACAGAGCCCTGCACACACTGCACACACACTGCACATACACAGCCCTGCACACACACAGCCCTGCACACAGCCCTGCATACACACAGCCCTGCACACACACTGCACACACTCATAGCCCTGCACACACACTGCCCTGCACACACACTGCACACACACAGCCCTGCACACACACAGCCCTGCACACACACAGCCCTGCACACACAGAGCCATGCACACACACATAGCCCTTCACACACCCAGCCCTGCACACACACTGCACACACAGAGCCCTGCACACACACTGTACACACACTGCACACACACAGCCCTGCACACACACAGCCCTGCACACACACTGCCCTGCACACAGCCCTGCACACACTCAGCCCTGCATACACTCAGCCCTGCACACACACTGCACACACTCAGCCCTGCACACACTGCACATACACATAGCCCTGCACACACCCAGCCCTGCACACACACTGCACATACTCATAGCCCTGCAACACACTGCACATGCACACAGCCCTGCACACACTCAGCCCTGCATACACTCAGCCCTGCACACACACTGTACACACACAGCCCTGCACACACACTGCACATACACTGCACACACTGAGCACACACTGCACAAACACACTGCACACACTCAGCCCTGCACACACACTGCACAAACACAGCCCTGCACACACACTGCACACACAGCCCTGCACACACACTGCACACACAGCCCTGCACACACACAACCCTGCACACACATTGTCCTGCACACAGCCCTGCACACACTCAGCCCTGCACACACACTACACACACACTGCACACACTCAGCCCTGCACACTCTGCACACACACATAGCCCTGCACACACCCAGCCCTGCACACACACTGCACATACTCATAGCCCTGCAACACACTGCACATACACACAGCCCTGCACACACTCAGCCCTGCATACACTCAGTCCTGCACACACACTGCGCACACTAAGCCCTGCACACACTCTGTACACACACAGCCTTACACACACACTGCACATGCACAGCCCTGCACACACTCAGCCCTGCACACACACTGCACACACACAGCCCTGCACACACACTGCACACACACAGCCCTGCACACACACTGCACATGCACAGCCCTGCACACACTCAGCCCTGCACACACACTGCACACACACAGCCTTGCACGCACTCAGCCTTCACACACACAGCCCTGCACACACACTGCACACACACTGAACACACAGCCCTGCACACACACAGCCCTGCACACACACTGCACATGCACATAGCCCTTCACACACTCAGCCCTGCACACACACTGCACACACACAGAGCCTTGCAACACACAGCCCTGCACATACACTACACACACACATAGCCCTGCACACACACTGCACACACATAGCCCTGCACACACACATAGCCCTGCACACACTCAGCCCTGCACACACAGTCATGCACACACACTGCACACACTCAGCCATGCACATACTAAGCCATGCACACACACAGCTCTGCTCTTCTCTCCCAGCCTGGGCTACCTGGCTGAATTCAAAGGACAAAGACTGCAGCTCAGGTCCCTGCATGGCACAGCCCTGATTTTGAAGTTGGTGGCCTTTGAAAATTCCAGATGCATCTTCACAGAGACCCCACCGTCCTTCTGTCCCTCAATCTCATGCTTTTTACAAGAATAAATTGTCAGAAAACTTTGTGTGAACCCAGTGTCCAGTTATAAGCTAAATCAGACAGTTCTGGGGCTGTGATAAGGGCCAGTGATGTCATTTCTCCCAGAATAGTGTATAACTGCAAAATACGAGGTCTCTAACATTGACCATCACAAAATTGTTTATTTTAACTGAAAACGAGATACTATCTTTTAACTTGCTTAATATAATTGTATGATTCTAAGATAAGTTTTCATTGTTTGTGCCATATCGAGTGATTGATGTGTATTTGTATGTACACACAGACTGATATGTGTGCATATCTTACATAATTGAAAGTGTAGCATCTTTGCTCTTTTTCTAGGACAATATGGTTTATTTACTTTTTATTCCTCTGAGTGAATCCCGCAATAATATTGTGTATACGGCAGCCCAAAATTGTAATAGCTCAATTTATTTCTGAACAATATATCCATTTTATTTGCATTTATTTTTCTCTGAAATAATTAGCTTTGAATGAATTTAATTTAGTGAATTTAATGAAGTATAATTTCTGGGCTGTGGAAATGTAAATCACTTTTTGCTATTTCTCAGACTTTTCAGTCTGAGAAAAGAAGTCTTAAAAAGAAGTCATATCAATCCATTCAGCCACTAACAAAGGCCACACTGAACCTGAATGTGCTTGCACACAGAGACCCATTGAGTCTGTTAATATTGATCTTAAAGGTGGACTTTGAGAGCTGGGGTGGAGCTCAGGGTTAGAGCACTTGCCTAGCATGCCTGAGGCCTTGGTTGGCCCTAGCATTCTCTCTCTCTACCCTCCCCCTCTCTCTCACATACACATACACACACACACACACACACACACACACACACACACACATGCTCGCGCGCAAATTTAGCCTTGTGTAGGCCCAAAGGTGTATCAAATTCAGGTAAGGTGGCAACCATAAGTCATTGGGCTGGCTCATTTCTTTTCTAAGAATGTGTGTTTTCCTACCATGGGAGCATACAAACATCGGGTCTGATTTGAGGCTCTGCTTGAGGAAATTGTGGGCTCACATATGACTGCAAGAAGAGAATTGTCCTCAAAGTTATAACTTTCTGAGGAATGGCATAAATGCTGGAATGGTCTCATTTCTGTGTCTTCCCAGGTCTTGCGTTCTAGAGGCAAACACAAAGCGAAATGCAAAGAGCAGGCACAACTCGCTCTTCGTCCATTCAGCTCCTCACCTGCCCGAGGAATGCTGCATCCACGGTAACATGAGGCCGTTCCCATAAATCTAGAACACGGGGAGATAAGCCACACGGGGTGATGGGTGATTCCCTTGTTACTAATTGGAACAAAGTGTTAGGAATCAATAACGTGTAGTGTTTGCTGATTTAACCAGGCAAAGCAGGTTGTGTTCACTTAGTCATGGGCTAATCCTTCAGAAGGAATCAATACTGTAATTACAATATATAAAGAAACAATGAGGAAAAGGAAGTCATAATAATTTATTGCAAATGATGTCTTTCTGGTGTTTCTGGAACATTTCCCAAAACAATTACAGCTCATTTTTCTAATTTGTGCTTCACTCTGCAGACTTAGCATAGACATCAGATGATTAGCTAATTGGATTTTGATTCATTCAAAAATTGTGAAGTTTCCAAATTCTTCTCTCACATTGTATTTGGGAGTTGAAATACAAGAGACAAATGGTTAGAAGTATAATTATGGCTCAAGGGTAGAGCATATGTTACATTTAACCTTGCCTATGCAGAGGGTGAAGTGTTAGTCTAGTTCTGTTTAACCTTGATATTAAGATCCAGTGAAAAAGCATGTGTTAATGAGGATAAAAGAAAAGACCCTTTCTCACTATGTTGTTTTATAATATTGCAAACTAAGATTGTACCTTTTGAAGTTCTAGAGCTGAACTGGCCAGAAAACAGTTTATTCTTTCTTTCTCGGGGTTTGAATTCACAATCTTGCCCTTCCTTGGTTTACTCTTTTAGCTGTTGCTCTGCCCCTTGAGTAATACCAACCATTTGCTTGTTACTTTGAAGATGGGATTTTGTAGACTTTTCTGCTTGGGCTGGTTTTGAATCCCATTCCTCTAGATCTCAGCTTCCTGAATAGCTAAGATTTTTTTATGTGACTGGTGATGCATCTGTCTTAGATATAGCTCTGCACCAACTCCTGGTCTACGTTTAAACAGTTCTTATCAAGTCAGGCTCCAGTAGCTCATGGCTGTCTGTAATCCTAGCTACTCAGGAGGCTGAGCTCTGAGGATCGCAGGTCAAATCCAGCCCGGACAAGAAAGTGAGACTCTGTGAGACTCTTATCTCCAATGGACCACTAGAAAACCAGAAGTGGCCCAGTGTCTCAAGTGGTAGAGTGCTCGCCTTGAGCTGAAGAGCTCAGGGACAGCTGCTTGAAGGCAGAGGTAGGAGGTTCTGGAACAGAAGCCGGCCAGGCAACAGCTTGGGAGTTTATCTGAAACAGGGACTGGGGTGTGGCTCCAATGGAAGTGTCTGTCTAATAATGTCCAGTATTGCAGTATCAAACACAAAACAAGCAAACAAATATACAAGGCTACCACTTCTGGAATGAAGACACAGGCACCATGAAGTCTGATCCCTTAAGAATATGTATTCCAGCCACCTCTTGGCCTGTCCCAAAGCAGTTTCCAATTTAGAGCAATTGTAGATTGGTGATAAGGTCCTGGCATGACAGATCAACTGAGTACACAGGAAGGCCCAGGTCCCCTGTGGACAGATCAGAGAGGAAGATGAGAAGAGGCAAGAGGAAAAGGAGGAGGAGAAGAGGAGGAGAAGGAGAGGAGGAGAGGGGGAGGAGGAAGAAGAAGAGTAGAGGCAGGAGGAGGAGAAGAGGCAGGAGAAGGAGGAGGAAAGGGAGGAGCAGGAGCAAGAGGAAGGGAGGAGGAGGAAGAGAGAGGGACAGAGACCACCAACAGATCCAGACACTGAATTTAATTCTTCCTTCACCACCACCTCCTCCTCCTCCTCCTCCACCTTCTCCTCCTCCTCCTCCTTCTCTTCTTCTTTTTATCATCATTATCATCATCATCATGATAATCATGATTATTATTAGTCATTTTTGTCTTCATCTTCTTCTTTCTTCTCCTCCTCCTCCCTCTCTGACTCCACACCTCTCTAAAGAAAGGGGTACATTTCCTTCTGTTTGCACTCACCCCTCTCTGAGAGAATTCCTGCCTACACTTACTTCCCTTGATCCCTGGCATCACCCTGTAGAAGAGGCCCTCTGGTGACCCGCTTCCCGCCAGGAGTCTACACACCGTACCCTTGCCTGGCTGGAAACCTGTCCAGATTCAGGAAATCTCCAGCAAGGAGATTTCCTCAAAGGAAACTTCTGGAACCTGATCCACTGTGATTTGTTAAGTGTTCTTTGCAGGGGTTCTCCAGCCCACACGTCGGCCGCAGTTAGCTCACGGTGCCCAGTCCCCGGTGGGCAGGGCAGGCGGGCCATGCTGGGCAGCAGCGTGGCGGTGCTGGAGGCCTGCCCCTCACACAGGAGTGCCTTCACCCCGCCAAGCTCCCATCCACGCGCCACCGTCAGACTCGGTTAAACGAAGCTTCATTCTAGCGGCTCACAGCTGGAGTAAGTAGACATTTTAACACATCTGGGGATAAGGACAAAGTCTTAGAGAGGATTCAATAGGAATTTTTTTCTAGCAGGCAAAGAACATTCCCTCAGCCAACCTCCTTCTCCCTCCCAGAAATCCCTCAGGAGGACAAGAGATCTCTGACCTGGGCAACAATAGCGTCTGATGCCTCTCCACCGTCTTCCCTCTACCTGCCCTCCAGCCGACCCCTCCTACTTCCTGGAGGAGATAATGTTTGGCACAGACCAAATCCTACCAGGATTCACGTGCAGCCATTTCTCCACCTGGGCCTTGCTGATGCTCACATCAGCACTGGAGCTCCTGGCGTCCCCACCAGACCCTCTCTCTGTGGACTTCCTCAAGGAGTAACTCAGCTCATCTTTGTGCCTGTGTCATATCATTTATAAAGTATGCATAATAAGATATAATCTCAAAACCAGCGTGCATTCCTCTTTCTTGGTTACACGAAGCTCTAGAATGATCCTTCTTCAAATCCAATGCTCCCTGGTACTGTTCAGAGTCTCTGTCTACCTGCATTAATCTGAGAGTTCAAGGACACAACAGGGAAATAGGCAGAGCCACTCTGTTCTAGGACCCTCGAGGTAAACCTATCCATTCTATTCCTGCACAGCGGATGTAGGGTCCTGCAGGATTCTAGCCAGTGTTGGAGCATTTTAAGTATCCAGGAATTGGAAGAGCTGTAACACGAATATGATGCCTATTTCTCACTTTAATGAGATCCTTTGGGGAAAAGGCAGCTAAAAATAATAAATAAGTAAATAAACTTCTCTAGTGGCCCTAGAGGGGACCGAACCTGACACCTTTCCTTAGGACAAATGGGTCCATTAAGCCCAGGCCTGCACACATGCAGGGCAAGTCACCAGAAAACATGGTTTTCAGAGGGAGTAGGACAAAACCTTGTCCAATACATCCATGAGCCTGTCTAGAAAACCACAAGTTTTCTGAGAGCCAACGAGGCTTGACCTTTGTCTCCCAAATCATTGGTAGAGCAAGAAGGAAAGCAGGTCACTGGGGCTGGTCCGATGCCAGGGGTCACTGCTCCCCGCCAGGCGGCCGCATGCACTGACCCGTCCCGGACAGTCCATGTGTGTGTTTATGTGCATGATTGTGCCTGTGTGCTTCGGCCTTGCTTATTTTTTTCTTACAATTTATTCCGTTTTGTCATTCTTATTTGGGAGAACTTCCCATCAGAAGAGAATTCTCAGCGGAACTGCTTCATTTAACCATTCAAGTCTAAAACAAAGGCCAGCCCATAATATACAGAAGTCCTGTCACCAGAACAACCATCATCAACTGAGTTGCTTCTGTCTTTCAAATATTTCACACAAAGAGATTACAGGCGTGGCTGGAGGATTCAGTTGAGTCATACCTTTTGGAGAGGTTAATTTTATTTAACAAACGATAAGAAAGTTAGAGTGTGTTAAGAAAAAAAAATCATCTGTTTTTCCATGTATTTAATTGCAATGCCAGGGAACTTTGTCGATAGAAATTGCCAGGCAGGCGAATGAGGAGAACTTCATCGAAGATCTGTCAGGGTAGGACGTGAAGGAGTGGTCCTCTGCTATGATGACATCTCTCACTTGTACACAACTGCAGTGTTGGGTTTCTTTAAATTGTTATGATAAAGGTGATGTACGGGGGTTACAGTTACATAACTCAGGTTATGAGTACATTATTTCTTTCTGGACAATGCCATCCTTCCTCTTGCTTCCTCCCAGTTTTCCCATCCCTGCCACGAGTTGTATAGTTCTTTTCAACAGTGTCCAGTGAGCACCACTGCTGCATTAGTTCCTTGTTTGTCCCTCCACCTCCGTGCCCTCCTGGGCTTCTGCGTGTTCGGCCTAGAAGGGGACCCATGTTCTTTTAATGTTTATAGACACAGAGAGGCCATGAACGCCACCTTTAGGCAAAAGACTTTGGGCTGCTGATCAGAGATTGTACTGATGTTTTTCTTACTTTTGCTCTGGTGTCTAGGGCAATCTTCTCACATTTCTACCTTAACATCTGGCCTCAAAATAATCAAATACCTTCTTGACATGCATAGTATTTGTTTGCTGTGAAAAGGATTCCCCCCTCAATGCCTCCCACAATTGGGAGATTAAAGTATAAGAAAATTTGTGAAGTTGTGGGACTATCCCCGGAGGATGAGACCTAGAATCAGAACCCAAATAGAGTTCCACATTTGCTTAGTATATTAGGAGAAAGATGCCAATTATGTTCTTTAAATAGAGATAACTGACTCTTCCCTACACCTCCAGCAGTGGAAATTAGATTATCCCTTAGCTAATCGCGTGTGTCTCATGATTTTCATGGGTCTCTGGGAAATAAAGAGCCATTTTTGACTTAATCATATGGAAATTAGAAATCAATTCGATAATGAAGGACATGGAGCAAAGATTCTGAACTTCATGGTCCATTGATCGTTAAAAATCTGTTTGGAGCTGGCACCAGGGTCCAGAGCAATTAGAGCAGCCATGGTCTCCCTGCGGAGGGAGCCGGGCTGCTGGTCTCCAGGGAGCCTGCCTGTGCCCCTTCTGCCATGTGAGAGACAGTGGCCCCGCAGGAACCAACGCCTCCCTCCCGTTGGAAGGGGGATTTGTCCCAGGCCCCTTCGACCATTCACCACTAAGGAATCAGTGCCCTAGGTCTGTAATGTGGAGGATGGATACCACATGGCATAGTGGTACTTTAGGCTGCCTGGTTGTTAAGTCCAAAATACAATTTGAAAAAAAATATATATAACTCTTTTAAAACTTTAATACCAATGTGTGTGACAACTGGAAGGTCTGGTCCAGTTCAGTGGAGGCTGCCCGCTTCCGGCCTTGCATTCACGCCGGCTGTGCCGTAGAGACCCCCGTGGTTCTAAAATGGTCGAGTTCTCTGTGTGCCTCCAACGGCTACAAAGCTTTTATGGATCTGAATGATGAGAAGGTAATTATTTTAATGTTGTTTTAGGAGAAAGCAACCCAACACATTTATATTCTGGCCCGGGTTGCGTTGTCACAAAGTTCGAGAGGCTTGCGTTGTAATTCTGCATCTCATGTTCCTCTTCAGGTAGCCCTCAACCCCCACCGCGCTGCCCTGACACGTGGGACGTCTGTGGCCTCCCAGGCTCACTCAACCATCACTCTGCACACCGGGACTTCAGCCCCTCCTCCAGCCCCGCCGCAGCACAGCAGGAATCTGGTCAATTGAGACATAGACACCTGCAGGAACAACCTCTGGACCTTACTACAGGTGTGGGGAGCCGGGGAGTTCCAGGTCATAGCCCTGGCTGTGCACTCCATTGCTGATTGCTCCTGGTGAAGTCCCACACTGGAAACAGGAGACACTGTCGGTGGGTGGCAGCCCTCTGCTCCCCCATTGTCACCTTCCCTCCCCCCACATTGTCACCTCACTCTCCAAGTATCCCAAACTGCGGTCCTCCCTCCAATACCCATTGTTGGCGGTTGGCTTCTGGAAGCTGAGTGATTTCTCTCTGCCCACACGCAAGCTCTGTGTGAGTTCAGGGTCTGGATTCTCCTGCTGTCTGGCCCATTCATGCCTGACCACATCTTTAGTCTGTGTACCCAGGCCCGGATAGAGCACAGAATTCCTGTCAGAAATTTGTCAGAAGGGCAAAGTAGAAGAGTTATCCTTGGGCTGGGAAGGTGGTTTAGTGGTAGAGTGCTTGCCTCGCATGCATGAAGCTCTGGGTTCGATTCCTCAGTACCATGTAAGCAGAAAAAGCCAGAAGTGATGCTGTGGCTTGAGCTGAAGAGCTGAAAGAAAAAAAAAAGAATTATCCTAATAACCGGAATGGTGGGTGTTCTGGTCCAGCTTTTTCATGCTCAAATTCTCTCAAGCGTCAGTTACTTGGGCGGGCTCGGTCTGTGCTCATCTTGTTGCTGAAGACGGCAGAAGGAGAGGCTTCCAGCCAAGTGTTTGCTTTGGAGAATAATTGAAACAACTTATCGTCCAGTCCCAGTGTTTGGCTAAGTCTTTCTGGCAGCCATTTATGTGTATAAGGAAAACGACGTTAGATTCCTGGCCACCATTAAATGATAGAGCAGTAAACACTTACTGAAACCTGGATCCGTGGAAAGTCCCACCTTTGGAATACAGGGATGAGGCCTGGAGAGGAGGCTGGGCGAAGGTGATTGTGGGTGTCCGAGGGCTGTGTGGAGAGCCGTGCCAAGCGTCTGGACTGCTGGAACTCTCCCTGTGAACTGTGAAGGCACAAAGGTCCCTCAGCACCGTCTCTGCCTCTGGTATTTGCCTTTGGAAAGACCTGGCCTGCCACACCAACGGTGCACACATGGCAGTTCCCATGCCAATACTGCCTTTCCTCTGACTCTCATACAGCTTTCCGACCTTTGAGGAAGAGCTGGAGAGCGGCCCTGGGCATGGCGTGCGGCTCTCAGAGCCGCGGCGAACAGGCAAGGAGTCAGGAAGCAGGAGAGGAGGGGACTTGTCTGCGTGAAGAGCTGCTGATTTGGGCACCACGCAGGACGGAAGAGCGAGCCATGGTGGCTGATTAGGAGGTGGCCAGCCGACCCCAGGGACATTTTGTGAGGAGCTGTCTTGCAGCCAGCATCGCGGTGTCAGTACTACGCCGGCCGACAGTTGGACATGGTATTTTCCAGGAGGAGAGGAAGTGACGGCAGGTGAAGAAAGGAAAGAAATACCCTGTTGGGAGCAGAGGGGGAATACACAGAAAGCAACTGTGCTGCAGACAGGCCAGAGCTCGGAGTGCTGCGCCAGGGGCAGGTCTGGCCCTCCACCCCCGAGCAGTGTCACGGGAGAAACCATGACCCGGTGCTTCCTCCCCCCAGGAGACCTGCATGGTTAGCTCGCGGAGCCTCTGGTCAGGGCACCTTCCATGATGCAAGTAGGAGAGACAGAGAGTCCACTCCATTGACCACCTCGGTCAGCTTCACAGGCGAGTGTGGAACTCCTGCAGCCAGATTCCCTCACTGGCCCAGTACAGCTGGGCTGCCCTGGAGCTTCCTGGGCCGGCACCCACATCACTGCTCAGCCTCCCGGCAGAAGCAGCTCCAGCTGACCCCCAGGGCCGGAGGATGATGTGGCGAAGACGTGGCGGAGGGCGGGACAGACCCTCCCAGGGCCTTCCTGTGCACACCTGCGTCTTCTCAGGAGCAGGCCCTGGAATACCTGTGCCGTGCAGCTCCGGCCAGGTGACCTTGGTGTGGATTTTGCTTGTTTTTTGGCAAGCTTACTCTGGTTGAGTGAGTGCACTGTGTGCTTAGAATGTCTTTGGTTCAGTGACCTCAAAGGCAGTGGAGAGGAAGAAGCCAAAAGATTGCACATTGAATGGACAGGATACCATTTCCTGAGAATATAGAGATCACTGGCAAGAACTCCTTATCATGCAAATTATGTCATAAAACAAAGATTCCTAACCGTTTAATCCAAATCATGAAATGCCAGTGACTGGAATCTGGCTCAAGTCCACCACCACTGAGTACAGTGACTCCAAAATACATTGCATTCAAGATGTGTGTGGAACACACATACACACACACACACACACACACACACACACACACACACACACACACACACCCCAAGATGCGCACTATACATTACATATGCATTAGCTAGTGATCTCACATCACTGAGGCTTGAGTGAGTCAGATACTTACCATGTCAGTTGATTCCTACTCTCGAAGTTTAAACCCTGTAGGAGGGAACTGGGAGAAGAGGAGCTGTGGTACCTGTGTATGGGCTGTGGCTGTTGTGTGTCCGTGGCGGCCTGAGCTGATACACTGTAACAAGGGAGAAGTTAAGTCTTCATCTCTAGAAAATACAAAGAACAGTGCCATCCATCACCTCCCCCGGTACCACAAATCCTACTGGCTGTGGTGACCACCTGTCCCTCCCAGCCCCAGCACCGACGCTGGGCTCTATCACCACCTCCAGCTGCTCTTCTTGCTCATAGCTTGTCTGTATGATTCGGTCCTCCAGCCACCTTTGAGACAGTACTTATTAGCACGTCAATTTCTATTAGCATTCCAACTGCAAACTTAAGGCACTCAGGTTCACTGATTTAACTGTCACAGGTCACACAGCTCCATAGAGAAATTACACCAGAAATATGCATTTATTTTGCTTTTGTCTTTAACATTTAACAAAGCTATTGAGCACTTCCAACAGCACATATTGTCTTAGAAACTAGGGATTTGTTAGTAAACAAAGGGCAAAACTCTTACTCTTGCAGAATTTAGTTTTTAACAGGCTACAAAGGTAAACAGACTATCTGACTTCTTTCAAAGTGAGACCTACAGAGAGAAATGGACCAGGGAACAGGATGGCAGCAGAGGAGGGCCAACGGGTGTGATGTTACAACCCCGCAAGCTGCTGGTGTGGGAACAGTGCTCGCTGCACTCACGGTCTGGTTCTCTGTTACGCCCTCTGCCCGAGGCTGGCCAGCTCTGGTATTATATTTTGTAGCAGTTCAAGCTCTATCATTCCTATAAAGCTTTTCCAATAGTATCGCCTTGGCTGTGTGTCTAGGGTATGTGTGAGTGTAGCATGTGTGTGCGTGTAAGGTGTGTGGAGTTTGTGTGTGCGTGTGCACACGCAATGTGACAGTGTAAATGGAACTGCGTGTTCATGAGTGCATGCAGGTGAGCTGTGTGGCACTGGGAGTGTGGGGGTGTATTCGTGAGTGTGCAATGGAACTGTGCACACATACCTGCAGCACCACCTCTGCACAATGTTTGTCACACTGCTGGCCAAGCGTATTGAGTGCATTTTCTTTGCATCACAATGATAAATGGTCCAGGCCTTGCAGTCACAGGACCAAAGTACTCCTTCTTCCATCGGGGATTCTTGCATTCAGAGGACCAAGTGAAATCCATGTAGTTGTTGTCTTTACTTGATGTATACAAGTTTCCTATCATCCAGTATGGCCACACTGATAAATAGTAACAATGGAGAACATCTACCAAGCCCGAGATTGGCTGAGAGGCCTCTTTCATAGTCGGTAGCTACTGGCTTAGCAGTGTGAGAGTCGGGGTGTTTATTGGTCTGCCTATGGCAGCACTGGGGTTTGAACATGGAGTCGCCTGCCTGCTAAGCAAGTGCCCCGTCCCCTTGGGACCACACTCCCTATGCTACTGTCCCCATTGTAATTAACAGTGGAGATGCAACCAGTCATCCTTGTATGGTTTAATTTTTACTGTGACATTGTTACCAGCTTGTCTTTGTCTGTTTCTCTGACTATAAGGATTACTTACAGTGAAGTCTCACTTTTTGAGTTTGGTTGTTATGTAATATGAGAGAGCATGCACGAGATGACAGGTGCCTGGAGATATCCACTAATTGGCTCGATCTTTTTTGGGGGAGAGTAGGAGGGACGGTTGTGGGGCTTGAACTCTGAGCCTGGGCGCTGTCCCTCAGCTCTTCAGCTCAAGGCTAGCGCTCTACCACTTGAGCCACAGCACCACTTCTGGCTTTTGCTGTTTATGTGGTGCTGAGGAATTGAACCCAGGGCCTCATGCATGCGAGGCAAGCACTCTACCACTGAGCCACCTTCCCAGCCCCTGGCTTGGTCTCTTTAAAGTTCTCAAACGACAGAACACATTTTGTGTATTTTTGAGGTGTGCTGCTATTTCTAGTCAAAACTGTATCTGTATGAACGCTTTCCAATCATGAAAGAAATTGATCCCCCCCCAAAAAACTGGCACAATTCTCATTCACAAAACCCTGATGGAGAGAACTGATTGTTTTAGGTGAAATGAAACTGGTGCGTTAACGTTGTCACTTCTTCTTAGAACAGTTGTTCAGCCAGTCCTCACCTTCAGTGATGGCTACGTTCTCAACGCAGCCGCACTGAGCTCTTTCAGCACTGCAGAGAGGAAGGAGACACGGTAGAAGGTGAAACAGCATGGCACTCAGAGCCACTGTGAGTGCACCGTGCAGCAATCATCTCAGAATGTTACATATCCGGACCATTCGTTGGCTGATGGAAATCAATGCGCGGTGACGGGGCTAATTTCTAGCAAACAGAAAATCATACACTAGACCTAAGAATGTATCATTGTATGTCATGCATAATCTTCCAAGAGAAATTTTTCATTCTACACTTATATCTTTTTTTTTAAAGTAGATGCAATGATCTTTTTGTTTTTATTTATTTATTTTTTCTTTTTTTTTTATTGTAAAGATACTATACAGAGGGTTACAGTTACATGAGTGAGGTTATGAGTACACTTCCTCTTGAACATTGTTACCCCCTCCATTGTTTTCCCCCTACCATCCCCTCCCTCCCTCCCTTCCCCGAGGTTCTTTTTTTTTTTTTTGATTGTGATTAAGTGATTACATAATTTCAAAGTCACAAGTTCATTCTAACTTCCCTGGAGCAAATTGTCTACCACAGTCTGTAATATATAACAGTGTTCACATGTTATATACCATATTTGTGATCAGCAGCATGGGGATATTTAGTAGTGGTTCAACCAGATGAGCGGGAGTTCTTTGTTTCTTAAGTCCTGTTAGTTTTGTCGTATCACCTAACATTTTGGATTTAGCATCCACTTATCAGGGAGACCATGTACCGTTTGTCTCTTCGTTCTTGGCTTACCTCGCTCAACATGATTCCTTCTAGCTCCATCCATTTCCCTGCAAATGCCATTATTTTGTCATTTCTAATGGCTGCATAATATTCCATTGTGTATAGATACCACAATTTTTGGATCCATTCATCTGTGGTGGGGCACCTAGGTTGTTTCCATATCCTAGCTATTGCGAACAGTGCTGCAATAAACATGGAGGTGCACGTGTCCTTGTATATTGGTTCCTGTTGTTCAGGGTAGATGCCTAGAAGTGGTATGACTGGGTCGTAAGGGAGGTCAATCTTTAGCTTTCTAAGGACCCTCCAGACTGCTTTCCAAAGTGGTTGTATAAGTGTACATTCCCACCAGCAGTGTAATAGGGTTCCTCTTTCTCCACATCCCCTCCAGCATTTGTCGTTGGCTGATTTGTGGATGTGGGCCATTCTGACTGGGGTAAGGTGGTATCTCAGGGTTGTCTTTATTTGCATTTCCTTCACCACCAGGGATGATGAACATTTCCTCATGTGTTTCTTTGCCATTTTTATTTCTTCATTTGAGAAGTCCCTCTTTAGTTCCCTTGCCCATTTAGTAATTGGTTTGTTAGGTTTGGGAGGGATTAGTTTCTTGAGTTCCCTGTATATACAGGATGTTAACCCCTTGTCTGATATATTGCTGGTAAATATTTTTTCCCAATTAGTTGGTTGTCTTTCTAGCTTAGTTGCGATAGATTTAGCTGTGCAGAAGCTTTTTATTTTAAGGTAGTCCCATTTGTCGAGTCTCTCTCCAACTTGTTGTGACCCTGGGACTCTGTTCAGGAAGTTCCTTCCTGTGCCTATTAGTTCAAGTGTCTCTCCTACTCTGTCCTGCAGTAGTTTCAGAGATTCAGCTTTAATGTTAAGGTCTTTAATCCATTTTGAGTTGATGTTGGTGCATGGTGATAGGCTGGGGTCCACTTTTAGTTTTCTGCATGTGGCTGCCCAGTTTTCCCAGCACCAGCGGTTGAAGAGGCTGTGTTTCTTCCATTGTATGTCTTTGGCTCCTTTGTCAAATATCAGCTGGCTGTAGGCCTGTGGATTTATTTCGGGATCTTCTATTCTGTTCCATTGGTCTTCGGGTCTGTTTTTGTGCCAGTACCATGCTGTCTTTGTGATTATAGCTCTGTAGTAGAGTTTGAAGTTCTGCATGGATAGCCCTCCCATATTGTCTTTATCCCCTAGAATTGTTTTGGCTATTCTAGGTCTTTTGTTGTTCCATATAAATTTTTGGACTGTTTTCTGTATTTCAGTGATGTACGTCATTGGGATTTTAATAGGAATTGCATTGAATTTGTATATTAGTTTTGGAAGTATTACCATTTTTACTATATTAAGTCGGCCTATCCAGGAGCATGGGAGGTCTTTCCATTTCCTAGTGTCTTCTGCAATTTCTTTCTTTAACTTTTTATAGTTCTCATTAAATAGTTCTTTTACATCTTTGGTTAGGTTAATTCCTAAATATTTTATTTTTTGGGAGGTTATTGTGAATGGGGTTGCTCCCTTTATTTCCCTCTCTTCCTGTACGTTATCAGTGTATAGGAAGGCAACTGATTTTTGTGGGTTTATTTTGTATCCTGCTATTTTGCCGAAGTGACTTATGATTTCTAAAAGTTTGGGGATGGAGTTTTTGGGATCGTGGAGGTATAGTATCATGTCATCTGCAAAAAGGGATAGTTTCACTTCTTCTTTCCCTATGCATCCCTATGTCTTTTTCTTGCCTTATTGCCCTGGCTAAGGGTTCTAGGACTATGTTGAAGAGGAGTGGAGACAGTGGGCATCCTTGCCTTGTTCCTGATTTTAGGAGGATTGGTTGTAGCTTTTCCCCATTAAGTATAATATTGGCTATTGGTCTGTCATAATTGGCTTTTATTGTTTTTAGAAATGTTCCTTCTATTCCTATTTTCTCCAGAGCTTTTAGCATGAATGAATGTTGAATTTTATCAAAGGCCTTTTCTGCATCTGTGGCGATAATCATGTGATTCTTGACCTTGGCTCTGTTGATATGCTGGATTACATTTATTGACTTACGTATGTTAAACCATCCCTGTGTCTCTGGGATGAAGCCTACCTGATCATAGTGTATTATTTTTTTTATGTGTTTCTGGATTCTGTTAGCTAGAATCTTGTTAAGGATCTTTGCATCTGTGTTCATCAAGGAAATTGGCCTGTAATTCTCCTTTTTGGTTGGGTCTTTGCCTGGTTTGGGGATGAGTGTGATATTGGCTTCGTAGAATGAGTTTGGGATAGCTCCCTCCTTCTCTGTTTCTCTGAAGAGCTTGAGGAGTATGGGTATTAGTTCTTCTTTAAAGGTCTTATAGAATTCTGCTGTGAATCCATCTGGTCCTGGGCTTTTTTTTGTTGGAAGACTTTTGATAGCTTCCTGTATCTCATTGTAGGACATTGGCTTATTTAATTGGTTAACTTCTTCTTTGCTCAGTTTGGGTAACTTGTATTTCTCTAAAAATGCATCCATTTCCACCAGATTTTCTTCCTTTAGAGAGTATAGCTTTTGAAAGTAGTCTGTTAGAATTGTTTGGATATCTTGGGTACATGTTGTGATGTTTCCGGTGGCATCCCTAATCCTATTAATATGGGTTTCCTCTCTTCTTTTTTTAATTAATCTTGCCAACGGGCCATCAATTTTGTTTATTTTTTCAAAGAACCAGCTTTTTGTTTGGTTTATTTTGGTTATGGTTTTCTGATTTTCTAATTGGTTAATCTCTGCTCTTAATTTGGTTATCTGGCTTCGTCTAGTAGCTTTAGGTCCCATTTTTTCTTGTTTTTCTAGCTGTTTTAGTTGCAACATGAGATTATTTACTTGGTCTGTCTCCATTCTCTTGATGTGGGCACTGAGGGCAATAAATTTGCCCCTCAGGACTGCTTTTGCTGTGTCCCACAAGTTTCTTTGTGAGGTGTTTTCATTGAGTTGTAGGAAATGCTTTATTTCTTCTCCGATCTCTTCTGTTACCCAGGCATTGTTAAGGAGTGTGCTGTTCAATTTCCATGTATTAGAGAAATTTCTGCGGTATGCTTTGTTATTGAGAGCTAGCTTGATTCCACTGTGGTCAGTTAGGATACAGGGAATTATGCCGATCCCTTTGTATTTGCTTAAGTTCCTTGCATGAACTATGATATGGTCTATTTTGGAGAAAGTTCCATGAGCTGCTGAGAAGAATGTGTACTGTGTTGTTTTAGGGTGAAATACTCGGTAGATGTCAGTTAATTCCGCTTGAAGTATGGCCTCACTTAATTCGGTAGCTTCTTTGCCAATCCTCTGGTTGGTAGACCTGTCCTTTGGTGAGAGTGGCGTGTTAAAGTCTCCTAGTATTATCGTATTGGGATCTATTTTATTCTGTAAGTTTGAGAGCATTTGTTTGACATATCTGGGTGCACCGATATTTGGGGCATATAAGTTGATGATGGTTATATCCTCCTCTTGGATTGTTCCCTTTATTAATATGTAGTGTCCGTCCTTGTCTTTCTGTACTGATTTTAATGAAAAGTTTATTTTGTCAGATATCAGGATAGCTACACCTGCTTTCTTACTGGGGGCATTTGATTGGTAGATCCTTTTCCACCCCTTCACTCTGAGTTTGTTTGTATGTTTGGCTGAGAGGTGGGTCTCCTGAAGGCAACAGATGGATGGGTCTTGTTTTCTGATCCAGTCCTCAGTTCGTTTTCTTTTAATTGGCAAATTCAGCCCATTTATATTAAGAGAAAGTATAGAGAGATGCATTGTTGTCCCTGCCATTCCGTTTTCCTAAGTTTTTCTTCTTTCCTTTCTTCCTGTGCTTGCTCAGTTAGACTTTGAGTAATGCCTGTTTGGGGCAGGTCCCAGTTCCTGGTTGCTTTCTTCAGGTTGTGTCCCCCCTCTTAGAATTCTTTGTAATGCTGGCTTAATGTTTATGTATTCATTTAGTTTTTCTTTGCTATTAAAAGTTTTCAGTTCTCCATCGAATGTGAATGCTAGCTTTGCCGGGTATATCAGTCTGGGTTGGCAGTTTTTGGCTCTCAGGGCTCGTATGGTGCTTTCCCAGGCTTTTCTTGCATTCATTGTTTGTGTGGAGAGATCTGCAGTGATTCTAATTTTTTTCCCGTTGTAGTATAGCTCCTTCTTCATTTTTGCTGCATGCAGGATTGTTTCCTTATTATTCAGATCCATCATTTTTACTATAATGTGCCTAGAAGTGTTTCTCCTGGGATCTTGCGTGTTGGGTGTTCGATAAGCTTTTGTGATGTAGTTAAGATGGTCGTTTTTGAGGTGGGGAAAATTTTCATTGACTATCTTGTTAAATAGGTGTTGCATTCCCTTGCTCTGGAATTCCTCACCTTCGTCCACTCCGATTATGTGAAGGTTAAATTTTTTAGCATTATCTGCTTGCTCTTGAATTTCCCTTTGGTTTAATTTGAGTGATTTTTCCATATCTGTCACTTTTTGGTCCAGTTGGTGTATTCTGTCTTCTGTATCTGACACTCTACCTTCCATTTCATTCACTCTGTTGACCATGGCTTCTATTGTGGTTTGCATGGAGGAAATGGATCCCTTTATGGATTCAATGCTGGTTCTCAGAGTACTGATCTCACCTCTCAATGAGGTGAGATCAGTATGCATTACCTCTAATTTGGCGTTTATCTCACTTCTTACTGAGGTTTGTGCAGCTTCTATTTTTGCATCCAACTTTTCTTTGATATCCTGTATATCTTTTTATAGTTCATCCTTGTGCTCCTTCAATTTCTGATCCATTTCTCGCTTTATTTCTTGAGTCATTGCCTCCAGCAACCCTTGGATGTAGCTTTTGTCTTCCATTCCTGCTTTGCTCCCACTGGGGCTCTCCCCTGCGTGGCTGCTGGCTTTTGAGGTGAGCTTGCTGTCCTGGGTAGTGGTAAACCTTGTGATTTTTCTCTGTGATTTTCGCATGGGGGTTCAGGAGACTGCTCTTCAATTTTGTTTTGGTGTGTCTGTCTTTGCTTGGTTGCTGATTCTGTATTGGTAGAGAGAGTCTGTGCCTGATCTGGATTCTGTTGGGAGCCTATTTCCAGCTGCTATTCTGACTTACTTAGGATTCTCAGCTCTCTGCTGTAGATTGCTGGCAATTCCCGCCTTTGGAAGGGTTGAGCAGCCTAGACTGCTTGTGCTTGCTCCTACGGGTGCTCTTAGGAAGATCAGATGCTCTGGATGCACTCTCCCAAATACTGGAGTCTGCTATGGGCTCCTGATGTGTTTTTGTTTGTTTGTTTTGGGCTGGTTGTGGGCTTGAACTCTAGGTTTTGGTGCTGTCGCTCAGCTCTTCAGCTCAAGGCTGGCACCCTACCATTTGAGCCACAGCACCACTTCTGACCCTTTTTGCTTTTGTGATGCTGAGGAATCAGATCCAGGGCCTCATACATCCAAGACTATCACTCTATTGCTGAGCTGCCTTATCAGCCTGAGCTCCTGCTTACTATCAGGTGCTGGCAGCCTGTGTTGCCCAATTCCCAGCCTAGGGTATATGGGTGGAGTTTTGGTGGGGTTTGGGCTTCTCTTGTCCTGAGCCTCCAGGTCTTTTGTTGTCACAGGCGTGCTTCCCGGGGAGTGTTGTTTCCTGGGTTTCTCCCCTCTGTTGAGGCGTATGCTCAGCTTTTTACTTCAGTTGGGAGGAGTTGGTTGTGTTGTTCAGGCGCCGGGTCCCCGGGCCTGGTTCCGGCCCCAGCCTGGAGCGTGCTCGTTAGGCCTATGCTAATGTGTATACCACCTAGGTTATGCAGCCTGGAGGACACAGTTCAAATTTCTTCTACTGTTGGTAGTCTTGACCCAGGGGCGCTGTTCCTGGCTTGGGCATTTAAGCTCCCTTCCAGGGGCACTCTTGCTCTGGCCTGGCCAGCAGAGTGTGCTCCACCGGCTGGTGGAGCTCTCGAACAGTTCCCGGTTTTAGTGGGTCCTGTGGTCAGGGTGTTGGGGTAGGGAGTCTAGGTCAGGGTCTGGGGATTCCCTCCAGCTCTGGTCTCCCTTGAGGGATTCACTGTCCCCTGTGGGGTACTCACCTTGTAGGTCGTCAGTTGTTGTTGCAATCCGAGTTCAGTTGGGGTGGTTGCGGGCTGGGTTGGGCGGCCCCCGCCGGGTCCTTGCGATCGCAATCGGGCGGGTGGTCTGCCGACAGGTCCCTTTGTCACGCTGCTGGTGCCGGGCGGCTTTGGCGGTATGGAGCCTCTCTGCTCCGGTGGAGAGTGAGGGGTGGGGGTGGGATCCTCCTGGAGACTCCCGGCTGGTAGGTTTCTCTGTTCCTGGTGATCCGCTGTTCTGCAATCCGGTATCTGGTGATCTGCAAGCAGCCCCCTGTGACTCTGGGGCTCCGGCAGCCCCCGCCGGGCCGGCTGGCCGGCGGCTTGGTGCACTGCTGCGGGGCCAGTAAAGGTTGGGGGAGGGGTCTTCGCTCTTCTCTGTTCTGAAATTCTTCTTTTCCTCTCTTTCTTTTTTTGTTATTTTCCACCTCTGGTTTTTCTCTGAGTGTTCGTCTTTTTGTTGTTGTCGGTCTCTTGGGGAGATTAAGCGTTGGAACTCGAACTCTCTTTTTGGTTGGAGAGAGCTGTGGCGTTTCCCTACTGCCCTGTCGCCATCTTGGTCCCCCCTCTACACTTATATCTTTTGAGAAAACTTCTCTTTCTACACTCACAGCTCTCTTAATAAAAAAAAATACATTTTTATGTAACAAGTTGTAGACCTTGAAAAATAACTTAAGGATTATTTTAGAAAAACTTAGTGGTTTAAAACATCAACAAGTGGATACATTCCATTATTATTCACACCTTATATATTTCAAAGCAATGGATTAATAAACTGCCACATAGCAGGATGAGAACATGGATGTAAGTGATGTTCTGTGGTTAAGCTCTGTCTTTCCTTGTCCGTGATCTCCCCTGGTGCCCAAGACAAGTCTTCACCCTTGGCAGGAGGGAAAACACAGGCAAAGGACTGTCCAAGCTCAGTTCCTGTGGAGCGGAAGAGAAACCCCAGAACAAGTGTGAAAATCAGCGACTCCGCTCTGTGAGCTGGGGCCTCTGCTCCTCATCCTCGAGGCTCATTCCACTTTGTGTACGCAGGAACAACAAGGGCAGTATGTGACACACAGCACCTAGACTGATATTTGAATGTCTGTGTGATGCTTGATGCGATCCTAGACCTTCCTCAGCTCACTCGAGGCTGCAAAAGGCTGAGGAAGGAAGAAGTTTCATTGTAAATTCCAAACTGAAAGCCATCTTCTTCTCTTTTTATTCCCCCTTCAGTCATGGGGCTTGAACTCTGGGCCTGGG
Source organism: Dipodomys spectabilis (assembly GCF_019054845.1). Classification (NCBI taxonomy): domain Eukaryota; kingdom Metazoa; phylum Chordata; class Mammalia; order Rodentia; family Heteromyidae; genus Dipodomys; species Dipodomys spectabilis. Next base: position 1,233,040 of record NW_024870743.1, on the reverse strand, counting down.
CACTGTCCCTCAGCTCTTCAGCTTAACACGAGCGCTCTACCACTTGAGTCACAGCACCACTTCCAGTTTTCTGTGGTTTTCATTGGAGACGAGTCTCATGGACTTTCCTGTCCAGGTTGGCTTTGAACTGTGATCCTCAGATCTCAGCCTCCTGAGTGGCTAGGATTACAGGTGTGAGCCACCAGCACCTGGCAAGCCATCTTCCTATTCTCTCAAATTCCTGCTTCCTTGGAGAAATGGGTATCATCTCAGATAACAGCAAGCAAGTCAAAATTGTGGGGGTGACATTTGGGAGCAAAGGGGAAGGCTAGGAAGCATTTTCCCAAGCTTCCTCCCCCATACTCCCATTCAGATTTGCACGAAAGGCTCCAATATGGGATCACAAACTAAAAATCTTCTTGTTACATAATTGTTCCTAGTACATTTTGTTTTGAAAAACCCCAAATAGTCACTTAGTGAAGCACCTTAGCAACCTTTTCCCCTTCATTTTTATTAGGTTTGTGGGCTTGTTAATCACCTTTGAAAGATCAACATACTCTACCCACAGGTTCTTATTCAAAAATGTATTTTAAGTTGTTTTTATTATCTTTAAGTAGATTTATGAAAGAGTTTCAATTTAACACATTAGTTTATAAGTACAATGTGTCTTAATGTCACCCCTTCCTTCAGACAATTTATTTTTGTAGATGTTTTTGTTCATTAGGACATTTCTCTTCTTTCATGTTTTAGTTCATATTTTAGTTCTTTCCCTTTTTTCTTCCAGACAAAACAGGGCCTTGTGCATGTTAGACAATGCTCTTTCACTGAGCTATGTCCCTTCCTCTCCAGTTTTTTAAGAGTGCCTTTCTAAGAGTAGTTTGGAATCTCCATTAAACAAAATTATGCAGTATTTTGCATCTGTTGCTATGTCAAGCTCCAAAGGATTATTCTTTTGTTATTCTGTGGTTTCACACTTTTTGATGTTTACATCCACACCTGCGACCTAGCTTGAGATTCCTTTCATGGACTGCAAGAGTTGTTGCCTCTGATTCATTCTTTGATTTGTGAGTTGCCAGAGCTCATTGCATCAGGAGTCTCCTTTATGGAATTACTTCAATGCCTTTTTCAAAATCCAGCTGACCATATAGTAACCCAAAGATGTGGCAATTGTTTTCTCTGATACCTACTTGTCTTGATTATCTTTTTTGTCTTCATTATTATAGACTTTTAGTTGTCTTTGAGATCTGGAAGAACAAATTCTACAAAATTGTGTTGTTTTAAATTGTCACACTTATTACAGGTCCTCTGAGTTTCTATGTAAGTTTTGGTAAATATTTCTTAGTATCCAGGATGGTGGTTGCTAAGTGTTGTTTGAAATTGTCGGGCATGAATTTGAGTTTAATTTAAGGATAATTATCATTTTAATAACATTAGTTATTCCAGCCATGAACACAGTGTAGTTTTCCACTTATAAGTACTTTCTGAATTTTCTTATATCGGTATGTTATAGTTCAGAACTCTTCATTATACATGTGTTTTTACCAGACTTATATTTAGGTATTTTATCATTTTGGTATCCCCATAAATGATGCTTAATTTAAGTTCACATTTCAAGGGCTCATTAGCAATGTGTGGAAAGCAAATTTTGGGCTGTGGGGCCGAGGAAAGGCCCCGTGGATTCCCTCGGCACCGCAGTAGGGGTCCAGCATCACAGAATGTCCTGTCCTACACACGAGAAGCCAGTGCCCCTCCCTGGCCCAAAAACGGGGTGGCTGGTCTGGCTTACAAGCTGACACAATCGACAGAGATATCTGCCCCTGCCTGCAGGACCCACAGAGCAGTATCTGCAGAAGGTGGAACCCGACGGGCAAGAAGAGTCAAACATCCCAAGTGCTTCCTTACCAGTCATATGGTGAGGACAGGCCGGGATGGGACAGGACCGGACAGGACCAGACAGGACAGGATGGCGGCACTGCCCAAGCAGCAAGCAGTGTGCAAACTGTGGAGGAGTAAACAGAAGAGGGAAAGGTAAAGTGTGTGTGTGTGTGTGTGTGTGCGTGTGTGCGCACATGTAGGCGTGTGTGTGTGCATGCATGCATGCATGCCAATGTAAAGGCGGGGGATTCTCTTGTGTCTCTAAGAAACTTGAGGCCAGCTCTTCAAGTCAGGATGCCCATCACTCTTGCAGTTATCATTCATTCCACGTTGCATTAAATGACAAAAGTAATAAGCAAGCTCCGAGGGCTCTAACTTACTCTTGTTCACATTGAGAAACAAAGGCTACACAGGACTGGCATGGCCTTGTCAATAGTGGCTTTCTCACTCGCTGGAGGAATTTTTCCACGTTTCCATTATTTGACTACTTTGTTCCTCTTCATGACGGCTATTGGCTGGCATAGTCCCTTTAAACTTAGAAAAGCCATCAATTCTCTTAGATTAGGAAGGGGAAATGTTGCCTGAAATGTTATTCTTTGATGTGGGTCACAAACTAGCATGGTACAAAAGGATAAAATTACAGTTACAAGAGTTCATTTTTTCATTTTGTTTTCTAGAAATGTTAAGCGTTGTTTTAATGCGATCGCTTCCTGTTGTATATTTTTATAGAAACACAGCTTTTGCTTCCTAAGAACACCTGCTAAAGATAATTTTGAACATAATGCTCTGCCACTTAATAGCATTTAAAAATGTATTTGCAGATACCAACAATAAAAATTCTCTAGTTTTTATTCATTTTAATTTCCCAAATAATTTACCTCATAACAGATGCCAAGAATTAAAACAAAATATCCAAATTTTTATGTGGCTTGAAAATAAAAGTTGAGTAGTGTAAGTATCAGTGCCTGTGGTGTTGAGAGTATCTGACAGATTATATCTTTCTAATCACATCCTCAACCTAAAATGCTCACATTAGGAAGTGTGGCATGAAAGGAACTTTTCAAGGCTCTGTACTTTATTGTTTTCACATATCTCTCCTGTGTAAAAATGAAATACCATCCCTTAAATTTATACACAAGCTCAGACAGAATGACTCTGAATAAAGAGTATAATTCTTGATTTTAATTCTGAGATGAGTTCTTACAGGATTACGAATGACAAGGTGAGTAACTTCTACAAGCACAGAGCCTGGATTGTTAAGTTTGTAAAGAAAGGGAAAGGCTCTAACTTTTTCCTAATTATCCCTTTTGGTTTGCTGGGGCCTTGCTATAGGAACGGCATATGTGCTAGTAGAGCCATGCATTTTCATTCAAGGAGACTCCTACAGTGTCCCTACTCACCTTTCCCCTCTCTGGAAACTAGAATCTATAACCTGCCACAGCTAGAAGTGTAGGAGAGGGAATCATGAGTTTCTGCACGGGGCTCTCTGCAGTGATTTTAATCTGGGTCATTCCTGCTCCCTCCTCTCATTTCCTCTGCCCACGCAAGGCACGCACTAACCATTCAGTGGTCAGGACTGCAGGCGGTATGCACGGATGGCACCCGGCTGTGCAAATTAGCTCAGTTCCATCGGTCAGCACACCATGCGGCCCAGCTCCGGCAGAGAGAACTCCCTTATAGAGCTTCATGCATCTGCTCAGACGCAGGGCTTCTAGCTTCCATGGAGCTGGCAGAGCGCTTCTGTCTCATGGGCCTGGGACAGATCTACTCATCTTTGCCTGTCCGCTCTGCCCTGTGCAGGCATCTGTCTGCTGCTCAGAGACCGGTGCTGGGCTGGCCGCAGGTGGGGACACGCTCTGCTTATGAACTTGGTGCTTCTGCTCTCTTTTCAGGATCCCCGGGAGCAGTCACCTGTGCCAGGGGGTCCCTGTGGTCCCTGCATTCCAGAAACCTAGAATTCCCAATTCCCTGGTGCATCAGTTTCAATATCCTGCCAAGTCTTATATTGTTGTGAGTTTAGCTGCAGGAGGTGAAACTCACGCTCTCTGAACTTACCCTCAGCCTTCCATGGCTGATTTCATGTTCTCATCTTTTGCTGTGCTTTCTCAAAATAATGGCTTTCCCCAGCAACAGCAAGACAATCCATTGTCCTTATGATAGCAATCTGGCCTACATTTCTCAAACATCTGATTCACTGGCAAGCTAATCCATTTCTTTCCATTGATATCTTGATATATTTCATCTCCAGTGAAAATTCTAACAATTGCACATCATCAGCTTGTACCAAAGAATATCTCTGGTAAGGGTGTCTTGGCACCAGTTCTTGATTCCTTGTTACCAACCAGCATAGTTCAGCTATAAACCCCATATGAATGCCTGCTTTCTGAACATGGTAGATACCAGTGGGTCCAGGATCGCCTGTTGGTTGCCTCTTGATTCCACAAACAAAAAATACCTATCTGGGTAGCTTAGGGATAGAAGAAAGAGAAGAAGGGAAGACAGAATGTAATCAAGAATTCCATGTACACTCTACAAAATTAACAAGAGTGAGTGGGGATGGAGGGCCGAGGAAGAGCAGGTGAGAATGTTGACAAGGGTGGTATTGATCGAGACACATGGTACCCACACACTGCTTAGGTAAATAACAGCTCCTTGGTGTAACTACCTAAAGATGATTTTTTTAATGAAGGGGAAAAGAACATGATTTTTTTCCTCTCCCAATTATAGAGAACAGAAGTCCAAAATAAAGTTCAAGTTGCCATGATGACCCTTCTCCTGAGGAGATGGGGAAGGCTGTGGCCGCTGCTTTGTGCTCATTCTTTGACTTGCTGCTGCGCCCTGGGGTTCCTGCCTCTGTGTTTGCCTCTTCTGTGTCCCTTCCGGCCTCAGTCTCCATGGGACACTTTCCTCGTCACACTAGGACAGCAGATATATCACAGTAGGGCTTGCCATGATGTCTTATCAAGATGGAATGAAATTAGGAAGGACCCTGCTTCCCCATTAGGACACACTGAGAGATGCCAGGGCTTAGGATTCCAGCACCAGGGCACTGGGGACACTTTTCACCCTGCAGCAAGTCCATCCTGTGAAGGGTGGAGTCTACAGTTCATCTGGGAGTGGAAAGGAAGAGCTCAGCGCCATGGGGGAGCCTGAGCTGCGTGTGGTTGTACAGCAGCCTCGGCTACGCTCACCGGGGCTCCCCGAGTCTGGAGTGAAAGCCTCAGAATTGCACTGGTTGTGTACTACGCCAAGCACTAATGGTTCTAAGTCTGGCTCCCCTCAGAAAGTGCTCTGGGCCTTGGGGAAATGGTTCTGAGCTGCTGATCACTGCTCCAGCTGGCACATGCAAGGCTGTCAGAAGCCCCCCTTGGTCCCGGGCTCTGGGCATGGGGGAGGCTCCGGGGCCTGCTCCACGCGTGGCCTGCTCCACGAGCCTCCCTCCCCTCCCCTGCTGAGTCATGGAGTGACTTCTGGCACCCAGATTCTCTTCATGCTCTCCCAAGTGACTCCTCTGATATCACTAGTACTTCTAAAATGTGCCCTGCAGGCATCCACAGCATCCAACTCTCATGCCTGGATTCTGCGTCCCAGTGGGCAGCTAGGCAAAGTACCTCATGGAGTTTCCAAATTTAACACGCTGAAAACCGATCCTAACTTCATCCCTTCTCAACACAGCCAGCTGGCACCGCTTTAGAAACCACGTTCTCTATCTCAGCCAGCACTACAATCTCCATTCCTTTTGCTCTAATTCTTCTTCAAAGCAGTCATTCTGGACCATCTCTTCTCTCTCTGGTTTGTTTTTGTTGTTGTTGTTGGTTGTGGGGCTTGAACTCTGGGCCTGGGCGCTGTCGCTCAGCTCCTCAGCTCAAGGCTAGCGCTCTACCACATTGAGCCACAGCACCACTTCTGGTTTTCTGGTGGTTTATTGGAGATAAGAGTCTCATGGACTTTCCTGCCTGGTCTGGCTTTGAACTGTGATCCTCAGATCTCAGCCTCCTGAGTAGCTAGGATGACAGGCGTGAGCCACCAGCGCCCATCTCCTTCTCTTTTACTTCAACACATCCTATGAAGTTATAGCTTCATCTTCCATTTCTTCATCACCGACCCATCAAAACACCATGCCAGACAAATGCTGCTCCATTATCCCCAGGTACTCAGAGACGTCTTCTGAAGCTCACATGGTCTCATATGACCCCTTCTGGGTCACGTGTCGGTGCACATCCTTAGAGAAGCCTCCTTCACCGCAGGGCAGGTGCTCTGGCCCTGGGTCCTCCGCCACCTGTCCCCGGTCCCCACGTAGCCCTGAGATTACTTCCTTTCATTTCCTCACACAGCAATGGCCCTCTTGCCTTCCGCTGTAACCCTGCACCCCTCATTCTGGAGCATTCCTCCCCTCTGTTCCCCTGGCTGGCTTCTTTGGTCTTTTAAGTCATTATCGCAGTGACGTTTCTGACTTCCCGTGGCTCCCTGCATGCTTGTTTCCTTCCCCAGTGGTGGGATCAGGATGGTGTCCACCCCTTACTCTTGCAGTGCGAGTGGTCTTGGTGGAGGTCTGTCTCTGCAAACAGGGTGCTACTCTTGCAGTGTGAGTGGTCTTGGTGGAGGTCTGTCTCTGCAAATAGGGTGCTACTTGTTCTCCACAGCTGGTCTGAGAGACCTGGGTACGGTCACCTCTGGATCTTGCTCTTTTACGTGAATGAATGAAGTGCTCCTGCCTCTGCTTCGGAGGTGGCAGAATGCCCAGGAGCCTGCCGCCCCTGGCCGGGTGGCGCCGCTGGGAGTGTGCACACGAGGGCTCCAGCTGGCCCTTTAGCTGGCCAGTGTAAGATCCTGCAGGGAGGGCAGCGTGAGGGACGCAGGGCAGCAGGGGGCTGCAGTCCTTCTGGTTAGAAGGCCTTCCATGTTCCAGGGCAACTCGCTGCTGCTGCAGTCCCTGAGCCTCAGCTTGGCTGCGGCAGGGGCGGAGGGTGACGGGCGGGTGGGGGGCGAGGGGGGGTGGTGTGAGATGCTACTTGCATTTATCAGATGACGAGAGAGGGCTCTGAGTGGATGGTCCGTAGCCTGCGGCTGACCCCTCCTGTGAACACTAAGTGTTAGAGGAGCCCTTGCGTACATCAAAACTCGCTACGCTTCCTATCCATGGCAGACTATTTCCTGTTTAATATCCAGAATCGCACTAAGGCAAAATGGGATTTTTCTTTGTCCTTCGTCCTTTAGTGTATTTCAAGACCAAGGACTGTGTCTTTAAACTATTCCCTGTACAAAGCAAGCAGCGCATTGCCACCTGCCCTGGGAAGAGACTGTATTTTCTCTCTTCACAACGGGCTTGATGAAGTGTGGGGGGAGGGGGGAGGCACAGGCTGCAGTCCCCAGCAGGCTCCTGTGTGTGCTCCGCTGGCCATAAATTAAGTGTGTGTATGTCAACTGAGTCTCCATTAAAATAATCACAGGAATAACCCGTCTTCACAATAAATCCAGGGAGAAAAGTTGCATAAATATAATTTATGAGTTCCTAAACTGGGAGAGGCAAAGAGAAAATCAGAAAGGGAGAATAAAAAAAAACAGAAATGAGAAACCGTTGCACTGGTGTGGCTGTGTAAGAAGAAAACACGCACTTCTTACCAACCATCCCCCAAATTATGCAATGAACGCCGAGAGCTGTCAAATCGCTTTCTAATTAAATTCATACATTTGTTCCTCTTCAAAAATGGCCACATACTCCATCTGCTAGTGCAAAATGCTGGGTTGCTTTCAGCCAATATTCTACGCCTGGGCTGTTCCCGCTGAATCCAGGGTCACAAGGACCCCAGACTTCAAACGCAGCTCCCAGGAGGACCACAGCAAAGCACATGCTCACACTTGAGTTATTTATCTTCATCTTTATGATAAAAAAGATCAAAAATTGCATGAAAGTTAATCATCAGAGGGTTCAAATTGCAGGCACAGCTCTGACAGGTTGACGAACATTTTTAGTGGTATGATAATTTGGTTGGAACGCAGTGATTCTTTTTAACAGCTCATACTAAATCAGACGAGTGTGAACTCCATCCACTCAACGAAAATCTCAGACATTTCAGGGGCTGCACCACCACACATGTGGGTGCTCGTGTGTGTGTAACCAATGTATGTGCAGCCCACGTGTGGGCTCATGGGCATGATGAGTGTGTGATCATGCATGTGATCGACATGTGTAACCATGAGTACAATGGTGTGCTTCACATGTGATCGTGCGCGTAGCATTGTGATCTACAGGTGTGACCCCTGTGTGGTCATGGGTGTGGCCTGTGTGTGTAATTATGTGTGTAATCCACGTGAGCTGCTTTTGCTTCCCAGGGCTTCCCAGGACCCTTGTGGCCGCTTTTGCCTCCTCTGCTCCACTCCCTGTGTAAACGCACAGGAAATCTGCCGGCAGAAGCTCAACCCCCTGCTTTACGAGACTCCCCCCCAAACGCATCCTCTCACAAAAACTGGAATACGGGAGCTGTTTTAATTTCCCGAGACCATCCCTTGCCTGAGTTTGAGTCCATGAATTCCAAACAACCACTATTTCAACCATTTGACTTTTAACTAATAAAGAACATTCCTACGGTGTTATTATTAGTGGGTATGAAAACTGGTATCAATGTGTGATTTTTAGTAATTATATGACTCGGTAGCATCTCGTTAACTGCACGTTAGGATCATCATTATTGCTTTCACACAATAAAATCTCTAGTAAGTGTTTAATAGTTTAGTTGCTCTTAACAGACACCCTCCCTCGAAGGCTCACATGTGTTTTCTCAGATGAATTACGTACATCAGTCAGTTCCCGATGCCAAGAGCAGCTGACCTGCCTCCGACGGGCCTGGGGGTCAGCACCCACAGGTCCTGGACTCCCTGCTGAGACCTTCCTTCCGGCTCAGCCTCACAGCGGACTCTAGGCTGGTCAGGGAGTGTGTGGAAATGGCCTTTCTTTCATTCTGCTTCTGAAATGGACTCTCAAGTTCTTACCTGGTGTTTCCTCTTCTTCTTCCAAACTACTCTTTTCCCCTTGGCCCTCCCTGCACGGGCCTCCCCACACAGGCCCCACCCGTCCGAGAGGCCTCAGTGTGGAGGATTTGTTGAGCCCAAGGGCACCTGCCTTGCAAACACTTCACAAGGATTCTGAGCTGTGCTTGGGAGATGGGGTCTTATTCCTCACAGCCGGAAAACCTTTCGCCATGATTTCTTTTCAGTGAGAGTGGAGCGTGTGTCTTCCAACCTCCCTGGAACAAGTTCCTATCAAGCCATTTGCCACATTCTGATTAAGCTTGCTTGTTCCACTGTGTTCTGGGTGAGAATAATCCCATTTCCCAGGGGGAAACCCTCAAGGTGCACCGGCTCCCAAACACACCAGGAATGCCTAAGGACCTTTCACTCACTCACCCCTCCCTATAGCCAGCACAGAGCCTAAAACAGGAAGAGAAGTCAGGCACACAGACACAGGCCCCAGGGAGCTATCGTCCCTGAAACCAGACGGGAGATGTGTGCCCCTCTGCCTATGGGGGCTCCAGCCTGCTCCCTGCTCCCTGGTCTACCTGGAATGAGGAACAAGATGCCTTGGGGACTCAGAAGCAATCTACCAGGAGAGCGGGTGGCATCTGAGTGCGTGTCTTTCGTTTGAAATCATGAGAAATGTAAAAACAGAGGCACATTTTACCCTGAAGGGAAGAAGAGCCCTCCTTTCTAAGGTAAGATCTTCTGAGTCAAAACCCTTTGCCAGGGGAAACACACATGTAAGTGAGGTGCTTAGATTATTGTACCTATGCCAATCACTAAGAACCTATGTTCTTGACTCCTCAACCTTCATTCAAAAAAGAGGAAATAATTACTAACAAAGAATAGAGGCCAAAAATAATGATTGGATACCTACAACAATAATCTGCTGTGGATTAAACTCATCATTTCCATCTTCATGCGGATCCCAGCTTTTGAAGAGATTCGGCTCATGGAGAGAAGCAGAACCTAGAAGTTCACACTTTCTAACAAAGCCCTCACACTGGCATGCACAAGGCAGCCTGCAGGATCCTAACACAATCTCACACATCACGCGGGACCTCATGGAGGGGGACAGACACTCTCTTCATGTGTGTCAGCAGCCCAGTTTCCCTTCAAGTGATTCAGCTTGCTTTGTGAGGTTGCAGGAGATGCTTGCTTATTATCTGCAAAGCTGTCTGCATCATTGCCTCCTACAAATCCACAGCAAACCTTCCTCCGTCAAAGCCATCGTTACGCTGTGCCTCCCGCCATCCTCAGCTTCTAAGTCACAGGACCATTTTAGTTAAGCTGAATGAGAGGGCTCTGCAGGGGTTTAGGAGCAGAAGCTTAACTCCCTTGCAGCGCTGACTTCCTGTAACCAGGAGCCTTCGCTCCTGAGTTCTGCTAGGGTCCCAGACTAAGACAGGAATGAGCTTCTGTAGACACTCCTCAGGATAAGACAGGGCATCGTGGACAAGAAGGCACTAGGAGCTTCAGCCTGTAACCCACAAGATCTTTCTACGCTCAGCCTATTGCTTAGGTCCTGCCATTGTCTTAACCATACAGAACTCCATAGATAATCACCACGTGGGCAGAAGGTCCCTGCACCTCCATGGCAGACCAGGCTTAGGGAAGTAGAGGCGGGGAGATGGCAGCAAATGAGGCCTGGCTTTCAGGTCAGACAGCCCTGTTACTCCTCAGCCCATCCCCCACTACATACCCAGCACCCCAGTCCCAATAGCCGTGTGCACACCGGTCCTAGGATCTAATGGTGATGTCTTTTCACTTGACATGCTGAAGAGGAATTCAGCTCGCTCAAATTATAACCTTTAGTGTTAGGTGGTAGATGGAGAAATTCAAAAAAGAGTCATGGGAGTTATTGCTCTGGACCCCACGTGTGAGTGAGTGTCTTTCTGCATCTGGGTTATTTCACTCTGCAGAAAGATTTCCAGGTCCACTCACATTCTTATGAAGGACAAATTCTCTTCCTTTTAAATATTCCAGTGTGTGTACGTGTGTGTGTGTGTGTTCACACTGGTGTGTGTTCACACTGGTGTGTGTATGTCCATATGACACTCCTTGCTCATTCATCTGTCCACAGAGATTCCAGTTTGGAACCAGTAAACTTGAAACAACTTTTGGCGTCCTCATATTACTGTCAACAGAAAATGCAACGTAATGGGATGCCCAAAAAGGTATAATGCCTGCTCACAGCAAAAACGGATCAATTTATATAATTGAAGGAGACTTTGTGTACTGCAAACAAGGATCAACAACTACAACCAAGGAAACATCTTGGTTTTCACAAGAGCGTGAAAAAAACCAAGCTCAAGTAATATTAGAAAACAAAGCAAATTCATTTAGATAAATAGGATATAGCCCATAGTTCCTCTAGTCTATAAGTCTGCCCACTTCTTCCTCTCCAGGTACAAAAGCAAGCTGGTGTTACAACAATAAAAATAAAAGTGGAAAATTAGGTCCATTATCATAGCCCCGAGAATCCAGAAAAAGCTTACATATGTGTTACAGTTATGAAATGACAACTCTTTCTAAAACAATTACTAGTGTCATAAGTGTGTTCACATATCACTGCAGTGTCTGGGGTAATTGGGAGCCGTTGGATTCCTTATCACATGTGCAATAACTGTTGAGTGTCAAGTTCTGTTTTAAATACATAAAAACAAAGCTTCACACTAATACCTGGTAGAAAGGGAAGGGTGTTATAATAGATATTTCAGATAATCATGGATATTCTTCTAATTTAATTGATATAAAAAAATCACACCAATGCACATTGCATAAACTCTGGACTCACACCAACGCACTTCGTGTGAACTCGGGACTCACACCAACACACTTCACATGAAATCTGGACTCACACCAATACACTTCACATGAACTCTAGACGCACACCAACACATTTCATGTGAACTCTGGACTCACACCAAAGTACTTCACATGAAATCTGGACTTACACCAACACACTTCATGTCAACTCTGGACTCACACCAATGCATTTCACATGAAATCTGGACTTACACCAACACACTTCGTGTGAACTCTGGACTCACACCAATGCACTTCACATGAAATCTGGACTTACACCAACACACTTCATGTGAACTCTGGACTCACACCAATGCACCGCGCATGAACTCTGGACTCACACAAACTCACTTCATGCACATTGCAATTGACCAGTATGGATCTTCACGTTATTTTAAACTTTGAGAGCTGAAAGTTATCAAGATGTCCAGAAGTTGATGGAAGAAAGCTCAGCTTTTGCCGTAGACAACACATACACTCTCTTCCTTCCTTCAAGGTGACAGACATTCATTTTTCAAGACATTATTTAACAAATACTAACTCTGAATAGCTCCCACTTGTCTCTCAGTCATTCTTTCCCATTAAAATTGCCTGCCATGAGAAAAAGAAAAGAAAAGAAAAGGGTGAGTTCTGTGAGGAGCTAAATCACTCGACTTCCCTGAGGCAACGACTGGATTTCAGCATGTGAGAGCATGGGTTCTTACAGACTTCCTGATTCCTCACACAGACACTGAAAGAGCTTCCCCAGTAAGAAGAGCTAATGGAGTGAGAATGTCTGCAGCTCCACCAAGGATTTCCTTAAATGAGACGGTGCCCATTTGGATCCAGAGTTTCACACTCCAGGGCATGGAGAGAAGGGGCACTCGGAGCAGCAGGCAGCACATGGGCTAGGGCCTTGACTCAGGTTAAGGCCCAGAGTTTGACTCACCATCATTCTGCACCAAGTTCAGCACCAACACAGCAAAGATGGAGAACCTCATCTCAGTATTATGAAGAAGGAGGCTTCCTCGCTCCAACCTCTTGAGAGTGACTCCAACTGATGGGGCACCAATCCAGGTTCAAACCAGCTGATCACTCACAACATTTACTAGATGTATCACCAAAGAAATGCAGATTACTCAAAAATGACATCATTTTTCTTTGCTCGATTAATTTATGAGGATTATTTCCTAGTAGAAAGGGGAAAAAGTCTGGCTAATTTTGAAAAAAATACTCAATGGTGCCTATAGTTAAAAATAATATAAAGTCATTTTAAAATAACAGAGTTTACTTAAGCATTTTGTTTTTTCCCTCCCCCTCCCCAAATTAGAGAAGTGTATATACAAGATGCAGGGCACCGACATCAAATACAGTGAAAACAGGGGTTATACCATGGGGAGGAACATACAAAGCAACAAAAAAAATCACATGGTACATTATAAATACATCAGAAACAGTAGCAAGAAAGAAAAAAGATATTTGTGTCCTTATCTTGGGGTTCAGTACACTTAACATCATCTTATATGGTCATATGCACAAACTTTGGAGGGGGATGTAGTTGAGGAGGTGGGAGGGAAGGGATGGTAGGGGAAAACAAAGGAGGAGGCAACAATGCTAGGTAGGAAATGTACTCATTACCTTGCTCATGTAACTGTAATCCCTCTGTACAGTATTTTTACAATAAAAATGTACAAAAAATAACAGAGTAACCATAGAGTGATGTAAGCTCAACACTCATATTTTCTTTTATTTCAGGGAAAATGAGCTCTACCTGCTAAACTATAAGATGCAAGACAGATCATGATATGGTACGCTCATGTGTATGATATCAGTTGATAAGTGGCAAGTAAAATATGAATATTGACTAAAAGAGAAAACTTTTAGGAACTGTGGAAATCTGCAGGTAAGTGTGGGGTGGGTAGGACTTGGTCATTATGTATTACTGCTTGTCAAAACATCACTGCCAGATAGAAACTCATCAGTGGGATGATTTAAAATGACGAGCTCCATGAGCAAAAAAGGCAGGCCTGAAGCTCTCTGTGCCAGACACACATGCGTGCAAGAGTAGAGCAGTGCAGGAAGTCACGTCCACTGACACACGGAAGAAGGGGTTTTGGAACCACTGACAACTCAGCTGATAAAATTCAGTAAAAATAAAACAGCAATGCATCCTGGTCACGTCACCTCTTTCCACATTGCCATCCCTCCCTCCCTTCCCACCTCCCCTCACCCCTCCCTCCCTTCCCACCGTCCCTCACTCTTCTTAATGTTGTGGGTACACAGTGAACTCTTAACTGCATTCTCCTTCTCTTCTCTTCATTCGTCTACCCCTTGCCCTTGACCCCATCCCGAGTGCCCACTTCATGGTCTTTTATTTTGTTGACCTTGACTTTATCTTCCTAAGGAGTTACACTACATGACACAACTATTAATAAGGGCTTAGATGAGCCTTCCTAGACATGTCAGTCAGAATAAGCCAGCATGTGTCAAGTGTCCATTTCTCTCTAGCGACAAGTATGGTTCATGAAACAAAACTACCTCTCAATGGGTGACAATGTTTTGTAGAATGGGAACTTCTTTGTACAACTACTTAAAGATACCAAAAAGAGTTAAAAAAAAAAAAAAAAGAACTAGCTCACGTAAGTGTCTCCATTAAACTACGCATAGCACTTGAGGTGTGGTTGCATTGGTAGAATTCCTGCCTAGAAAGCACAAGGCTCTGAGTGAGTTCACAGTGATGCCAAAAAGAGAAAGGCTGAGATCTGAGGATCACAGGAAAGCCAGCCCAGGCAGGAAAGTCCGTGAGACTCTTATCTCCAATGCACCACCAGAAAACTGGAAGTGGTGCTGTGGCTCAAGTAGTAGAGCGCTCACCTTGAGCTGAAGAGCTGAGGGACAGGGCCCAGGCCCAGAGTTCAAGCCCCATGGCTGACAAAAAACAAAAAAAGAAAGAAAACAAAGATGAAGAGAAGGAGGAGAAACAAGAGGCAAAAAAAGAAAAGGAGAGAAGAAAATCCACCATTAAGACCACTACCAAAAACTTAAGTAGTCCACTTCATTATTTCTCTAACATGAGCAGGTTAGTTTTACTGATCACAAGGTATTTATCATTGGCATATTAATATTTGTCCAAGCCATTAAAAGCATTCTTATGTACACATTATGAAAATGCACATTAAATGTCAAATATTTTTTGGTGTTAAAGAATCTGTATCTGTGGGAATGCACATACATCTCTCTACAGAAAACTCCTCAGAATGTACTTTGTGTTGATTTATTTAAATGCTCAGGAGGTTTGTGAGCAAAACGTAAAGGGAGGGTTTTGAAAATTCATTTAGACAATAGGAAATGCGGTGTTTTAATCATTTTATTGGTTTTGCAGTGATAACAGGCCCATCTCCTGCCTTGCATCTTTCCATATCTTTGGCAGCAAACAGCCTATAACATCTAAAGCAGATGGGCCTCTAATTTTAAATTCCCATGCTAACCAAAAATATTGGAATATGGTAAAAGTGGAATTAATAAAATTATATGCAAACATCCAACAAAAACTGGTACTTGTGCCAAATTCAATAAAGACTCAGTTGGAGCTTTCCACTGTTAGATCCTGCACAAGCCATCATAAATATAATTCTGCAAGGCTTCTGCTGGCCACAGCATGGAAGACAGATGGGAATTTTATTTCATCTGGCCCTGTGAAGACAGAGCATATTTCTATCCTTGTTATCATGTGCACACACTCTCAGCTTAAACTTAACACAGACAGGTCTGAAGAATTAGCTGTGTGTAGCCATTACCCTTTCTGGACACATCAGGTGCACAGCCCGTGCGTACCCTGAACAGAGCCTGCATCTGTCAGTGCTGGTCAGGCCTCTTGGTGCTCTGGGAACAGGTGTTCAACTGCACCCTGGCCACTAACCAACAGACACAATTTCCCTGCGGCCCCCTTCATTCAGGGGTCAGAGATTTTTCTCTAGACAAGGCCAGATATCCCCTGCAGGAAGCTATCTCTGGCTGAGAATCCCCATGTTGGAGCTGGTTTGATGGATGCTGAGTGTCATTCCATATAGACTGGGCCTGCCCAGCTCCATTGACACCACTGAGTTTATTTGTTGCTTGATGCTTGAAACCAGAGCCTTGGACTTGTCAGGGAGCAAGTACTCTTCCTCTGAAGTCATGTTCCAGCCTATTTAAAGGTTTTGCTTTTGTAGTTTGGCTGACTTCTTTGTCACATTTATATCCAGAGAGCCTGGTTGGTGACACACCTTGTTTACTCTTGCTATGGAGCCAGCCAATATCATCTGACAATGACAACATGTCAAGCTTTTATTGGTTAAGATGGAGTCTTGCAAATATTCTGCCTGGGCTGACCTCAAATTATGGTCCTCCTAGATAACTGCCTCCCATTTCTATCCACCAAGGAGTTAGGATTGCAAGTGTGAGCCACAATGCCTGGCTATGACAGCACTATTCAAGGATATTTAACCAGTTCCAGGTGAGAACATCTAGGGACACATTTACTGTTCCTCTACTAATTTGTGTCTAATAATTCAAATCAAGATTCCTGTAGAGTCTTTAATTTTTAAAATATTTTATTAAGTTCTTAAAATGTCTTCCTAAAGAACTCTTAAACATCTTCAAGTATTTAATCCTCTCTTTTTTTGCTTTATTGTGATTATAGAGGTGATGTTCAGAGTGGTTACATTTACATGCGTCAGGCCGCGAGTGCACGGCTTTCATACTGTGCCATCTGCTCCTACAGACTCAGGAAGGAAGAACTGGTCAATCGTATCTTCTCCTGCTCATTTCTGCATTGTTTACTATATATATAGTTATATATATATATATAGTTATATATATATATAAAACTATATAAAACTATATATATATAGTCATATATATAACTATATATATAGTTATATATAACTATGTTATATATCTGTTATATATAACTATATATATATATATATATATATGTAGTAAAAAATTGTTACATGATGAAACCAAAAGATAAATTGTCCTGTTGCCTGCAACTCTCCCAGCTGTTTGCTTTGTAACGTGTTGTAAGTGGCACCTTGGCCTCACTCACGCCATGAGTTCAGCAAGGTGAGCTTGTTATTCCCACACACACATAGTCCTGATTGCCACCAGCAGGCAGCAACCCATGCATGGCTGGTGGAAATCAGGGCTGCTCTGATTAGAAATGTGGTAGAGCACCAGCCTTGGGCCAGAGAGCTCAAACATAGCACCCAAGTCCTGAGTTCAAGCCCCATGACAAAAGGAAGGAAGGAAGGAAGGAAGGAAGGAAGGAAGGAAGGAAGGAAGGAAGGAAGGAGGGAGGGAGGGAGGGAGGGAGGGAGGGAGGGAGGGAGGGGAGAGGGAGGGAAAGAAGGAAGAAAGGGGAGAAGAAAATAAAAGAAAGAAATAGTGTTTGAACTACTCCCCACCAGGACACTTGGTTCCCTTACAGCACAGAGCAATGTTGTCTCAGACCTGCATTTTCAAATGAGAATGGGCTCACATGTCTGAACTACTTTCTGCCCCACAATCATGCTCAAGCCAGCCTAGCATTGCCACCCCTCCTGGCATTCCCTTTGAAGTTATTAGTTCGAAAATTCAAATTCTTATAATGACCTATTCTTGCCAACCTAGTAAAAGCTAATGGGCTGGAAAGAGAAGACTTGTGTGTGTTGTGTGTGTATGTGAGTGTGTCCAAATTTCCCAAGGGCTTTGAGTGTTCTGTGAATGTTCAAGTCATTGTTTTGTATCAAGAAGTCAAATGTATGGCCACATAAGACAAAAGCTGACCCATGGATGCAGGGAGGGGGTGTGTCTTCTTTTTCACAATTCTCTCTGTGGAACCTACATGATCAGCCTGGGATGACACTCAGTGACAGTCAGGACTGATACCCACCTGTCAGATCTGCTTGTGACTTGCTTGTCCTTCAGGACATGGAAAGGGATTTCTGCCATGATGGCTATTACTTTATCAACAGCTGCATTAATAACATGATAACAGGTAATTCCACTAGCCAGAATTAATCCACCAGCCCAAGATAAAAATGCAGTAATGATGGGCGTTTGACAGCAAGTGGCCCAGGCACAGACAGAGCCAGGAGGGGTGGCACTGCTCCAAACCTCTGTGCAGACCCGGGGGGGGGGCAGCGTGGGAGCAGGGTGGGGGCAAGGCGGGGGGCACAGGGTGAACAGGGCAGGGCAGGGGCTCCATCTGTGGTAAAGCTGCGGAATGCTTGTGATTGCACCATGTTGATTGCCTTGTGATACGGCCTTACATCTAAAATTCCATCTGTCCCCCATTTGTCTGGAAAGCGCACCACACCTGATAAGCACCGCAGCAGCCTGGGCCTTGCCGCACATTGGGACTGTCTCCTGACGGCTGGCACATGCTCAGTGCACATCCTCTCACCTGGCGCACAATCAGTGCATGCCCACCCCGCCTGGAACACGCTCAGTGCACATGCTCTCACCCAGCACACACTCAGTGCACGTGCACCCCGCCTGGAAAATGCTCAGTGCACGTGCACCCCGCCTGGCACACGCTCAGTGCACATCCTCTCACCTAGCACACGCTCAGTGCACATCCTCTCACCTAGCACACACTCAGTGTGCAACCACCCTGCCTGGCACACGCTCAGTGCATGTCCACCCCACCTGGCACACGCTCAGTGCACATGCTCTCACCTAGCACACACTCAGTGTGCAACCACCCTGCCTGGCACACGCTCAGTGCACGTCCACCCTGCCTGGCACATGCTCAGTGCACATGCTCTCACCTAGCACACACTCAGTGTGGCTCCACCCAGCCAGGCACACGCTCAGTGCACACCCACCCCTCCTGGCACACGCTCAGTGCACGCCCACCCTGCCTGGCACACGCTCAGTGCACATCCTCTCACCTAGCACACACTCAGTGTGCAACCACCCTGCCTGGCACACACTCAGTGCACGCCCACCCTGCCTGGCACACGCTCAGTGCACGCCCACCCTGCCTGGCACATGCTCAGTGCACGCCCACCCTGCCTGGCACATGCTCAGTGCACGTCCTCTCACCTGGCACACGCTCAGTGTGCAACCACCCTGCCCGGCACACCCTCAGGGCACGCCCACCCTGCCTGGCACACGCTCAGTGTGGCTCCACCCAGCCAGGCACGCATGTCCTTGTGCTCACTTCCCACTGGACTTCTGTGGGTGGTAGATCTGCTTTCTTTGTATAAACCACGTCTCTACAGTTTACCTCAAAGCCCCAAGAGCTAGTGATGATCTAGAGCACTGCCTTGAAGGCCAGCCAGTCCACACAATATGGAGGCAAATTCTTGAACATGAGCTGATGATGGTCAAGAGGGCCTTGAAGTGCGTCCAGGACTCTGATAGTCTACACAGAAGATGATTGAGCCTTGCACAGAGAGGAAGAATTGGTCACAAGGGAGAGGGGTAGGCCATGAGCAACAGCTCCAAGGTGAGAACAAACCCGAGAGACCTGGAGAATCAGAATAACTTCTTCTTCACACGGCATTTCCAGTGTATTGCTGACATGACGATTCTAGGATGCACAATTGTGCTTCAAATATGAATTGGATTCTTAGTGCAATGCCCCACTATATGGAAATACAGTCACATAAAATATATACTTTGTATGTAAAATAGTTTCAAGTGTTTTCAGACAACTGATCATGTTTTCAGAAAATTCTATTAATAATTTATAGAATATAGAGTTGTAAATTCATGTCTTACTGTTACTTGGTTTTAATCATCATGAACATTCTCGCATTGAAGCAGTTAATATGTAAGTGGTTATTTAAATATATCTCAATAAGACCCTATATATATATATATATATATATATATATATATTCTGTATTCTGAAAGAAAAAGACCAGATTAATGAAGAGTGCTGTAGCCAGGCATGGGGAATCTCTGAAAGAAAGTTAACCAGCTTTGGCCTTATCAAGGATTATCAGAAATGTGGATATTAGTGACCTGCTAGTTTGTTTAAATCTGGAAGTTGCACTTGGAAGATGGGTTCAGAGAAGTTGGGAAGGAAGGGAAGCGCACGGACAGCAGGGCAGCACGGGGTGGGGCTCCTGAGCGCTCACAGGCATCCTGGCTACACTTCGAGAAAGGTGCAGTTCTGCATCCCCCACCCAGTGCTCTTTATTATATGTGATCTTCACCTTTGTGTAAGTCGCAAGAGCTTGGGGAGAGAGGAAATTCTTCACAGCATCCTTAAACTTCCCAAATAGGAAGACATACTATCTAGTACCAGACCAGTTCCCACAGGCAAGGCATCTGCCAGGAATGCTGGCTCATGTAGCCTGTCGGAGGATAAAACCTATGTGCACGGATCAGCCTGTGGCAAAGACTAGAGACCCATGAGCGTCCTGGAAAAGCAGGGTAGAGGGCTTCGGTGGAAGAGGTTTCATTTGAAGGTGACTGTGAACACCATGGCTGGAGGAAGCGTGAGCTGGGTCTGTGAACATGTAGGAAGTAGAGCCAGAACTTCCCATGCTGCCATTTGAGCCAAATCACTGGGAGAGAGAAGAAGGGAGAAATGCTGGAACAGAATCTTGTGGACCAGCAGAGCCATAGGTGCTGGCCAAGGGCATCCGCACAGTCCCACCAGGGTTGTAAGTAAGGCTCCACTTGGCCCTGTCAGTGTGCACCTGGGCTCCATCTCCAGCAGGACCAGCAGCAGCAGATACAACTGAGCAAGAAGACAGATGACTCACGTTGAAAATAGCACTGATGCTGCATATAGATAGCCAAACACTGGCATAATAAGATACATTAGGAGTCAGCAGGCTCCAAGAAAGTGCTTGTGATGTGATCTCAGTGTTTAAGTACTTGTGACTTGATCTTTAAATTTGAGTACTTGTGACATGATCTTAGTATTTAAGTACTTGTGATGTGATCTTAGTGTTTAAGTACTTGTGACATGATTGTAAGGTATATTAAATAGGTAGGTTTCACTAGGTAGCTAATGAAGAGAATACCACACAGTATTCAGGCAGGAAAAGAAGCTTATTTACCAAACTGCTGCCCCTGCCATGCATGATGGAAAGGAATGGCCAAAAGGGGAGACCTACCTTAACTAGGCCAGGAAGGAAGAGGAATGGCCAGGTGGGGGAAAGGTGTGGCCACACTGGATCTGGATGTGACCTCAGGGCCTGTGACCTTCCTAAGGTCAGATGGAAAGTGCCCAGAGGTGGCTCAGGATGTGACCTAGCAGAGGGAGAGGTGACTGCTTCCAGGTGTGCCAGTTATCTAGGTAACAGATACTGGGTGGGTGGAGACTTAGCCATGAGGAAGGCGGTGTCTGCACCAGTTTAAGACCTTGTGACAAGATCTTAGCATTCAAGTACTAGTGACGTGATCTTAGTCTTCTGTTATCACAGACCTTGCCTCTATTATTTTGATGTTAAGCAGCAACTCACTCCTGACTTTTCCTTATCACATTCTGATGTCAAAGATCTGATATGCTACTTGATCAGAATGGTAGCACTGATCAGAACTCTGACTTCTTTGGAAAAAGTGTCTTATATAGGCATGAGTCCATTTTATTTTGAGAAACGAAGGCTTGAAGAGCAGCAGACACTGCCTCACCGAGTGAGGCGCGAGGTTGCTCTGCAGCAGGGCTGTGAGGCTCATGGAAAGCCTATTTTTCATTCATCTCAGCATAAACTTCGGTGTCTGTACCTCTGGCTACGATGATTTGACGTTTATAACAGTAGAAGAGCTAGATTGCATCAATTCCACTAATTACATTAAGCTTACCAATTCAAAATTATTATTGATTAATAAAAGCACTTAGTTATAGTTGTAATTTTCCAACTAATTTCTCTGTACGTTAGAACATAAAAAGGCACATTATTTTTTCTTCTAGGGCTTTGGAACCAATAATTATATCTATGAAGATTTGGATAGAGTGCTGTTCTCAAAATTTAATATCAAACTTAAAAGAATACTTATTTAAGAATTCTGTAGAAGTAAAGCTGTGGCTCAAGTGGTAGAACGTTTTCTTGAGCTGAAGAGCTGAAGGACATCACCCAGGCCCATAGTTCAAGCCTCATGACTGACAAAAAACAAAACAAAAAAACAAAAAAAAGAATTCTGCAGACATTTTGAGCTGTGGAAGTTTAATATCATCAATATATTGGACCCTACACAAGCAGTGCAAACACGGCACCATTGGCAATGCATTGTAGTCATAAAACAGCCCCTCAGATTCCGTCCACCATGAAAAGCTAGTGTTCTCAAATGGAGCTGGAGAAGCCACCAAGTCCTGATGGGAATGCAGACTACTTCCTGCGGCTGCTGGAGGAAACCACTTAGCATAGCGTCACCTTACCTTTTGTCAGGATTCTGAAGGGACAGAATTCAAGACGGGGCTCCTAGTTTCTGAAATCCAAAGAGTTTCTCATTGCTTATGGATTTGATGACAATTAGTCACTGAGAGGAGTCAAAAGATGTGTGACTTTACAGAGAGCAGGAAGGGAAAGTGAGTAGTCTAAATGCTCCTGAGGTGGCCGGTAATTGCTCACAGCAGGTTTCTCTGGGCTTCTTCAAGCAATACCATGCAACAACCCAAGGAGTATTGGGCACTCTAACAGAGTCACAGTCCAGTCACAGCTGTGGTATTTACACAGGAGTCTGGTTGTAAACTGACACACGTGGTCTAACATTATCATCATCTTCAGTGAAGTCTATATACAAATATACAATACATAGACAGATAAGAACAACCAAAACTTCATAGTTGCTGTATATATTTGAACCTGTATTGGTTCAAATCCAAGAGGAAGAGCATATAACCAATGAAGCCACAATGGAGGACTTCAGGGAGAACAAAGAGAGATAAAGTCCAGACAATTAGCTCAATTTAAAAAATAACAAGAATTGTCAATGAAATAAAGGAACAGATGTTCAAGAAATAAGATGCATTCCAAGAGACTTTGGACAAACAAAAGAGAAATCAAAAGAACAACAAAAATACAAGCAGCTAGCTAAATGAATGAAAAGAGGCAATGCAGAATGTGAGAGAGGAATTCAATACAGAGATAGAAACTGTGAAAAGAATAAAGCTCAACAAATGGAAATCCTGAAGATGAACAGTTCCATTGCCAAAATTAAAAACTCGACAAAAAGGCTAAGCGACAAATAGATGCAATGGTGAAAACAGAGTATCGCAGGTTGAAGATAAAACAGAATAGCTAGATGACACACTCAAAGACATTGAAAAGCACCTTAGAGAATGCCAGTAAGCTTACAAAACCACTCAGATTCCATCAAAACTTAACAATGTGTAATAGGTGCAAATGAGAGAGAAGAAATCAATACAAAAAAAAAATCCTTCAGATCCTATTCAATGAACTAATTACAGAAAACTTTCCCAACCTCCAGAAAGAGTTCCATCCATGTGATAGATGCATACAGAACTACAAATAGACATGAAAAGAGATAAAAACACCCCTAGACATAGAATAGTAAGTACCCTCAGTATACAGAATAAATGAAAGTTGCAAAATAAAGGAGACCCGTGACTTACAGCAGCAATCCCATTAGAAGAGCAGCTCATTTCTTAAGCTAAGCCCTCACTTCAAAGCGGGTGTGGAGGGAGATCATCCAAGCCCTGAAGGATAGCAACTGCCAATCTAGACTATTCCACACAACAAAGCTATCCTTCAGAATTTCTGCAGGAGAAGAAACCCTTCCTTTAGAAACAAAAACAAAAGCAAGGAAATTCATCATCACTAAAGCAGCATAACAAAAGATACTTCAAAGAATACTGCCCTCAGAAGATATAAAATATAAAATATAAAAATATGGGAAAGAACAAACCCTACTGAAGGCTAGTGAAGCAGGAAAGGGACATTACCAGGCATCATTAAATCAATAAGATGACAGGAAATATGGAATGTCTCTCAACATTAACATTTAGTATTAATGATCATAACTCTTGAATCAAAAATATGGCAACTTCAATTAATAACAAGATCCAAGCATTTGTTATCTACAAGAAACACAGCTCACCGACCAAGGCAAACACAAGCTCAGGGTGCAATAGTGAAAAACTGGCCTAGTACTCCCATGGACACCAAACGTAGGTAGAAGTTGTGAAATGTATGCCTGACCACTGATACTACACCAAGATCTGTTATAAGAGGCAACAAAGGTCACTCGATATTAACTATGGGGATGATTCAAGAGAGGAAAATGACAGTTTTCACCAAGTAAAACTGCACCCAAGTCCATTAAATGGGCACTTTTGAACTTAGGAATGCTAGTAGGCCCCACACTCAATACCCCGCTCTCACAAATACATAAAACTTCCAAGCAAAGAAACAACGAACAAATCTCAGGTTTAAGTAGAGCCATACACCAAAGACTTGACAGACATGTATAGAGTAGTTCGCTCAGTAGCTGAATATTACACATTCTCCTTAACAGCCTGTGGAACTTTCTCCAAACTAGATTGTATTCTGGGACATCTAGTCTAAACAAACATAAGAAAATTGAGATAACATCTTGTTTTTTTGTAATCTGACTGTAATTTAATTAAACTAGAGCTGAACAGCAAAATATAGTACAGAAAATATTCAAACACAGGGAGATTGAAAAACACATTATGGAATGACATGTGAATTACTGAAGAACACAGAGAGAAATCAAAATGTTCCTGGAAAACAATGAAAATTAAAGTATATCCTACCAGAACCTCCGGGATCCAGCAAAAGCCGTGATGAGAGGCAAGTTTATAACTGTGAGTGCCTGACTATAGAACTACAAAAAAGAAAAACAGAAAAGTGACCAATAAATAGTTTTTACAATGCAATGCTAACTTCTAGAAAAACAGAAACAATTCAAACCCCAAACTAATACACACAGAGAAAGAAATACTAATATTAGTAAGTTTGGAAAACACTAATGAAATAGAAACAAAAACACTATACAAAGAAATGATGAAATGAAAAATTTGTTCGTTGGGGGGGAATAAGATTGGTAATACCTTAGCCACGTTAGCCAGAGAAAGAGAGGAGAGAGAGGAGAAAGGAAAAGAAGAAGAAAAAGAAGAAGGAGAGGGGGAGGAGGAAGAAGAGGGGGAGGAGGGGGAGGAGGAGGAGAAAGAGGAGGAGGAGGAGGAGGAGGAGGAGGAGGAGGAGGAGGAGGAGGAGAAAGAGGAGAGGAGGAGGAGGAGAAAGAGGAGGAGGAGGAGGAGGAGGAGGAGGAGAAAGAGGAGAGGAGGAGGAGGAGAAAGAGGAGGAGGAGGAGGAGGAGGAGGAGGAGAAAGAGGAGGAGGAGGAGGAGGAGGAGGAGGAGGAGAAAGAGGAGGAGGAGGAGGAGGAGGAGGAGGAGGAGAAAGAGGAGGAGGAGGAGGAGGAGGAGGAGGAGGAGGAGTGGTGGAAGAAGTGGAAGAAGGAGAGAAAAGGAAAGGAAAAAAGGAGAAGATTAAATTAATCTGAAGATGAAAAGGAAGTAACTCAATGAATATCAAACAAATTCAAAAGATCCTGAGGAAACCCTTTTAAAATATACTCTCAAACATGCTGGAAAATCGAGAAGAAAATTCTAAGTGCAGTGAGCTGCAAAAACAAAGCCTAGATCAAACCACTTAAACAGAGCTGTGACAAACAATGAGTTTGTAGAATGCAGTCTTCCAGCGAAGAGCAATCTAAGGCCAGGCTACTCAGGGCAATTCCACAGGACCCTCAGAAAGAATTTATAGCAATTCTTCAAAAGGCTCGGACCAATAAGTGTAATATACACATAAGTATTACCAAGAACAAAACCTAAATAATCATCTCAATTGATGGAGAAAGTCCTTTGTTGAAATCCATCGTTTTTTAATAATAAAAGTTCTGAGAAAGCTAGAGGGAAAAATCTAGGAATAGAAGCTAACAAAGGCTATATATGACAAAAGTCTAGGCAATATCACATTAAATTGGAAAAAAAATCATTTCTATTAAAGTCAGGAACAAGCCAAGAACATCTTCTCTCACCACTGTTACTCAAAATTGTGAGAGTATTCCTAGCCAGAACAATTAGGTAGAAAAAAATAAAGTAAAAGTAAAAGGAATTCAAGTAGAGAAAGACAAAAATCAAACTATCTCTATTTACTGATGATATAACTTGTACTTGATAAACCCTACAGACTCCACCAAAAAACCTCCAGACCTAGTAAATATCTTTGGAGATGTGGCAAAATTCAAAATCAGTATCTTAAATCAGTACAGTTTCTGTATATCATCAGTAAACAGGCTGAGCAAAAAGTCAGTCCAACAATACAATTTACAATATCATACAAATAATGAAACACCAAGGTATTAAGTTAAATAAGAATGTGACAGAGTTCCATAATTAAAAACAAAAAACTGAAGAATACATCAGGATGGTAAAACACATTTCATACTCAGAAAGTGGCAGAATTAATATCATAAAATGGTAATCTACAAGCTCATTGAATTATCCCCCAACATTCCATTATTATCCCTCCTAGAATTATAGAAATCAAAGCACATGTTTATGTAGAGGAAAAATTATCCAGAATACAAAAGAAATTCCAGGTAATAGGAACACTGCTGGACATATCATCATGCCATGCTTAAAATATACTATGGAGTCCTAGTCACAAAAACAGCTTGGCACCGGCACAAAACAGATCTGAACACTCATGGAACAGCACAGAAGATTCAGAAAAAATACCACACATCCACAGCCAACTAGCATGTGACAAAGAAGCCAAGAATACACAATGGAGAAAAGACAGCCCCTTCATCAAATGGTAATTGGGAAACCTGAGCACCAATCTGAAGGGTAATGGGTCTGCACCTCGGTCCCTCCTCCTCTGCGAAAATCAGATCCAGCTGAATCAAATAGCTTAATTTCTGGAACTCTAAACCTACTATAGTAAAACGTAGGGACAACTCTAGAATATCTAATCATAAGTAAATATTTTATGAATGAGACTCCTGATGCAAAAAACATGGAAGCAAGAATTGAGAAAGGGGATATCCAACGAAAGTGTTTCTGCACAGCAAGAAACCATCACCAGAACCAAGAGTCAGCCCACAGGATGGAAGAAAGTCTTCACTATTATTCAACAGACATAGAATTAAAATCTAGAACACACATATACCTCAAAAAGCTTTAACAGCAAGGGAGCTAGTAATTCAATTCAGTGGGCAATCAAACTGTGCATCAGTTCTCACAGAAGAAATACAAATATCTAACAGATACATGAAGAAATGTTCAACATCCTTAGCCAGAAGGGACATGCAAACCAAAGCCACACTACGGTTCCACCTCATGCTAACCACATTAACCGCCATTAAGCAAACAAACAATGACAAATGCCAATGGAGAGAAGGGGGAAGAGGAACCCTCAAATCCCTGATGAGGATGCAAACCAGTGCAGCTGCTGCAGAAATCAGCATGGACGGCCTCAGAGCACTGACAGTAGGTTCCCATGACTCTGCCATCTCACGATTGGGTATATATCATGAAAGATACTTGGATATCCCTGTTGGTTTATTGCAACATTATTCACCGTAGTCAAATAGAGGGCACCAATAAAAGGTGAATGAGCCAAGGAGATGAATGAAGGAGATGGGGCATGTGTGTGTGCATACTGAGCATCCATTGTTCAGGCCAAGTGGGGGGACCTCAAATCCCAGGGTGGTGTGTGGGTCTCATCTGTGGAAATCCTGAGCCCTGTTCTTCACTCAGAGTTTCAGATTTGTAGTGTGTGTGTGTGTGTGTGTGTGTGTGTGTGTGTGTGTCAGTTGTGGGGCTTGAACTCTAGGCCTGGGCACTGTCCCTCAGCTCTTCAGCTCAAGGCAAGCGCTCTACCACTTGAGCCACAGCACCACTTCCTTCACTCAGTTTAAAACCAAAATGCCACAATGACAATGGACACGATATGTCTACAGCTTTACTGTTTACCATGACCATATAATTCTTAATTTCCCCAGTTTCGTTGCTGGCATAGCCAATTCAGGTACTGGACTTTCTTACTTTCGTGCATTTGCTTAGCTAATTATCAACAATGATCACAGAGAAACTGTAACAGCCTCTCAGGAGCAAAATTATGAAATTCCCAGGAGAGCAAACGCTGAGCAGGGATCAGTGGCGTGTTTCCCGCCCTGGGCTGGGTATGGGGCAGCACGAAGCTGGGTATGTGCACAGAGCTGGGGTTTGGCACACAGCCCTCCTTAGGGACCAGGCTAACAACTCTCTTTGCCCTGCTCAGGTGCCAGCTCCTCTGAAAAGCTCTCTCTGATCCCCTCAGATAATTCACGGTTCTTTCCTGTCCTCCTGACCATGTTCTGCATGATTCTGAGCTACAAGTCTGCGTCCCCTTCCACACCATGCTCCTCTCCAGGGTCAGCTCTAGTGTGCTCTTTGTCCACAACCTGCTGAGGGTTTGTAACAAGAGACACAACTTCGTGTAAATACACTGATCTGAATTAAATCTGAAGACAAAACTACTCACACAAGAAATGAGAGCAAAAACAAAAAATGGTATGGAAAGAGAGATGGCATTTCTGACATAAAAACCGAAGTAACAAGATCACAGTGTCGGCCAGGTGCTGAGAGTCCGGCTGGAGCTCTGAGCCGTGGTCACCACGTCAACCTGAGGGAGGGGGCCCCTGGGCCCCACTGCACCCCTGACTGGGGCCTCATCATGCCACGAGGTACACGGATCCCCAGCACTTGTGCAGATGGAGAGACGAGTCAGGCATGTCTACAGTTCACAGCCAGGGTGTGAAACTGAGGAGAACGTCAAAGTTACCCAATGGGCAATAATGAACGAGCAACACTTGAACAGAGGAACTCGGTATTGTCTTGGGTAACACAGGACTATTCAGGAAAGGTAAGGAAAAATCTGGAAGATCCCCGAGGAGCAGCTTTCTTTGGTGGGCAGAGCAGTGGCAAATGTACACAGAGGTGGGGTAGAGAGGAAGATCCTGAAGGCCCATGTGAGTAGCCATGGGAGATGCCGAAGGTCATTCAAGGTCACTGTTGAAAGCCATGTCTTTCTAGGGGAAGGATTTTCCAGCCTTTTGCTCACTGCACCTGATCTGGGCGGCAAGCAGAGACCTGCCCTGTGCAGCCAGCCCGGCCCTACCTTCTGGCCTTGCAGCCTTGCAGCTGTTGGGCCTCCGGGCAGCAGCTCTGTCTCCCTCACTTGCACTTTCTTTCTAAGACCGGAAGAACTCACCTACCTTCTTCATGTGACAAGGTGTTCAGACATCCAGGGAACATTCTGGGAGGCACTGTGGCAGACGCAGACACACACACTGGCTTGTCAGGGTGGCCATCTGGTGACTCAGGCATGCTCCAGGCCGGGGAGGCAGGCCACCAGGTACAGGAGCAGCAGGTCTCAGCAGATCAGCTGCAAAATGTAGAGGATGCTGTTGACAGGCTTGACACAAAACGTCTTTCAAGACCTAGGTCAATACAATACCTACGCAGAATATTTGGATAAGAGCTGAGAGTCTGATTGCTTTGGAGAAGTTATCTTGAAAAACAACCCTGAGGAGCTTCAGTAAATATTGTATAGAAAATGTCCCCCCCCCCCCATTCTGCCTCAGTCTCTTCCTGCTTCTGTAAGATTCACTGGTGTTACCAAACTCCACAACTGGTGACTCAGGGTGACAGGAATTTCATGGTGATATGTGTTCCTCTTTATCGCTCCAAAGCCATTCATTAAACTCTTATGGACCTGCACTGAAAATTGAGTGAGTAATTATTCTGAAATAGTGCCTAAGTAAAACAATAAGAAAAAGTTAAATGCCATCTGAAAATTAAAGTGGAAGTTTCAGGAGATAATTGTTTTGTTACCCTTTCCCCCCTTTTTTTGATACCTGATTCATCCAGTCCAAAATCCTGCTATGTGGGGTCAGCTTCAACACGAGTTTGGAAAGATAAAAGTTATTTGGAAGACATCTGAGATGTGGTGGTAAACAGTTTCCATCAGGTGCTATGATGTAAAATGAATATTTGGCAAATCTCTACTGGGGATCTTTTTGAAGGTCAAAACTAACTTCCTGAGAGTCTGAGAGTCTGAGAGTCTCTGAGAGTCTGAGAGTCTGACACCAGGTTGGCTCTAGATGGCTCTGAGGATTGGGGGAGCCACCAGAAAGCCAGCCAAGCCTGGCGGGCATCTGTAATGTGGTCCTCTGGGTGGGGCCTAGGTGTGTTTTGTTGTCTTTTGCCCAAGTGATTAAAACTAGGCCTTTCCCATCTCCTCACCCCTTTGAGCCCTGGCTGTCTGGGACTCAAAAGCAGAGTCCTGGGTGATCTCACACCTGTGCGAGTTCCTTCCTGATGGGATGGATGGACACCACACAAGCAGCTGTGGGGCTGTGGGCTAGGATGGTTTGTTGACAACCTCAAGCCGCTTGCCCCTGGCACCCCTGTCCCGGACCAGCTCCTCTAGGACCTCAGCTCTCCACCCTGTGCGAGTATGAGATCGAATCCATCACAGGACGTTCTTGCAGTCCTGAGTTTCTGAAATGAGTTTCTGTTCTAAATAGTCACCCATATATTCTTTTCTGTTCCTTTCTCCAGTAAGAGGAACGGGCCTGTGTTTGAAGGCAGACCCAGAGTGCATCCAATATATTCCCCACAGGACAGAGAAGATACAGCTCATGTGCATTTAAGCAGATGAAAAAACGTTTCACACAGCCAAGTACTTCCCAAATGTCTCAGAAATGCTTCAGTACAGTTTGGTTCAGGAGGTGTGGCATTATCTTCTTTGGAGTCCACGAGACCTATGCTGCCTGCAGTCCAGTCGGGTGGCCAGACCGTGTCCACTGAGAAGCCGCTCTTCAGAGACTCCTGACATCCCATAATCACGATGGGTCTCTTGCTCAATGAACCTGAACTTGACTCAGAATTCATGCCACTCTGGAAGCCCTTGTCTTTAGAGCTATGTGCACCCAGCACCCAATGGTGATGTGCACTCACCACCATGAACTCACTCTGTCCTTTCCTTTGTGAGATCCTGGTTGTTAGTAGCCAGAATGGTTTGCTCCTTTGTTGCTTGGTTTATTGCACACCATCCTGTGTCTTCCGTAATTTATATTCCCATTCAATGTGAACCAGCTTTGGTAATCCAATTTTTACTGCTGAGAAAAACGCTGTGAGGAGAAGCTCGGGACCTCTCCTGGGGTGCATTAGGGTACCAGTGCCTTTCATTGGCAAACACTCCCTGTGAGATTTGCATCTTCTGATCGGAACTGAGGTTAAGATGTTTGCCCTCGGTGTCCTTATTCTGAGATACGGTGACATGCTTTCTTCTGTCATCACATGGAGTCTTCAGATCAGACTTCTGTGGCTGGGATGGGCACTGAATCATCTCTGTGTTGCTTTTGTTCACCTCTTTTTGGTACTCTGAGTGATGCATTTTCCAAAGGAGTTTTCATTCCTTTCTTTTAAGGCTGCACTTTTTGTGATATATAGAAGAAATCCTGTCTTGTTGAATAGTTTTTGCGAGCATTTCCCAATATGTTTTCCTAAACTTTTTTTTCACAGCTTTATTGAGGCGTGACTGCTATACAATATATCAAACATATTTAAGCTGTACAATCTGACAAGTTGAGACTCATCTATGCAAACACAGAAACATGATCAAAACCGAGATCACGGAGAATTCACTGCTTCCCATGTGATTACTCCTTTTTTCTCCTTTCTTTCAGGACTTCCTCCTCATCCACCCTGCCACCAGACACAGATGTTCTACCACCTCACCCTGTAAATTCATATTCATAATGTGGAACTCCACATAAATGCTTGAGCTTCCCTATGGCTTCTCCTATTCTGCTTACTCAAATGAGGATTTTTCATGGTGCTTTGTGTATCTGTTGGTGTCTTTTTATTCACTGGATAGGCCTAGAGAAGCAAGAGCATTTATATGCTGACCACTCATGTTAAGTTCAGTTTTAGTCACTACAAATAAAGCTGCTCCACATGTTCCTGTGTATTGGTATGACTATATATTTTAATTGCTGTGGAGTAACTGTCTATGCTCATATGGTAGGTGGATGTTTAAAATTTTAGCACTGTAAAATTGGTTTCCAAATTTGTACTGTTTTAAAGTTTCACCAGCTGCTGTTACAGAGTTCAACGTCATTCATACATTTGCCATGACAAAGTATGGCTAATCTTTTTTTAAAATATGAAATTTTTAATTATTTCTAGTATAATAAGATAATTCTTATATTCTAATGAATTATTGCTATGACAAAGTTGACATTTTGATTTTAATCTTTATCCTCCTAAAAATCATGATGTTAAACAATGTTTGATATGTTTGCTTGACATATCTATACTTCCTTTCTCATATTTTTTGTGTATTTTATTCATGGAAGGGTGGAGATACAGCTTAGGTTGAAGAGGTCCTATACCAAGTGCAAGGCCTTAAGTTCAAACCACAGCCCAGCCATAACATTATGGGCTTATTTATGTTCCAATAGTTGAGTAAGGACTCTTTAATTATTACAAATACATTCCATTATCTGATAGATGATTTGGATCATTTTTCTTGTCTGTGCCTTTTTTTAATTCTGCTAATTTTATTTCAGAGAGAAGATTTTCTTGTTCTTTCAGCATTTTTGTAAGGTGGTATACCATTTATTTAACTGGTGTTATGGATTTCCATCTGCTTCCACTGTCTTTGTACTTTCATGTCCCTGTCTTATGAAGATTTTCTCCTACAAGTGTGAGGTCTCTTATTTGCCTTCACTGTTGAAAGCTGTTGCTGCTGAAAGAAGATTTTAGACTGACAATTGGATCGACATTTTATTTTTTCTGTACCATATGATTTTGTCTACTGTGCTCTGGGCTTGAATTAAATCAAAATTTTCCCTATCCTTAAATTGTTGCTTATGCATAATTTGACATATTTCTCTTCTTAAGATTTCTACTCTTGGGCTGGGAAGGTGGCTCAGTGGTAGAGCGCTTGCCTTGCATGCCAGAGGCCCTGGGTTCAATTCCTCAGCACCACATAAGCAAAAAGAAAAAAGCCAGAAGTGGTGCTGTGGCTCAAGTGGTAGAGCGCTAGCCTTGAGCTGAAGAGCTGAGGGACAGCGCCCAGGCCCAGAGTTCAGACCCCATGACTGGACCTCCTCCCCTGCAAAAAAAAGAAAAGAAAAAAAAATTCTACTCTTAAGATTGTTTCCCTTATCACCTGATCTAAGTAAGATTTTGTTTCTGCTTAGTAAATGAGTTTCTAATTTCATCAAATATAATTCTTTTTGTATGTCTTTTCTCTCCTTCAAGGGTGTCTAGTAAACCATTTAGTCTTCCCACAGTCTAATGGTTATTCTACCATGCCTGTCTCTGTCTGCTGTTTTGTTTTTGTGTTTCCATTATTATGTTCCTAAATCGATGATTATGTTTTCCTACTGGATAACATTCCAATAAGGTAATTCTTGTGTCAGATGCTAGAGTCTATAATGAATAACTTTGTGACTTTTGTCCTCATTTTTCAATACATGTAATCATTTCTTCTTCCCGCCCCCATAACAGTTTTTTTTAAAAAAAAAAAAAAACAAAACAACTCAATAGAGCTTTGAAAAGGTAAAACATCTTTTCAGCTTTCCTGATAAAAAACTAGTTCTGTATATTATGTTACCTTGAAATTTTTTAACACCTGTGAATAACTGTTTGTAAAGTGTATCCCTTAAGCTCTGTCCTAAATAGTGGAGGGAAGAGTTTCGGAGGCTTTGTGCTGCCTTGCTGTGGCTGACACCAGCCCCTGGGCATCTAGCAGAGACTTCCAGCCTGGTGCACAGCCTGGCATCCACACAGGTGGTGAAGC
Organism: Dipodomys spectabilis; assembly: GCF_019054845.1. Classification (NCBI taxonomy): domain Eukaryota; kingdom Metazoa; phylum Chordata; class Mammalia; order Rodentia; family Heteromyidae; genus Dipodomys; species Dipodomys spectabilis. Next base: position 1,199,544 of record NW_024870743.1, on the reverse strand, counting down.
AGACAGTTGGTAGTACAGTCCTTTACCTGACTCATATGAAATGACCTCTCGTGTTTTCATCTGTAACAAAGCTCTCTGCACACATCAATGAGAAACAACCGTGAATTCTGTTTCATTACTTTGAAGACAAATTATCCTTATTCTTATTCATTCTAGTAAAGAGTAATGCAGATATAACTTTTTGTTGTCTTTACTCTAACTTTTTCTCTGACTTTGGAGTTTTGTGATTTTTATTCCTATGGGCCTAAGAATAATTTTCTTCATATTCATCCTACATGATACGCTCCGTATTTCTTCTAGCTTTGAATATAGTGGCAATCACATCAGTTATAGTTATATCAGTCTAAACATTATTCTTATTGTGTGCTCAGATATTCTCTTTCCTTTGTTTCTGGTGGGGTTTCTTCCTGGAGGGCCATTTGATGCTCATTAGACCTTTTCCTCTCCTTCTTGTCTCTTGACTTCTGTCCTTATTTCCTGACTTATGCCAGGAGCTCAGGCAGAGTCTGGAAGTCAAAAACAACCTGGGAATTGTTAGTGCAGGAAGAAAAAGGCTGAGGCTCAAAGGCTATCATAAAAGGAATGAAAAACTTCTGTGTGTGTGATCTTCATGTTCTTTAGCTAAGTTTCTAATAAGGGTATTCAATGGACACATCTGATGGGCAAACCTTGGGTAACAGTATTCATTGCCTTCAATATAAATTCATGTCCAATATGGCAGCACCGGTAGGAGACTTGGCTTCCAGGCTCTCCTGTCACAGGACAGTTGTCTGGTGGGTCACCACCTGTGATCATCTTCCTTGGACTGGAACCTTGCTTTCGTTTGGGACGGCAGGGCACAAGTCACAGACCACATTTCTCAGCTGATCCGCATCCACAGCTGGGTGAGATGTACTCTATGTCAGTAAAAACAATTTCAGAAAATGCCCTTTGAAGCAGACTGAGTTGTGCAGGAAATTTGCTCCCCGCCCTGCCCCTTCCTCCTGTTAGAGAGAGCCTCCGGAAGGAGCAGCAAGAAATAGACTCGTGAAAGAGCTCTTTACACTTCAAAACCCCGGAGGATCCAGGACTGTATAACATTCAATAAGCCAGAAAGCGTTCATATGTCATTTTCTTTCTACATACACAACACATATGTAGAACATTTTAAATAAATCAGCATTGCCCAAAATTTTCATGTTCAATTCTAATGGTGGTCTACATCAGGGGTAGTAAAGCCTTCTTTCAAATTTTGAGGCCAAAGATCTGACTTTATCATTTAGTAGGAAGAAAAAAAGGAAGGATACACATTGAAAGGCTGCTGCTTTATAAGAGCAGGTGTTTTGCAGTGGCTCCAGATGCCATCCGCTCATCCTTGTTTTATTATGAAAGTCAGCACTGGGAGACACGGGTCCTCTCCTCAGTGGCAAAAGGCTCGGCTTCCCGGCGTGGATCCCTTCACCTCACACAGGGACAACTTCTACCTGAATCGTTCACCAAGACACTTGCTTTTCATGACCTACATAAGTTGCTTCTGGATGCCTAGAATTGGAACAAATTAATCAGTGCTGAGTTGACTTCACAGCTCTCGTTTCTACATTAGCAGGTGCGTGCCCTGATGAAAGCCAGGGTGTGCTGGCTGACACTAACGGGCAGGGGCTCCTTGGCCATGCATAACAAGGACCGGCTTGTGAATTAAGGCCAGGATTGAGTGTGCATGAATGTGTAATGTCTCCAGGGCAACGGGAGTTAGCATCCATGGTGACGGCATGTGAAGTGGACATGGGGACCACACTGGACAGACTCAGGACAAATCAGAATCTTTCTGTGGGGGACATGCTAAGAAGCACGATGCTCCCCAAGACCCGCGGCACAGTGGGTATCGAGCTGTAATTAGTCTTCTGGAAGCATTTCTGTAATTTCACCCAATTATAACTTTAAGGCAGAGACCAGCTCAGTTTGAAATTCTTTATAACAATAATCAGCCTGACAAGAAATGTTTCTAAAGGAAGGAAAAGCTATTGAGGCTTTTCACATAGATATTCAGTGTTTGCCCTGAATGGTCCACCGACTTAAGAATCAAATGCTCCATCCAGGAAAAAAATGTTTATTCCTGGAAAAATACATTTAATTACATTCAGCAAATATTTATTCTGGAAGCCCATTTAATTACACACAGTTTCTGCTTTCTGGGGAAACTTTTGGAAAAGACAGGCAAAGGCCTAGTCTTCAAAATAGTAATGTGAGAGCAAGAAGCGATCTGAATGGAAGGAGGGGCCTACACATGGCCTGGGAGGGGTGAGCACTCAGCCAGCGTGACAGTTTCAAGGAGACAGGAAATGAAGCAGGTCAAAGCAGAGCTGGTTCACGACCCTGGTGGTTTACCGGCCTGCAACCCCAGTGACCTAGGTCACGGGAGGGGGAGGAGATGGAGCTCTATACCTCGAATGCCATGGGAAGTGAACAGTTATTTTAATTTCATCAAATTGGAGGGGAAATCATGTCAAGGATGGGAACAAATCACTTCAATGATGTTGAAGGACATTAAGATAGACGCCGAGCTCAGGCCGGGCTGTCTGCCTGTGAATTCCCAAGGTCTCCTCGGAAGTCTCAGGGAGACCATGAGTTAAAAAAAAACAAAACTGTTCATTAAGTGTGAGCTGCTCGTGACTTTCAGAAACCTTGCTGGCATCCTCACTGTTGGTTCAAGAGCAATGGGGGATCTAACCTCAGGACTCTATCATGACCTAGGGACATGTCCCAGCTCCAGCCGTGCCTCTGTGTTCCTCTGTGGACAGAAAGAACAGACTCTAGACTCCCATGGAAAAGTCTTAAGACAAGTCTTACATAGTGTGGTTGTAATAAATGTTGGGTTCTGAGTGTGCATTGTATTTCCCGAGACACAAGGTGAGCCTTGGAGCTTCCGCCTCTCACCAGACTGGAAAGGAAGAGCTTCTGTGACTGTGTGAGCCCTCCGCTCCTCATAGTGCTGACAAAACACATTCACACAGACTCTTTGTGCACGGGACACCATTTCTACTTAGAAAAGCATCTGTACCGTGTATTCATATTGAGATATTTGGTAGAGGTTCTCTTAACAACAAAGGAAATGATCTTGATGCTTCAAAGACCTTGCAAGACATTTCATAAAATTCAACTCCACGAACAAAATGCAGTTTCAACAGTCTGTGGCCACCACAGCCTAACCGTTTCTCATTCTTGGGAGATTTGCATCAGGGGCCCAGTAAGGAGACTAACGAATGCCGTTTCAGGATGGTCGGAAATGAAACATGTCAACATTTGAAATATCTGCATAGGCCAGTGAAGTGATGTTTTTCAAATGGTCCAAAGCATGATGTTAGAAATTCCTGCTAGTAAATGATCTGTGTGAACTGGAAAATGGATCAAGACAGTCCAAAGAAGCACAGCTTTCATCCACGTGACTTCAGGTCCAGAAAACAACCAAACTGTAAGCAACTGCCATGCTGCGGATTTTAGACGTGCATTTGAGAGAAGTGCTCACAAACATCAGAAAGGGTATTAAAAATCTATTTTTCAGGGACATAGCCTCACAAATCTGGATGTTCTGTTACGTGTTATGCTGCACACATCAACCTGTGACAATGGATTGACTCAGAAGCTTGTCTGATGGACAGCCATCGACTGTAGAGCGAGATCTTCAGGATATTAGAAAGATGGAAAACAATGTTACTCTTTTCCAATATTTCTTGGTTTTATATTTGAAAATATGCAGGTTTACTTAAAGCAGTATTTGTTGGTATGGAATGGATGTATGATGTGAATTTATGAATATTGAATTCACAATGTTTGGTTTTAGTTCCTAGTTATGTATAGCTGTAAAAGTTTTTGTAAATAAAATCCTCTTGTGTTCTGAGTAGTTATAAACAGTGGAAATATTTTTGTTTGCTAGAGGAGAAACCTTTGGAGATGACTAGCTCTGAGGCATGGATGGGTAGAGGGTCATTGCAGGATTTGAAGGTGCATTTTATATGAAGGACCATGGGCCCTGTCTACAGATTCTGGGGCCTAATTATACCGGACACAGAAGATAGCCTTGATGAGCATGAGAAGTGACAGAAGGCAGGAAGACCAATTAGAAGACCAGTGAACATAAGGCTCTGCCAGGAGAATCTTAGAATAGAAAATAAATGAGTAGCATTTGAGCATTTGTAAGAGTAGGAGTTAGTGGCTGATTCGATGTGGAAGGCCCGGCTAGGAATGTGGAGATCCTTGGTCCACTGGCTTGGAGGGAAAAGATGTTCTGACACTCGGAAGTAAAGGATGGGTTCTGTGTGAGGGAGGTGGCCCCCTGAACGTCAGCAAGGTTGGAATTCAGCCTGAGGACGCCCCCAGGATTGGAGGTCTGTGGTACATCCCTTCAAGACCAAAGGACTAGAAAAGCCAAGAAATGGAAAGGGCAGCTCAGGGGAAAGCGCAGGTGTAAAGAGGAGAAACTACTGTCAGAATCTGTGTCAGGAGACCCAGGGAAGGACCACCAGCCGGCGTCCACCATGGAGAGCGTCATATGGGTGACGTCAAGATGGAGAATCATTGCACAATTGTTAAGTACACTGAATATGTTTGGGTTTTTCCCCTCTTCTTGTTTTTTGTGATATGCTCAAGCAAAAATCTCTATCCCTGGCTGTGTAACTGCGACACTTTCACTCGAGCAAGGCTGAGGAAAAGCATAGCAGAGCAGTGCTTGGACAAGAAGGACTCTCCAACAGGCCCATGTGTGGAAGCCACAGTCTCCAGCTGCGGGATCCAAGCGTTGAAAGGGGATTTGGACTCAGACCAAATCAGCGGTTTAGTTCTTTGAGTAATAATCTGTTGACAATTAGTGCGAAGTGGTAGAGGCCTAAGAGGTGAAACTTGATTGAAGTATGAAGCGTGACACTGATAGTGTGCCACTGAAGCGGATCCTGCCCCTGCCCCTTTCCCTCTCCTCCCTTCCCTCCCTTCTTCTCCCTTCTCTTCCCTCTCCTCTCTCTACCCTCTCTCTCTCTGCTTCCTTCTCTGTCTCTCCCCTCTCCCCATCTCTCTTCTTCCGTTTCCTTCTCCTCCCCTCATTCCTCCTCTCCTCTCCATCCTTCCTCCTCCCCCCACCGCCCCCCTTGGCCACCATACGATGAGTAGTTACTAGTTCTCCTCTACTGGTCACCACACCCTACCACCACATTGTTCTAGGTTCAAATCAATGAAACCTCTGACATTATGATACAAAAATAAAAGCTTCCTTCTTTTAACCTATTTTTCTCAGGTGTTTGTCACAGTGACAAAATTTGGACACAGGATGAGTCATTGCAACAATGAAACTCACAAGATGCTCTGTTGGAAATGAACTTTACAACCTGGGGCAGGGGAGCAGTCAGGGAGGTGGGGGAGGGGAGGGATAGTGGGAGAACAACAAAGGAAGGGGTAACAATGCTCGACAAGAAATGTACTCACCACCTTACTCATATAACTGTTAACACCCCTGTACAGCATCTTTACAATAAAGTAAAATGAAAAAAAGAATTTGACTGACACCAAATGCTATACTTTCTTTCTTTCTTCTTTTTTTTTTTTTGGTGACATTACTGGGGCTTGAACTTGGGACCTAAATGCTGTCCCTTAGCTTCTGTGCTCAAGGTTGGCATTCTACTACTTGAGCCACACTTCCAGCCCTGCTTTTTGCTGGTTATGTTTGAGCTCATATCAGCAAACTTTACTGCCTGGGTTGGCCTCAAATTGCAGTCCTTCAGATCTCTGCTTGCTGTACAGTTAACCTTTCAGGTAGAGAGCCACTAGCACCCAGCTAAACTTTGTTTTCTACACAACATCAGTTGTGTAGAATGAAGAATAACTTCCTATTTATGCAAATCAAAGATAATGTCAACAGCTGTGGAGTCATTTCTCTGACAGAAGACTATCTGGGTCTGCCGACAACTTGTGGAAATGCACTGTAGACCCCCAGGTCCATGGGGAAAGTGGCGCTCTCAGGATGGTGAGTTCCAGGTGTGGGGAGACCTGGTACAGACTGCGCTTCTGCCCCCGCAGGGCGGCCATGCTGGTGGAAACAGCACTGTCCTGAGAGTATGGGGCCACTGGTGTGCAAAGGTCTGTGGGGGGGGGGTGCTCTGCTTCCACACTCACACTACCTCCGTGGGCCTGGGCAGGGGAGTGTAAATGCTGACACCCCACCATCATGGTATAATGAGGTGTGAACACACTTCCTCTGCCGTGTTATATCAAATGAGCGTGAACACACAGTTCAAGAGGCTAGATTCAGCGAGACCCTCTCTAGGACCTGACGATGGGAATTACCAGCTCGCCATTTGCCTCATTTCCAGAATCTTCAGCTGCAGCGTCGAGTCCTGTCTCAAGTTCCACTGATCTTCGCCCTTAGTGTCCTGTCAGGACCAGGCCAGAGTTTGTTGTCTGCTTGCCTCCTCTCTCAACACCGGCCTTCCTTCTAGCCTTCTGTGCTCCCTGGGATGGATCACTCACCACTTCCTAATGCATCCTGACTCCTTTGGTTGTGTTTCTGACAGGATTTCATAGCCCAAGACGGATTCAAACTTACCAACCTCCTGCCTCCGTCTTCTAAGTGCTGGATATTTCTGTGAAATAATCAATTTATATATGAAATCAAATGGCAATGGGCAGTATTGCATGGGGGCTCAGAATTTCCATCCAGGGGAGACTTCGAAGTGAAAATGAAGAGTCTATAAGTGCCATATGTAGGTAGAACTATCCCGGAGATGCAAGTATACAAGTGCACGCAACTCCAAGCTGGCTGCCACTTCTGCATCTTACATGTGCATGCATGTGATTCATGGGAATGCATTGCTTCTTCAGCCATAAAGTACAAACTAGTTCACTCTCTTGAATTGCCTCTCTGGAGTGACTCATCTTGGACCAATCTACTGTACTGATTATGGTTTGTTTTTTCTAGCTCAGGTGTCACTTTGGGCAGCATGGTTCTGTCTGTGTTTGATTTTGGAGTCAGCTAGTGCCCAAGGAGTCCAGGTACCCTTCAGTCCTCACACTGCAAAGGGCCCTGGCTGGCCACCTGGGGAGAAGCAGAGCCACACTCCCTGCTGGGCTAATGGAAGGAGCAAAACAAATCATTGTTTAGTTACACCGCTCAGCTTCTGGGCATGACTAGCTAGGAAAGATAATAAGCAAAGATAATTAAGTTAATCTAGTAACTTACAACCAACCTAGCAATGCTGTTCTCAGGAAGAATAATTTTGACCCCATTGTGTAATGCCCAACACACAACACAGGACTGAGGAAAATACAGAAGTGCACAAGGGTTTCAGACAGGTCCTTGGAGGCCATGTGCGTTGCTCAGACACAGGCATTGGCTCTGGGAAACCAGAAGAAAAATGAGTTTGTGGGTGTTGGATGGATCACTGCCTCACTGAGAAGCCTAAAGAGACAGCCCACAGTTGTAGGGACCAAATGGGCACTATAAGCATTCAGCCTCAAGATGGAGGAACTGAGTCCTAGAGAAACCAGGTGACTTTCCCGAGGTCTTCCATGAACAAGCAGCGGAGCTCCGGCTTCAGCCTGTGAGCTGCCGCCACCTCAAGTACTTTTACAGAAGACTTTTACAGAAGCCTGCGCTTCCCCACTGTCACAAACAGTCACAAGCAGCTCACACAGTGGTTACTGGCCACGAGGCTTTCCAGTAGGAGGGAAAATGCTTCAGGTGGGAAGGCAGGACCTCATGAGTTCAAGGTCATCAGGTCACAGCACGGGGAGTTCTGTACTGTGGAGATCCGTGGTGCAGTAGCCAAGGCCTAGATTACAGGCAAGCTGCCCTCAGGTTACAAGTGAAAATGCTTCCTCCAGTTCCACCCTGGCCCAGAAAACCACAGACCAGCACGGTTGCTTTTCTTTCTTTTTTCTTTAAAAATTTTTTTTTAATTGTGAAAATACTGCACAGAGGGGTTACAATGATATGGTTAAGGTAATGAGTGCATCTCTTATAAAGCATTGTTGCCACCTCCTTTGTTTCCCCTTCCCATCCCTTCCCATTTCTCCCCTCACACACATACCCTCCCACCCCCCACCACCCCACCCCGCCAAAGTTGTAAAGTTCAATTTCGTCATAATGTCTTGTACATCTCATTGTTGCAATGGGTCCACCTGTATCCCTATTTAAACAATTTGTTTTTTCCCTTCCCCTCCACAAAGCATACCAACATCAAATACAGTGAAAACACTGGTTATACCGTGGGGGAGGGACATACAAAGCAACAAACAAATCATCTTACAAATATGTTAGAAACAGTCACAAGAAAAAAAAAAAAAACATTTGAATCCTTATCTTGGGGTTCATTACACTTAACATCAACTTATGTGACCATTTCTGCTTCTCTCAGACATATGTTAGTTATTATAAATAAGGGAAACCATGGGATCTATGTTTCTTTGGACCTGGCTTACTTCACTTAATATTTTTTTTCCAAGTCTTTCCATTTCCTAACAAATGGAGCAATATCATTCTTCTGATGGAGGCATAGAATTCCATTGTGTATATATACCACATTTTCTTGATCCATTCATCTACTGAGGGATATCTGGGTTGGTTCCATATCTTAGATATGGTAAATAATGCTGCAATAAACATAGTTGTGCTGGTAGCTTTAGTATAGTTTTTGGCAAAATAGCAGGGTATAAAATTAACCCTCCAAAATCAATGGCTTTTCTGTATGCCAACAATGAGAAAAGCGTGGCTGAAATCAGAAAAGCAGCTCCATTCATAATAGCCCCATAAAATTAACTTAACCAAAGAAGTGAAGGATCTCTATAATGAAAACATTAAACTCCTGAAAAGGAAAATCAAAACAGAACTTAGAAAGTGGAAAAACCTCCCATGCTCCTGGATTGGAAGGATCAACATCTTGAAAATGGTAATACTTCCCAAGGCTATCTACAAATTCAATGTGATACCTATCAATATTCCAATCTCATTCTTCAAGGAAATAGAAGAGGTAATCCAAAAATTCATATGGAACAATAAAAACCTCCAATAGCCAAACGATCCTTATCAGAAAGAACAGTGCTGGAGGAATATCAATACCAAATTTCAAACTCTGATACAAAGCCATAGTAATCAAAACAGCTTGGTACTGGCACAAGAACAGACCTCAGGACCAATGGAATAGAATTGAAACCCCAGAAATGAACTCACAGACCTATAGCCATCTACTCCTTGATAAAGGAGCTAAAAATATAGAATGGAAGAAAGACAGCCTCTTCAGTAAATGGTGCTGGCAAAATTGGTTAATCACTTGTAGAAAACAAGCTAGATCCTTATATATCATCCTGTACCAGAATCAATTCCAAATGGATCAAAGACCTCAGAGTCAAAGTAGACACTCTGAAAACATTACAGGATGGAATAGGAGAAACCATAGGTCTCCTTGGTACAAGCAAAAATTTTCTTAAAAGAGACCCAGAAACACAACAAATCAAAGAAAGGTTGGACAAATGGGATTGCATGAAATTGCAGAGCTTCTGCATGGCAAAGGATATAGCTAGCAAGATCAATAGAAAGCCCACAGATTGGGAGAAGATCTTCACTAGCCATAAAATGGACAAGGGTCTCATATCTAAAATATATCTGGAACTCAAAAAATTAAATCCCCCAACAATAAATCCTCAAGGAAACAACTCCCCAATAAATAATTGTGCTAAAGACTTACGGAGAAATTTTTCTGAAGAGGAAAGAAGGATGGCCAATAGACACATGAAGAAATGCTCAACCTCCCTAGCCATACAAGAAATGCCAATCAAAACAACACTGAGATACCACCTCACCCCAGTTACAATGGCTATAATCAAGAACTCTAATAACAACAGATGCTGGAGGGGATGTGGACAGAAGGGAACCTTACTGCATTGTTGGTGGGAGTCTAAACTTGTTCAACAACTTTGGAAAGTAGTATGAAGGTTCCTCCTCCCCTATGACCCAGCAATCCCACTTTTGGGCATTTAACCAAATGATCACAAACAAGACCATACTAACCCTACCGGTTGCTTTTCTTGAGGAAGAGTTTTTCAATAACCTGAAACCCCTGCTGTAGAACTGAATGTCCTCTGCCCAAGACATCTCAAAAGGTGTTGTGTTGTGTGCTTTGGACAAAATCAATACGTAATTAGATTTAAACCAATACATTTCAGCTTATGAAGAACTGTTTTAGGGAGTATTTTCTGTGCTGTTGAAATTCAGAGCTGAAATCCTTAGTGCAAAAAATTCATTACTGGGCAGAGTATCTCTGCCTGAGCAATGCTTCAATTTTGAGGATTTCATCTGATGCCTGAGGGAAAGTTGAGCTATAGAGAGCCCTTGGCTCATGACAGGATGAGCATACATTGTGAAAGAAAGTTGATTTCAATTATTTCATTGCTAGATCAATGGTTTGCATCTTCCACTCGAATGAAATATATTCACATCAAAACACACTACTAGTATTTTATATGTGTAAATGAAATGAGGAATTTATCTTAATACAAACACTTGCAAATTCTATTCTCACAGAAGCACAGTAAATCACCCTGATTCTGACCCAGAACTAGCTTTAAAAGGAAAGTTCTGGAGCGGCTGTCACACATTAGTCATGAAATTAACTGTGGTCTGAACTGTTCACCCCAATTTCACAAGTAGGAAGCAAGCCCTGCTCCCAGACTACCCTGTTGGGTGTGGGGTTTATTTAGGGTGCCAAAGGAAGACCCTCACGGGACCCCATGTTGGGAACTTGGACTCCAGAACATTGAGAAGTCAATCTCTGCTCATACATTATGCAGTCTCGAGCATTCTGTGATCAGAACACAAAATTCACTAAGGCGAAAGTGTAGAAGATGCTTCTCACATGCGATGTTGATTTGTCTCACCAACACAGATCCGCCAGTGTTAATAGCTAGGCAAGAGGGCTGCGGACTCTCCTCAGCCCAATGATGAGTGGTCGTCTTCTAACAAGCATGCATGGAGGTGTTTCCTTCCCTTCTGTGCTATCGCTTGTTGTCACTCTAAGGCCCCATGTAATTAAAGACCCGAGCTGCTCACGTCTGCCAAACCTGAACTGCTGAGATGACAGTATTGAAAAGAGATTTATAGGATCTTAGGATCACTTAGTTTAAAAAAAGAAGAGGAATGTAAAAGAGAAGCAATTCAAACTTTACAAGGCCTGTTCTTGGAAAGCCGGGGTCTGTTCTATGACAAGCCTCCATCAGAGAAGGGTTTCAAGTTAGGTGGACTAGCCCGTGAGTGCTCTAGGCCAGCCCTAGTGAACAGCAGGTCCAGAAGGTCCAAACAAGAGGTTCTTCCCCCTGCTTCCTGGAGGAGGAGAGAGGCTGCCCCCTGCCTCCCCCGCCCCCGGCTGAAACCCTTAGGTGAGTGGCTGCCCCAGCAAGCCGGGACCCAGCCCAGCCCATGTCTCTCCTCCCATCATGCCTCAGTGCAAGTCATATTCTTTTAGAGCATCATCCACATTGAGATAGTTGCTCAATAAAAAGTAATGGCTAGGATAAAATTTTACATGAGATTGCCCTGCAGTTAACTGTAAACAAGGTTCCTCTCTCAGGAATAGAGGGGGGCTAAAGGCTGTGTGGGGTTGTTCCTCCACCCTCCTCCCGCCTTTCCAAGCACAAACAAGACAGGGCTGCAGCAGGGCACAGCAACAGCCATGATGCCCCACTGGGAAGAGCAGCAGCTGGAGGACCAAGCCCAGGACTGGGGCGTGGCCAGGGCCAGGGGGCACCCAGCCGGGGGAAGCTGCCCCACCACCGGGGCTGGGGCGTGGCCAGGGCCAGGGGGCACCCAGCCGGGGGGAGCTGCCCCACCACCGGGGCTGGGGCGTGGCCAGGGCCAGGGGGCACCCAGCCGGGGGGAGCTGCCCCACCACCGGCTCAAGACATCCTGACTCAGCCTCCCTTTGTCTCTCCAAAGAGGAAGGTCCATTTCCGGTATGACTCCTTCCTCACTGTCCCGTGTCCTCTCCTTCCTAGATCACCGTCTGGGGTCGGGTCCTCTCCTCTGTAGATCACCATCCCACGTCCTCTCCTTCCTAGATCACTGATCAGTGTCCTCTCCTTCCTAGATCACCATCCCGTGCCCTCCCCTTCTTGGACCTGGGTATGTTTCCTGGATGTGACTGGATTTTCTCGCTCTTCTCACGCAGTACTACAGGAGGCTCCCAAGCATTGTGTCCACACCCCACAGCCCGCACAGCTCCTCATTTAGCAACTGCTCCACTCTTTCAGAAGCCCAATGGAAGCCGCTGGCTCATGCCTGTGATACTAGCTCCCCAGGAGGCTGAGAGCTGAGATTGTGGTTCAAAGCCAGTTTAGGCAGGAAAGTCCATGAGACTCTTTTCTTAAGCAGCAGAAAGCCAGAAGTGGAGCTGTGCCTCAAGCAGTAGAATGTTACTAGTTCCTTAAGGACAAAAGGTCAGGGACAGCACCCAGGCCCTGAACTCAACCTTAGGACCAGTGTATGCACACAGGTGCACACACACAGTAGCGTAGACATGTGACATTTTTCCTTTGTCAGTTTCTTGTGTCACTGAAGACATCAAGTCCAGATAGGATTGTCCCATCTGATCTGCTTCCCTCCGCCTGTCCTCCTGTGTCTCTCCATCCACTGAAGGATGAACTGGGGAGCGGCCAGGCTCAACCCATGCCGTGCCCAACCCATGGCATGCTGACACATGGCGTGGTGACACATGGCATGGCGACCAGCCGCAGGCTTCTTGTTCTCAGCTAGAAACACAATTTCTTAGCTCCCACATTTCTAGACTTTCTCTTTACTTTTCACTTTAGTGTTCAAATAAATGTTTTGCCTGAGTTTATTTTCCTCTCCTGTTTTGTTTTTTTTTTTTAATCACAGACAATAATTGCCAAACAACTACATAGCATCCCTTCATGGCTAAGGGTGAACTGTGCTGCTCTCTGCTTTGGGGCAACGAACGTTAGAAGAACCAAATTCCCCGAGGACCTATAGCTCCCATGGTGTGGCATCCCCGGGGGCGGGGGTGGGGGGAGAAATGGTAATGTGGAATTTGCATCAAATATTTTGCTACTGAGAAGTATGAGAATCCTTCCAAAACCTCATTGATGACTGGGTTTTGATGACTAAACCAAAGGTACTTGTTTCAGGTTGCTACCATCACATGACTTGTTCCTAATATTCCTCTCTTTATTAAATAATGTGAGCTGTCCCCTAGCAGAGATCTGCATGGTGTGGAAATGGCCAGACGCTGGGCCCCCCATTTCATTCACTATTTGAGGGGTGGCCCCCCCCAGGAAATGGGTGTCCTCTCCCACCAAGGCTGGGGACTCCACCAGAACCGCAGTCCTCCAGCAGAACAGACACCTGGGAAGCCCATAACTCCCGCCTGTCCTGCAGACTTTGCACTCCTTGGTGCCAGCTATGCAGGTGAAAACCACAGCAAAGCTTCTCAGGCCCGAGGGAGAAGATGTCAACTATCATTAGCTCACATGCCACACGTCACAGAAAACAGGCCTGCTAAATGTCTGGGGATGGGGAAGCGTGGCAATCAGCTCACCCCAGTGCTAATCCTGTCTGAACTTCTACTCGCAACTCAGATCCTTATACACAGAGGTATGAAGCTCTCTTCTCCTTGGAGAGAAGTCCAGACTCGATGTCAGAATTTATATTTGTGTGTGAATTTATGTAGTAGGTTATTAGAAATTAGATACATCAAATTCAGCTGTCTAAAATGTTTTGGTAAAATAAATATTTTAACCAGATTCACATACCTTTACTATGATTAAAACTATGTGGCATTGCCGGGTGCTGGTGGCTCACGCCTGTCATCCTAGCTGCTCAGGAGGCTGAGATCTGAGGACCAAGGTTCAAAGCCAGCCCAGGCAGGAAAGTCTGTGAGATTTTTATCTCCAGTAAACCACCAGAAAACCAGAAGTGGCGCTGTGGCTCAAGTGGTAGAGTGCTCGCCTTGAGCTGAAGAGCTGAGGGACAGCGCCCAGGTCCAGAACTCAAGCCCCACGACCGACAAAAAACAAAACAACAAAACAAAAAGAACACTATGTGGAGTGAACAAGGATAGATTCTTCCTGGGCCCTACCTGCCTCTCCCATGTCCTCATCAAAGGTACTTTCAACCTTTCAGCTCTTTTCCTCCCGCTTGACTGACATCTCTATACACTTGTACTAGACTTCAATTTACTACATGGAAACACCTCTACTTTATCCCATTCCTTGATCATTTGTTTTTCCCCTCTCTTCTTTCTGCCATCCATCTAGTGTGCTTGCTTTTATTTCTGTTGAGGCTACACCAGTCTCCGTTCAAAGTCATTCACATCTTAACTTTAAAGGAGCTAGCCTGCAGGTGTGGTACGGTGGTGTACGCGAGGCTGCAGCGTCGGCAGCTGGGCCTGGTTTCTTCTTCAGACCTCCTGTGGACTCTGTCTGCGGATGGATCTCACCCAGGGCCCTTCTGGGACACATCTCCGCACCCAGGCTGGCCAGCCACTGCTCAGCTTCTCTTTTATGAAGCTGGGAGAAAAATCTATGAATCTAAGTCTCTACCTTTCATCAACTCACTTTGTCACGGGCAGAGAGGAGAAGCTATGCTTTGTGGGCGCATCGCACACGGGGAAAGCTAAGCACAGTGACCTCTGGAGTGTCGGTTTCATCCAAGACCTGTTTTGGACATGAGATTTTGTTTCCCTTTTGAGAAGTTTTTCCTGCTCTTTTCATTATCCTTCATGACTTGAAGGAGGCAGGGATAAAGTGCATCATCATTCTTTATTCCTGCTTTATTCCTAGAGGCCTCTAAATTTGGACATGTCTGTCTTTCTGTCAAGTTATTGTACTTTCCATGTCTTTTCTTCTATAACGCTGGCTCCTCAGGGATCAAGCTTTCTGGACTGAGCCTTTGTATTCATTTCCCAGGGCTTCTATAACCTGGAAGCAGCAGAAACTTAGTATCTCTGCTCTAGAGTTTGGAGAGGGCAGCATGACTGGGGGGCTCCCTGCGTGGCCTGGCCCTGCTCCCTCTAATGGATCCGGGGAGGTCCTGTGTTTCACTGGTGGCAGGGTGCATCTCCTTCTCTCTCCTCTGTCTCTGAACTGCTCAGAGGAGCCCTGCCCTGGAGGATTCGGGGCCCTGGACATGTCACTGCCACAGAAGGTCACATTCTGAAGGTAAAACTCACACATTATCTGTTAGAGAAACAGCCGCCATAGTCCTCTCTTTCCCACTTCTGTTTCATTTTTAGTTTTGATCATTTTGTCTGTTGCTTCTCCTTCTAATTAGATGTTGTAACATCTCCTTTTCTCTATTCTAAACCTTCTGTGATAGTTTATTCTTGCAATTAGATGCTTAATCTGTAGCAGCTCTTTCTCAGATTTGAATTGTTGCCCTCCCAAATTCACTTCTCCCAAAGTTATGCTAAACATGCTTCTTAGTACAATACCACTTTCACATCTGCTTTTTTCCTGGACTATTATTCTTTACTATTGGAAACCGTCTAGAATATTGGACTGCTATTCCTTGATCCTTCGGTTTTAAGTCAAGACTGTGGAAAGTGCAGAGCCAAAGGTGCAGATTCACACTTCAAACCCAGTGCTTGGGAGTCTGAGATAGGAGAGTTGTGAGTCTGAGGCCAGCTTGGGCTACATGGTGAGTTTTTGTCCAGTGAGAAAGTCTGTCTCAAACAATAAAACAATACAAACTGTGGAAAATGGTCACCAATGCACGCCCATGTTCAAAGCTTTCTGTATGAGTTGTATGTCACCTTCCCCCACCTGGCCTCCATGTGTTCAGGAATCTTTTCATGGTTTCTGCAGTCAGATGGTACTCCACATGAAGGTGAGCTAACAGACTTGCTGAAGGCCTGGGTTTGTGGGCTGCAAATTACTATATAATTATGAGGATTCTGAAAGGATAATATTGACAGAACAGATTGCATCCATGTACTTATAAATATGTACCTATAAATATTTGCATATTTTAAGCATTTATAAGTATGCAAATTATTATCTCTTAATTTAAAAAAATAAAAATTTAAAGAGATGTAAATGTTAACCACATATATATACGTCGCATACATATTTCAAATGATCACACTGTGAGTCAAACATATACAGCTAAAATAATAATTCAAAGATGTTTTTAAAAGATACTGACAGTGATACCCTTGTACCTCTTTAACTTAGGTTTAATTTAAGTGTCAGTGCTCCCTGATTCTCTTACGAGGCCTGTAAGACCTCTCAACTTTTGAGTCTCTCTACTCTGATAATTTTGTGAAGCTTTCCAGTGAGATTCATGTTGTGTCTCCAGTGTTCACATATTATCATGTGTTAATCAATTCAGCGTTTGACACTTCACAAAAATGATCTGGAAAACACTACAAAACCATCATTTTATTCAAGAGCATCTTGTTAGTGAAGCTCCTTCTTCATATGGGTCAGACTTATTTTTTCATCAACTGAAGTGATTTCTGAAACACTGAAGGCCTTCTTCAGACTTTTAAAAAGAAGTGTTAGGGCTAGGTGAGGGTAGCTCATGCCTATAATCTTAGTTATACACGAGGATGAGATCTAAGGATTGCAGTTTGAAGCCAGCCCAGGGAGGGAAAGTCTGTGAGTCTTATCTCCAATTAAGCACCAAGAAAGCCTAAAATGGAGTTGTGGCTTAAGTGGTAGAGCAACTAGATCAAGATGCTTTAAATTCATAAAATGGCAACTCCTTTGTACAATTAAAGATAATAACCTAAAGAAAAATAAAAAGCTCAAGAACAGTTCCTAGTCCCTGAATTTAGGCTCCAGGATTTGCACCCAAAAAAAGTACATGAAGGCTGAGTAATTTATTTTCTGAGATATCCTTAATTAGCATGGTGCTGATCCTCCAGAGCTTTGCCTTTCTGTGAAGTCTGGGACATTTTCCTCTGTAGTCTTTTCTGCAAACAAGCAGTGGAACGGCGTTTTACTCTGAGCACTCCTCATGCATGCTTCCAGAAGATATTTGATTATCGGTATTAATGTGGGCCATAAACATAACAACACATTCTCTGTTCTCTTCACATGGGAACAAAACAGAGATGAGAGAGTGCACAATCATGTCAGAGAGAAAGAAAGAGAGAGAGAATACAAAGTATCTCAAACGTCAGACCTATATAGATGCAAAGTTGAGATAAATGGTTCCTCTGTTAAAATACTGAACCATGTTTATCTGTAGTGAATCTGCTTTGCAGACATGGCCTTCCATCTAATCACCGGTACAATCAAGGCAATACAGTGTGCCCACTAAACCTGAGGTGTGATAGCATCAACCTGCAGTAGTAAGTGTGATCACTAAACTACCTAAGAGCTTAACATTGTGCTAGGTTGGTCTGGGCAGGCCTCACGCGTGTCCCTGTGCCCTCAGAAGCCACCTCACCAACCTCAGAGGCAAGCAGCGTGGTTCCTGGGTATACTCGTACGCCCGAGGCTTGCTCTGAATACACTCAGGCCTGGGCCGAGGCACAACTGGCATCTCCCCACCATCCTCATGGCTGACACAAGATGACAGTGGCAGTCCTAAAAGCACTAAAACAATAACCCTCTCCCAGAAGTAGGAGTTGGTCTGCATCCACACCACAAAAGCGTAGCTTTTCAGAGCAGTTTTCCTGATTCAAGACAGGCATTCTAGTTCGTGTTCACAGGTTGAGGGTCACGGGTTGAGTTAGAGCTCTCCCTTCCCATTTCATGGACGGGACTGCGGGTGGAGCTGCCCGAGTGCACCCCACAGCTCGCAGTGAGCACCTGACGTGGCAGGGTCACGCCGAGGGGTGAAGGCAGCTCCCCAACCCCACCAGAGGGGCCCGTGGTCGTGCTAGGGCTCAGCAAGTGAGGACATGGGGTGGGTGAAGCCCACGGTGTCCCCCTGCGGTGTCCTCTCCATGGCCTTTCTCCACAGGAGCCCCAAGCCCTCCCACCACCTCTAGGGACTGAGCACAACACTGC
Organism: Dipodomys spectabilis; assembly: GCF_019054845.1. NCBI lineage: Eukaryota > Metazoa > Chordata > Mammalia > Rodentia > Heteromyidae > Dipodomys > Dipodomys spectabilis. The sequence goes on along the minus strand of NW_024870743.1, from coordinate 1,181,559 downwards.
CCAAGCAGTGATCGTCTGAGGAAAAAGTCCTAAAGTCATCTCTGCGAGGTTGAGAACCCTCAGCCACGACGCTGAGCTTTTCCCCATCCTCTCTTGGAAATGACACCCTAACTTCCTAACAGAAGAATTCTCCAGAAGGTCGAAAGTATAGACAGCCCTGCTGAGGATCCGTTCTGGAAGAGCAAGACAAGGGATCTGGACAGGGACTTGAGACTGAGAAACTCCACGGTTCTTCAGAAGGATGTGTGCAAACAGTCTCCTTGAACAAGGAGGGTGCACAGATTTATTCCATCAGGACCTGAAGTTCCCAGAGGAGGGGCCGGGGAAGTCAGACTAGAAGGATCTGAGACAGAGCGGGAGGTGCAGAACTGCAGGGGGAAGCCTAGAGAGTCTGTGAGAACAGCTCGGAATCACCCTAGTCCACAAGAAACCTCGTGTGGTAGGGGGCTGTGGATATGTAGAATCTTACTCACCGGCTTCCACACATCTGAAAGGCCAGCCAGCCTGGTGTACTCTTCCACACTTAACCCATGCGTTAATCGCCGTCATTGACTAGTTCTCAAGTTCTTCTGTGGGAAACCTGGAGCGTACGCTATCATTTCTGCTTAAAATCACTAGGCAGGAAACACTCCAGTTTCCCACATTCAGATGGCATCTGGGTTCCTCTACCCTCACTACATGCTGTTTAGACTGATTTAATCAGCGCTGAAGGAACTCTCCATTTAGAGCCACTGTGTGTCTGTTTGGCAACTGACTTTATGACCATGTGCATCTAAAGGGAGCCACAGCCAGAAGCCAGCGGCTGGCAGTCCGTACGTGGAGGTAAGGTCAGCTGCAGTGGTCTCCCTTGGCCGGGAATCCGGAGACAGTCTACTGGTCAGCTACGTGGTCAGAGGTCACGCGCCATGACTCAGGGTCCCATTTTCCATCTGCTTTCTGGGAACTGGTGCGCTGCAGAAAGAGCATCAGAGTCCTGGGCCCGGGCGCCGGAGGCTGATGGCAGGAGACCATTCCTGGAGCGGCCTATGAAAGCACCTGTCTGGAGCATTTCCCGTGTGCTGGCCACATCATCTCATTAGGACTCATCTTCCCCCTGAGCACCTGCTACGCACACCATCACACCACAGGCAGCAGGCTCTGCCTTGCCTCACAGGAAGGAAGAAGCCTGCTTCAACCCGCACATGGCTTCAGCAAAAGAAGGGGGAGTGGAGAGCCCGCGCTGAGGGCCGAGGGGATTCCCAGGCAGAGCGAAATGTGAAGAAAATCTTGTCCTTTCTCTGATCTGCTCCTTGAAGGGACAGCCTCCATGTCATGCTGCAGAAACCTTCTGGAAATAACGGAAGCATCAACTACAACAACCTTGTTCTCATAGAAACATAAGAAACCAGATTGTCCAGTGTGCTGTACTTTGGGAAGTAGGCTTTTCAGCCACACTGAGTGAGAAAGTTTCAGAGGCAAGATGTTATCACGAATTAGGTCTGTATTTGTGCTGAATGTAGGCAGTAAGTGGCGGAATGAGATGGTCTTGAAATTCTAAATAAAAGTCTTTTTTTTTCTTGTTGGTAACACAATATTGGATTAAAACGGTGGTAACATTGAGACAGAATGAGATCTTTTTAATTTTTAAATAAAGAGTCAATACAAACATCACTGGAGTATAGGTAAAAGAAAGCATAGACAATGTTTTCATCTCTAGAACAAATTGAATTCACACATTCCTGATGTAATACCTTATTAGTTCCTATGGGAAACCTAACAACTATAAATGTCAGTTTGAGATTTTAATTTTAACTATACTAAGTAGGTTTTTAATTTAAACCAAAAGAATAGCTTATTTTATACATCACATGCTCCAAATTCTACTAATTACTTTTTAATTTTGATTTTCAAGGTCTTATGGACATGAAGAGGAATGGCAGAAACTGTGATTGATTAGTAGAAATTACATTTTTCCCAGATAATTTCCTCCTGCATTTACATTCTAGACTGGCAGCTGTCATAAATTCTGAGCCTTAGGAATAACACCCAAATCAGAGACTGAAGGGAAGTTCTTCCTGTGTTGGTGGTAGAAGACTAGTTTAACTTAATTCTACTCTTGAAAGCTTGATTGTCCCTAAATAGTTATAGCCACGATGCTATGTAAAGATGCTTAAATCAGTATCTGTTCTGGCTGAATAGGGTATGTCTGAACTACATGTACTTTTATATAAAGTTACACAGAAAATGAAAATAATTCCTAAGCCAAGGTCAGAGGTGAGGCCAATGGGGAAGAGTTCTTGCCCAGCAAATGCAAGGCCCTGAATTCAAATCCAAGTACCAGTTTGAAAAAAAAAGTAATAGTGATGGTTATAAAGACAGATTTCTCAAAAATAACATCTTCTTACATTTTTTATGTTTCTACTTACCTTATATTTGATAATGAATGCTTTATAAACATATCTATTATTTTTAATAGCATGTTTTTACTAGTCATTGGTATTTCACTCACTGATCCAGTAATTCCTCAATTTTTGTAAAAGGCAGAAATAGATGTTTAGCTCTAAGACTTCTTATTTATTTATTCATTCATTCATTCATTCATTCATTTATTGGGTCCGGTTGTGGGGCCTGAACTCTGGGCCTGGGCGCTGTCCCTCAGCTCTTCAGCTCAAGGCTAGCGCTCTACCACTTGAGCCACAGCGCTACTTCTGGCTTTTTTCTTTTTGCCTATGTGGTGCTGAGGAATCGAACCCAGGGCCTCATGCATGCAAGGCAAGTGTTCTACCACTGTGGCTCTAAGACTTCTGTTCATAAAAGCAAACATGTGAAATAGCAGCTTAAATATTAGAAGTTAATCACCAGTCACCAAATTTTACCTCTGCTCAAGTCCCCTTTAGAAAGAAATACATTCGTATCTAGAAAAGAAACCAGAACTTGTATTTTTACACTAAATCAGATTTTTAAAGAATTAAGTAGAAAATTAAAAATTAATTTGATTTCAAATAAAGATCTAAAAAAATCAAATAAAGAGCTAGAGAGTTTGGAAAACTGATTATATAATAATACTCAAAGTTGGCATCATCCAGAGAGTATTTAAACTGAACTTTTACTTGGTTATAGCTTGAATATATTCCTTAACTATGTTATACTTTTGTGTCAGTATTCATGCTGTAATTGCATCCAAGTCAGAGATGTGCAGTTTTGCAATGGAATCCAAAGCCAGACTTCTGAGTCCCTGCTGGGTCATTAGGGGAGGTACCTTCTCATGGGACCTCGGGTTCACAGCCAGCTAGAGGCAGAAGAGTTCAGGTTTGTGTCCTCTGCAGTGAGAGTCAATGAAACAATCCTGTTGTCCTGTTTCCTGATCTCACTGTTTCACAAGGTGAGCAGAGATAGGCCTGGGCACAGCTGACATGCAGGTTGCTTTAGGACCCCTGGAGGCATTGATAGGTTCCTTGTCAGCAAGAGACAGCTTTGCTTTCACCTTGATGTGAAGGATGAGGGCAGAGCAATACTGGTAACAGAGTAGGTCTCCTTGGCCAGAGAGAGAGAGAGAGAGAGACAGAGAGGCAGACAGACAGCCAGATGGACAGACGGACAGACGGATGGACAGATGGATGGACAGACACACACACACACACACACACACACATAGCCTCTACTCCTATTATATCACATACAAATTCTCTTCCTTTCACACACACAGCATTCTTTATAATAATGACTTCTACAGTAAGCACCACACGCGCGCACACATACACACACACACACACACACGCACGCACACACACACACACAGCATTCTTTATAATAGTGACTTCTACAGTAACCACCACACGCGCACACACACACACACACACGCACACACACACACACAGCATCTTTACAATAATGACTTCTAGAGTAGTTCTTAGCTCTGCTAGTTTGGCCAGACTCCATGAATCGGGTAACTATTTCTCTGGTCAATCCTTTTACCTCCTCCTGTGACCTATGTGGCAATCCTCACTCATCTATGCAGATATCCATTTGTGGTTGCATGAAACTGCAGGACTGTCCCATTAGTTCCATTTTAACACACCCATTGGTGCTTGAAGGAGAGACAAACTGGGAAATCACTCTACTGATTGACATGTATAGACTTGCTGTCTGTTGGGTTTGAGATGTTGGAACAATACCGCATCTACCAGATACTTTGGCTTGCTACTGTATTAGAGATCTTAGCAACTCTACAAAATTGATTGCTTCCTCCAGGGCCTGAGATCATGAACAGGTCACATTGCCAGCTCTCCTTTGCCACTCAATGTGCTCAGAAACAGTCTCCATGGAAATGAGAAGTCTTGTCTTATAGCAGGCATCCTGAATCCTCAATTACCCTACTGTGGAAAGGACAGACAGGAAGAAGCGAGTAAACAGGGAGACATCATAGCAACTTGAGTGGGTGAGAAGAAGTATGGAAATAGAAAGGGCCAGGTGGCAGGAAGGGCACAGAGTCTGAATAGACTTTGAAGTACCCATGGATTGTGGGTGGGTGGTACAATTGGTAGGGTTTCTGTCTTAAGGGAAGAGCAGAACAAGGCCAGGAATTCAGCTTCTTTACTGTTATAACACAGAATCTTTAAAGGATTTCCTATAACATGAAGAAACACCAGGAAAATGAATGCATGTTGTGATGGTATAGGAAGAATCAAACTTAAAAATATACAGAAGGATTGTCATTAAGATGCAAATTTCTAAAGTTTGGAAAGAAATGCCCTAAAGAAGGAAAGTTAATTTATATATTCATAGTTTCCTGTCTCGAAGATTAATTCTGAAATATCAAAATGAAATTTGCTGTGTAAAATGCTCTGGCCAGAGCTGCTAGCCTTCATTCCTGTTTTCTTTGGATCCCAAAGCTCAGCATCTCAGATTCCACCCATGAGATGGGGAGGGGCTCATTGTCATCCTCACAAGGTATGAGGCTGGTTCTGGGGAGAACCGAGACCATGACCTCACCTCCTCTCCATCTCAGACCAACCCCAGGAAGAGGTCCTCGGACCCAGAGTCAGAGGAAACACTGGGGAGCACTTTGATCAGACTCTTGCATGGAAGAGCTGATCCTCAGCATCTCTGCAAGGCGTGGGTCCTGTGTGGCTGACGTCCCGGGCAAGAGGCATCAGTAAGAGAAGGGCTCCGTCAAGGCCACAGTGCCCCGGGCCCCCTCAAAGCAGCACCGTGTCCAAAAGCTAAGTTCTGTCTCTTCCTTAAAGTCTCTATCATCTCCCTCCCGACCCCTTAGCGTCTCTGTTGTGGCTGAGCTATTATAGCCAACACCTCCAAATCCGACCTCAGTATTTCACCACCAATTAGCACAGTCTTCCAAGGTTTTTCACACCAGCCATAAGAGAAACTCCCCCCCACCCCAACTTGGCATTGTCCTTCCCCTGATTCTCCCCCACGAAGTCACTGAGTCCTGAACATCTCTCTCAGGACAAGCTGCATTTTCCCTGTCTACATCAAGAGCTCAAGTGCAGCCCACGAGAGAAGACAGAGCGACTAGTGTCCACTCGCAGGACAACGCACAGAACATTTTCTACAACACATTGACTAAAGAGAAGAATTACAACTGCTTAACATCACACAGAGAAGCCTCACCAAGATCTAAAACCAGACGCTCAAGCTCTAAAGATGGAAGCGGGGAGGCGGTCGCTAGGCTGCATGACTGGACGAGAAAGAGACGCTTTCTGGGTTGCTGGGCGTGCTCTGTGGAGCGACATGGGCCCAGGGGTGTGGACGTGTACGAAGACTGTTGAGCCTTGAGCTTAAATCTGCACACACCCCTTTTGTGTAAGTTGTATGTGCAATTAGCTGTAATGCAATCTAGAATTAAAGCAAATTGCAAATCAAATAATATAAGCTAACATCGCCATGCATGAACGCGTTGAAAGGCTTCTCTTTGCTCTGAGGTAGAGAACAAAGGTCTCTCCTCGCAGGCCTGGGTGGCCCCCTGGCTCATCAAGTCCAGCGTCTGCCAGCCCCTCTCACAGGGTGATCGGGTGAGATACTGATCAGGACTGTCCTACAGCCAGAAGATGCCTACGTCCATTTTCCTACAAGCCTGTGGGCATTAAATGAGCCATTAACTCAAATCATGCCAACCCGCCAGTACCCAGTGGGAACTCAAGCCACTTCCAAGTGACTTAAAGCTCAGGGAAAAAATCAGATTATGAACATGGGCTACTACGGTTTTAATATGATGTTAATTCAAATGAAGTAGCATTTGAGTTACTGAATGAGGCAGATGCTGATGACAATGATGTGGGAAGGCACTGTGGAATGTGACTCACTAAACAGTGAGTCACGAAGCGATTTTTCTCTCTGGAAGGAGGTGGACGGGTAATGTGAGTGCAGTGTGTGCACAGTGCCTGGGCTGGGTTTGCATTTTCCATCCTGTGTTTCGTAGCTCCCTCCACACCCCACGGATGGCTGTCATAATGACGGTCTGGCGGTGACACTGCTGTGGGTGAACAAAGAGCACTGTACACAGCCCCTATAGGAACCATTGTTATTTCCTGATCAAGTGAAACATCAAGATATATATTTTATAGGACAGCATGAAATCTTCCACTCGGTGTAGTAAGTGTAAGGTATGAGTCATTCCATGCTGATGATAATTTCAATATTTTATGACTAATCTTCTTTTCAAAATTGACACTATTATTTCAACTACACACATAAGGGGGAGGGGAGAGGAATCAGGTGGAGAAGCACTGAAACACTGAGTGCTCATGAGCTACACTAAAATGTCTGCACTGAGCAACAAGTATCCATCAACTCCTATGTCCTGATTTCACATTCATTCCCCAAGCTTTCTCACAAAATCCAACGCTTGATAATCCAACAATTGATTTTCTCTGATTTTACCAGAGACTCAAGGAACCTCTGCTTCCATCTTTAGAAATACTTTCATTGAAAGGAAGAAAAAAAACAACAAATCATTTACTTACTAGACATAGTCTACGTATGCCTGCCATTAGATATTATTCTTACAATGCAGGTGCGTGGAGTGGGCTTCATTAGTTCTGCTGTACAGGTGTGTGAGTTGAGACTCTGAGGGTCTCTCTATAGGACAGGATCCAGGAATCTCATCTACTCCGCCAGGTACAACTTCTTCCCACACAGAGCAAAGCCTGGCATTCTAGGTGAAGAAGCATCTCTTCCACGGATGGCTATGCCTTTGCCGCCATCCTCTGACACCTGGGCTGCATTGTCTCATGGTCAACACCAGTGGCTGGGTGGAGGCAGCCTGCAGAGAAAGAGGGACAGCCTGCTGCTTCGACAGAAAAAAGCGAGCAAATGGAAACATACAGTGCCAGAACAACAGAGCCCTGCACTCACCCGCTATGCCATTTCCCCCACCTCTTCCTGAGAATACCAGACAAAAGAGCAGTGTGTCTCAAATACTCACCTCATTTCCAGTACTTTGGGTTAATGGGATTTTGTTGTCTTTTGTTGTCAGTGTTTTGGTTGTAAGGCTTGAACTCAGAGACTAGGAGCTAGCTATCCTTGAACTCTTTTGCTCGAGGCTAACGCCACAGCTAAAGCCACAGCTCCACTTCTTGTTTTCTGGTGGTTAATTGGAGATAGGGGTCTCAAGGACTCAAGCAAGCCTTGGCTGGTTTTGAACCATACTCCTCAGATCTATGCCTCATGAGTAGAGTTAATGTTTATCAACAACCTGACATTTCAATTAAAATGTGTTTTTACAATTTGAGAGACCAAAACCGGAGTCATCATAACTCAGCTACTTATTAGCTTTGACATTATGGGCTCCTTACATAATCTTACTGAGCACCTTGGACACCTGAGGAGTCGCGTAATGACTCCCTGGTGGGCCAGAGATGGTAGGAAAGGCTGCTGAGGGAAGCATCTGGGGTAACAGACAGAGAACATGGTAGTGGTGATTGCTCTGAATCGCTTATGAAACTCTGCCCCTCTGGTGGGCTGACGTTCCCATTCTGACTCATTCTCATCTAGTCAGGATTTCCAGTTACATCACAGTCACAGGCAAGTGGACAGGCCAAGTGTGAAAAATCAACTTTGCTTCTGATTCTGGCTCCCCATACACACCCTCTGATTCTAGCACCCCACACACGCCCTTCTGATTCTAGCACACCACACATACTTCTGATTCTAGCACCCCACACACACTTCTGATCCTAGCACCCCACACACGCCCTTCTGATTCTAGCACCACACACGCCCTTCTGATTCTCGCACACCACACATACTTCTGATTCTAGCACACCACACACACCCTTCTGATTCTAGCACCACACATGCCCTTCTGATTCTAGCACACCACACACACACTTCTGATTCTAGCACACACACCCTTCTGATTCTAGCACACCACACACGCCCTTCTTATTCTAGCACACCACACACACTCTTCTGATTCTAGCACACCACACACACTCTTCTGATTCTAGCACTCCACACATACACTTCTGATTCTAGCACCCCACACACACCCTTCTGATTCTAGCACTCCACACACACTCTTCTGATTCTAGCACACCACACACACCCTTCTGATTCTAGCACACCACACACGCCCTTCTGATTCTAGCACACCACACACCCTTCTGATTCTCGCACACCACACATACTTCTGATTCTAGCACCCCACACACACTTCTGATCCTAGCACCCCACACACGCCCTTCTGATTCTAGCACCACACACGCCCTTCTGATTCTCGCACACCACACATACTTCTGATTCTAGCACACCACACACACCCTTCTGATTCTAGCACCACACATGCCCTTCTGATTCTAGCACACCACACACACACTTCTGATTCTAGCACACACACCCTTCTGATTCTAGCACACCACACACGCCCTTCTTATTCTAGCACACCACACACACTCTTCTGATTCTAGCACACCACACACACTCTTCTGATTCTAGCACTCCACACATACACTTCTGATTCTAGCACCCCACGCACACCCTTCTGATTCTAGCACTCCACACACACTCTTCTGATTCTAGCACACCACACACACCCTTCTGATTCTAGCACACCACACACGCCCTTCTGATTCTAGCACACCACACACCCTTCTGATTCTAGCACCCCACACACGCCCTTCTGATTCTAGCACTCCACACACACCCTTCTGATTCTAGCACCCCACACACGCCCTTCTGATTCTAGCACACCACACACACCCTTCTGATTCTAGCACCCCCCACACACCCTTCTGATTCTAGCACACCACACACCCTTCTGATTCTAGCACCCCACACACGCCCTTCTGATTCTAGCACACCACACACCCTTCTGATTCTAGCACTCCACACACGCCCTTCTGGTTCTAGCACTCCACACACGCCCTTCTGATTCTAGCACTCCACACACGCCCTTCTGATTCTAGCACTCCACACACGCCCTTCTGATTCTAGCACACCACACACCCTTCTGATTCTAGCACCCCACACACGCCCTTCTGATTCTAGCACTCCACACACACCCTTCTGATTCTAGCACCCCACACACACCCTTCTGATTCTAGCACACCACACACCCTTCTGATTCTAGCACCCCACACACGCCCTTCTGATTCTAGCACACCACACACCCTTCTGATTCTAGCACACACGCCCTTCTGATTCTAGCACTCCACACACGCCCTTCTGATTCTAGCACTCCACACACGCCCTTCTGATTCTAGCACTCCACACACGCCCTTCTGATTCTAGCACTCCACACATGCCCTTCTGATTCTAGCACACCACACACACCCTTCTGATTCTAGCACACACACCCTTCTGATTCTAGCACACCACACACCCCTTCTGATTCTAGCACCCCACACACGCCCTTCTGATTCTCGCACACCACACACGCCCTTCTGAGCTCACGGTGCATTTCATCCTCTGAGTTCTGTGCTCATTTAAGGGGCACAAATGCTGAGGTTGGAATGAAGTATCGGTCAGCAAGGGACTTGCACACCGATGGTGGTGGTGGTGTCTGCTTGTTTTGCAATGGCCACATCACAAAGAGAGCTCCCTTGGAAAAGTGGACATTGTGAGTAGCCACTTCTAGTCTCCTTTCTAGGCTGTTCCCTGGATGGAAGGACCTGGAGGCCAGAGAAGAGGATTGGGGACCTGGGTGAGGAGTGGACTTTCCCAGGCCCTATCACCACAGTCTACAGGCTTAAGAAGCACCAGCTCTGGAGATTTGATGCCTCGGTTCAGCTGTGATTTTTGCCAAGAACTTGCTCCCTTGTCCTTGAATACAAACTCTAACTTCCATAAGACGATGTCCTCTTCAATTTACCTAAAGATCTTCACAAATCAAGGACTTAGGATTTATAGCATGTGTTGCATGTAGATATCCTTATATAGAGACAGCTATTATTTCCAGTCACTTAATACACATTCTGTATTTATTGTCTATTTCTTATAGGATCTGGTTCCTTACAGATTATAAGATTAGATTTTATTCTCTTCCCAATTAAGTGCTCTTCTTATGTAAAATTAATAGAGTTATAGGGAAATGTAAATTTATGTAAATACCATGCAAATGGTAACTCCCTGCACCATTGAGCTCACCACAGAATACAGAAAACCATGCAGGGTCCTTTGTACAGGAGCAAACATCAGCTAACATACAGGTTTTATGGCACAGTTAATCATATGCAATATTATACCAGTGCTAGGCCAAATTTTCAGTAAACAAAGATGAATTATGAGGCATGTACACTTTCAGTCGATCAACTGTCCTGGAGTTTGTGAGGCATAGAATTACTCTGATGATTGCCGAGGAGTTCGGTGAGACCTGGGGGCTGTCAATAGGGAGACACAGTAGGGGCCTGGTATGAGGCAGGAATTGACTGAAGGGCCTCATGGGAAAATCTTTAAGGCTCTATGCTCTTATTTATTTATTTATTTATATTGCTGCATAATTGTGGTCTATTCCAAAGTCTGCATCATGCATTAGCACTCACTGATATTTAGTATTCTGTAATAAATCACTATGCACATGTTAATTTATTCAATAGAGGTTTAATGATTACTTAATATGCACAAAATAAATGGTACGCTAAGTACAAAAGGAAGGTCTTTGCTTTCATGAAGTTTGTGGATAACGAGGGAGATAAAATAGAGACACAGTTCATTAGAATTCATGGTAGAAGACCAGAATAAGTTCAAGAAGGCTTTGGAGAGGGGCAGGTTGGATCGGTGACTGAAAGGTAAATAGAATTTATCACCTTAATACATGTTAAGGGTATTGTTAAAATTTCTTTTTAGAAAAAAATTTTAGAGTATATTTATATGAAGCAATAGCCATGAACTTTCTATAGGTTTGACTTTGGGGAGGAGGAAGATTTTTTTCCTTCCATCATCAAACACGTTCCATTAGTTTTTCTTATGTGGTCTCTACATCCCATTTATTAAAGAGATAATTTTTAATATCTACTATATGTCTGGTATTAGTTATCAAGAGTTGGAAACATGGAAGTTAATAAGTTAAAATCATAGCTAGGCACTGGTGACTCACGCCTGTAATCCTAGCTATTCAGGAGGCTGAGATCTGAGGATGATGGTTCAACGCTAGCCCGGGCAGGAAAGTCCGTGAGACTCTCATCTCCAATAAACCACTAGAAAACTGGAAGTGGCACTGTGGTTCAAGCGGTAGAGCACTCACCTTGAGCTGAAGAGCTGAGGAACAGGACCCAAGCCCAGAGTTTAAGCCCCACAACTGACAAAAAGAAATTTCTGATTGTTTGGAAGCATCTATATCATAGTAGTTCTATAGAAATGTATGCTAACTCACACATAAAGAGATATGCACATACATCCTATTTCAAGATGATGCAATAAGGATAATGATTATTTTCTAATGAATGTGTATAGTTCATCGAAGGAATAAAAGACAAAATCCATCCACTCTTTTAAGTGACAATAAATCAACTTTTAAATCTAAAACGTTTTCCTGATTAGAGGAGATTTCATTAAACTTAGTATTGAGAAGAGATAACTTGTTATACTCAAATTGACTGTGAGTATCACAATTAATGTGGAAAAAAATCAGAAGAATCCATGTGAAAATCAGCGGCCGAACTATCAGGCCCATTGCGGCCGGTGTAACCCAGGGTCTTCTCACATTAGACAATAAATAGAAATGTGAAACAAGAAATTGAAGTGCATGTAATTGTCAGAGGCTCACTGTGTTCCAAAGCTATGAAGCAAGTTCTGTAGTGTCAAATGAGAAAATCTTCAAATATTTAAAATGTCACAAAGGGATAATAACAGGATTTCATCTTTTAAAGAAAAGACATATCAAATACATAGATTCCGGAACATGAAATTACATAATTTGAATTTGCCAAATGAAAGCTAATAAAAACAACAAGAGCCAGTTCATCAACTATAAAATTATTAGTTCCTTAATAGAAACTATAAGGGTTTTCCTTAATAGAAACTATAAGGGTTTTGCCAATTTGTCATTGTCAGTATCAAGAAGCTTCTCCCAGGAACTATGTCTTTCTTCTATGACCATAAAGTTTTTGTTGTTGTTGTTTATTTGCTTTCTGACCAGTGCTTAACGATGTGTCTGAGTACTAACTACAGTGTCTTTGATGGAAGTATCTGTGAGGGTTTCTCTCGTTCTCTTTACACACACACACACACACACACACACACACACACACACACACACACACACACACTGCCCACTAAGCGTGTCTTCACACTTGGAAGCAGGGTCCTTTGTCATCAGTTCTAACCCATGTCCCTCCAGGCACATCTCACACCATGCTCTCTCCTTGCTCACGCCCTGCCTTTAGCTCAGGGTGTGCACAGAAGTTGTCTTGCTGGAGCTGAGCAGCAAACTTAGACAATGTAATAAGACTGGGCAGCTGGGCACCGGGGGGGTCATCCTAGCTATTCAGGAAGCTGAGATCTGAGGATTGCGGTTCAAAGCCAGCCAGGTCAAGAAAGTCCACAAGACTCTTATCGCCAATTGACCATGAGAAAACTGGAAGTGGCACTGTGGCTCAAATGGTAGAGCACTAGCCTTGAGCTGAAGAGCTGAGGGACAGCGCCCAGGCCCAGAGTTCAAGCCCCACGATCAACAACAACAACAACAACAAAAGACAGCATCGACTAGGTTCTTCAGGTCCCACATCTCAGCTGAGTCTAATGCCCAGCTCTGCCTGAGGCTTTAGCCTAGCTTCCCATTGGATGTTGATGGACATTCTTTTTAGATGGATTCACCAGGGGAACTGACTGTGAGGCGAGGATCGAAGCTAGCCTCAGCGTTGCATGATCAACTGCTTTAGTCTTGTGGTGCATTACATGTAACAGTCAGGTTTGAGCTTTATTTCAGCCACTGGGGATCTTGAACTCCACTTGCACAAATTCTATAGTGAATGTGTCTCTGAGCCAGATGAACATTGCCTTCCGGTCAGTCTACCCTCTTACGTTTAAAACTCCTAATTTTGTCTTTGGTTTTCTCCTCTTATTGAACTTTTAACATATTTTGTCTTGATTTACAAATATGACTTCAATTTTCATTTGTTTTCCTCCCTCCCTGTTTTCTTCCCTCCCCATTCTCAACTGTTGGTAAACTAGCACTCTTTTATCTGCTTAACTTTGCCCAAGTCAGAATAATTTTTGATCAAACAAATAAGCAAAAAAGATAACTTCATGTGGTATGCCTCTGTGTGTGTGTGTGTGTGTGTGTGTGTATGTGTGTGTGTGTGTACATTAGTTGTTCTTTCTTTTGTAAGTGGGTGACAGCAGTCACATGTATAAGGAAAGTAAAAGAGGAATTTCACAAGGAACAAATGCAGAGTGGCCCTTCGGGATGCCCAAGTGCTAGCAGGAGCTCGAGAGCTGCTAATTGCTTCAAATACCTTCTTGAAAGAGGGAGAGGGAACGGCTAGTCTGTACAGCGTGCTATTATCCAAATCAATATCAGTGCTTTAAAAATTGGCCAGAACATGAAGACCTTGAAGTTTCTCTTGTTGTGCAGAAGCTAAATGGAATATTAAATATTTTTAAAGTAGGTCAGACTTAATAAATGCATTTTCAGGTAATCCAGCCTTAAAGGGAGCCACCGCGTGGGATAGAGGACCGGGTACCAGTATGCCAGCCGCCTGACCATCGCGCAAGTGCTCCTGCTAATGTTAAAACTCTATCTACACGGATAGAGCTTAATCTAAACCTACACCCAACAAAAGCCAGAATGAGAACTAGAAAATTAAATGCCCAATTCTCAGTCGAAGTAAATGTGCAAGAACTACACAAATTATGCCAGGAAAGGCAGTCCTCAAGTCTGGGACACTGAGTTGAGGAGAAAAGAGGTTGAACAAACACACAGTACCAAGATTCTCTTCCTGCTCATCCCTCTGCAGCACCAGCCCTGGCTTCCCCCAGTCCCTGCTCCCAGCCCTGGGAGACGTTGGTGCTAGTGAACCCCCACCCCCGACTCCCCTAGCTCCACAGCTGTTCCATGCTCCATCTAGATAAACGGCCTTTCCTGTCACCATTTCCAACACTGCAACCCCGGTGCTGTTCTAGGAAGATGGGTGGCCCTGAATTCTCAGCCTCTGAGTCAAGGACTAGAAGTCTTGGCTGAGGTCTGTCTCCTGAAGAGAACAGTCACGAACCAGGCACCCAACAACCCTCTATTTTTCACTTGACCACCCCACCAGCAGAGCCCATCGCCAGGACTGCTTGGCGCTGTCAGGTTTCAGATAAACTCCTATCTCTGTGCAGTCCTTTCAGCTGTCAGACTCCCAAGTACCCAGGAAAGCACCATCTGTCTAGTGGGAAAGTTCTAAAAGTCAGCGAACCCTGGTACTCTGAGCCTGAGCACACGCTGGGAAGCCTGTGGGATCCTGCCCTGGCAGAAGACCCTCTGCTGTCCTCCCCAGCTTCACGCTGGAGTCTGAACTGATCAAACATGCAGTCCCAGCCTTGTCTGGAACCTGGCTCCAAAGCCTTGCGTGAGAACAGGCCTAGCTCCAACTACTGCAGTGTCTCGCTGTTTACTGTGGAGAAAGGCAGTTGGCCTCATTCAGTTTGGGAAGATTCTAACTCGTCACGAGGCCACCTTCCCCTTCGGACTGTTGCGAGCATTCACCTGTCCCCCTGAAGTCCCTGCTCCTGCTCCCTGTGTCCTTGCTTCTGTCTGTAGCGGTCACGCTTCCTCGTGGAGGGGCTGAGACAGTGCCCACCCTGCACACACTCCCTCCACACGGCCTTAAACGAGCGTGCACAGCGAGAAAAGCTGGGCTGACGCGCGTCTGCCTGGGGGCTGTGTCCAGCTCTGAGCCTGGCACTATGACGCCTTCCCGCTCCCTCAACTTCCTCGGAGGGTACCAGTCCACCGAAGGCAGACTGGGGCACGGTGGGCACGAGACCAGCACCTCCTCCCCCCCCCCCCCCCGCAGCGCTCCAAGCCAGCCAAGCCAGCCAAGCCAGCACGAGTACAGGGAGACTCTAGGAAGGGACAGGAGCCCACAAAGGGGCAAGCATGCACATTGTCATGTGAGTCTCCAGAACAAGCACCGTGATCATCACACACACACACTGCTGCTTTAATCATTCTACCAAGCAAACACCAGGGGAAATTAGAACACCTCCCCCTAAGGGTGTCACAGCCTGGTGCTCATGTCCCTGACACACGCACACATGTCTGTAGAGTTGTTTCTGGAAAGCAGAGGCAAACCATGGTCTCTCCCCAGTCCTCATGGCAGGCATGTGACTTGGAAATGAACGCTTAGCTGGATCTGAAAAACAAATTTTAAAAGTGACTTTAAAAAGTTTTGATATTTGAAAAACAAAATGCAGAGATTTATTTTTTAAATCAGAGTGAATGAAAAAGATTTAAATGGTGACGTTCCAACATCAAAGAGTAAAATGCCTTTGGCACGTTTTTATGCAATTACTGAGATAAAGCAAGGTGAAGAAGAGGATTCACCCTTTCTGCCCCAAGAGGAGAAGGCAGAGGTCCTCAGAGGGGCTCAAGTTATCATCACAATTTATTTTCTCCTGGGGAGACTCCCCTGAGAACCTGGGGTGCTGAGGTGAGAGGGGGTACCTGCGTGTGCACGGATGCGCCTGGGTGTGGGAGGGGGGAGGGGGGCCTGCTTGTTCCCGAGTCTCAGCCTGACCCTGGCAGCAGATGCGCTGCTGCCCAGCCTGGCAGGGCAGGGCAGGCTGAGGCCACAGCGCCCTGAGACCAGGGCTGTCGCTCAAGGCGGCATTAGTGATAACGGGAGGCTGCCAGCTTGTGGTGTTGTCACCACACTGCAAGGGGGTTGGCTGCCAGCCAAATTAGCTAGCTTAGGGAGTGTGAATCAAAATGACATAGAGGCTGAATGTTAATGAAAAGTCTTTCTTGCTTCAGGCTTCAGATTCCTTCCAGAAAGCTGTCATCTGGAAGACATTACCACCCCCCCGTCTCTGTCTCTGTCTCTCTCATTCTCTCTCTCTCTCTCTCTCTCTCTTCTCCCCCTCAGCTTCCATGTTCAAGTTTCCATAGACTGTAAAGATCATCTTTTAACCAGCAGACAGCTGATGTGCAGTGAGTTACGCAGCTGACAGTGCTGGACGCCTTCCCAAACACCAGGCTCAGGAGCTCTCTTTTCTCAGATTTATATCTATGAAACAGGAAAGCTCTGCTTCCAAGTGGAAGTGCTTCTTGTCACTAAGGTGTGGTGTTGTCACTGCAAGATGGCAAGTACATAACATGCATGCCTGCAGCACACTTATGCACACAGAAGCGCTATCAGAGTCCTTGTTAAAAGGGGCTCTTGGACATAGCCAGAGAGCCGCTTGTTTGCTTACTGCAAATTGCTTCCATCAAGCTTGATTATGCTTTGTCATAAAAGCTGCTACAAAGCAGTGTGGGGTCTGCAGACATAAAGCATGGGCATGCCGTGTCTGCATGCTCTGAGGTGTGCTCATCGTGAGTGGAGAAGGTTCCATTGCTAAGTCAACAAAATTACAATTCCTCTTCACCTGGTGACAGATCCAATCCTGTGGATGAGGGGAGAGGGGCTGAGCTCCACTCATGGGGCTTCCTGAACCCCCTCCCTCACCCCATGTCTACCTACTAGTTCACGAAAGCCATGAAGCTGGGGTGCGAGGAGATGAGTCCCGAAGTTTAAACCAACCACGTGTTCTCTTGGTCAGAATTGAGGGAGCTGCCTCCCTGGTTTGTCCTATCAAGAAACCAAGACAATGTGAGATAGACAGAATGTCTTACTCTATCCCATATTTAGGAACATGCATAACATGCTTTGAAACAGACCCATCACTGTTCCAGAAGGAAGAAGACCCCAGGCTGAGGTCCAGTTCTAACCCCATAACTATGACTTCATTTTAGGCATTCTCACTACCTCCCCACTGCTCCTCGCTCAATGACCATACTTGTAACAGGCAAAAATCACTTTAGGTTTTTGTGATCTTAAGTAACTATTAGAAAAGATATAAACCACCAACTCAGCATTCAAAGAAATAAGACCACTTTACTGTGCCCCAAACATAGAGTAAAAACCTATCAAGCATTTCTTGCCTGTGTTTCACACTAGTAGTGCATACATTATTTGTGCAAAAACAAAAGCATTTGACTCTTCCAGGCTCTGAAATTCATGCAAAACCCCTCCCTGCTGGGAAGCAGAAGCTTGTGTGGCCCCCGACGGACTGGGTGTGAGGAGGACGTGCCCTGGAAGGGTGCGGAGTGGGGACCCCACAGCTCCCCCAAACACCCTCCCACAGAACAGGGACACACATTTGGTAAAAACAGTTTTGATTGTGCGTATTTTTAATTCCCAAGTCATAAACATAAATTAACACGTATGAAATTTAACAGGAGCCGGATCCAGCTCAATACAATGGAGGCAAAGTGTGAACGTCAGAGCAACTCTTGAAGTCACTTTCCAGGGAGGTTCAGAGAGGAGCTGCATGCACCAGTTCCGACCAACATCTGCACAGGGGCCGCAGCGAGAGGCCATGTCATGGGGGGATGTGTCTGATCCATTACTTACGGATAAAAGGAGTGTGTGGGGAGATCCCCAAGTCATGTCATCGAGCCCACAGAGACCTCTACGGTCCACAACCATCAGTCTCCTGATATCTCCACTGTCTAGATAAGTATTGATCCTACTTAAGAGTAGCTATCATCAAGGCTATTGAGCACATAAATTCTGCGATGATTCTCAACTACTGATCTTGAGACTTTGAAAACTGGACCAATGTGATGCTTGTCAAGTTTTCTCTTGGCAAAGGTATTAATTAAGCTCTTCCCCCAATTTCCATGCTGTTCTCTGTTCTGGGGGAAAAGATTCTCGATTAGCCCAAGAGTAGGGAGTTTTACTATCCCTGCTTTAGGTCAGAATAATTACATAAATTATCAATCCATTGAAGCATTAATTTATTAAAGCATTAATTATATCAATAAGAACATAAGTTTATTCATCTTATAGTCTACTAATAAGCCTTACTAACAATTACTAACAATAAATTCGACAAAAGGGTTTCATCTTAATTCACCATTCATGTGCACAGTGCTTCCTGAATGATGATCACCTTGGCTCTGTTAGTCTCTCTACTGCCCCTGCCCTTTCCAAAACCAGACACACCTAGTTGCCTTGCTTCATTTTTATATGATCACACATAGTATTTTGTCTATTTCCCCCCTCCCTTGCTTTATTTTTATATGAGTATAGTATTCCTATAAATGCCTGTAACATTGCAAAAAAAATGCTTCAACATCCTAATATATGTTTTGCATTAAAGAGCTTCTTTGGGATTTTATATTTTTATTATAGAGGTTTTTCACATCTTTGGGTAGGCTTTTCCTAGGTAGTTATTACTTTTGAGGCTATTGAGAGTCAATTCTTTTTCCTAACGTCCCTCTCTGTTCATTGTTGTTTTATAGAACAACTACTGATGGTTTTGTAAATTGATCTTATTCTTGCTACAATGTAAGCTGTTTATCAGGTCTAGGAGATCTGGAGTGGAGTTTCAGGTCCCTTTAAATAGAATTACATCATTTGCAAATTCTGATCATTTCACTCCTTCATATATATATATTTATATATATTTAAATATAAATATATATATTTGTATATATTTTATATATAAACATATTATATATTCATATATATTTTATACATAAGTATATATATCTATAAATATATAAATATAAATTTATATATAAACATATATTATATATGTTATGTTATATATTTATATTATATTAATATATATTATATGTATTTATATATTATTATATATTTATATATAATACATATTTATGCCTATAAATATACATTTATGTAAATATATAAGATATATTTATATATGAATATATAAATAGAAATTTATATAGAAATTTATAGAAATATAAATATATATATAAAGGAGTGAAATTATCAGAATTTATATATATATAAATATATATATATGAAGAAGTGAAATTATCAGAATATATATATTATATATATGTGTGTGTGTGTGTGTGTGTGTGTGTGTGTGTGTTCTTTTTCTTGCCTTATTGCTATGGCCTGGAATTCTACTGCTATATTGAATCATAGTGGAGAGGGTGCGCAGCTTTGTGTGTTCCTGATTGGAGAGGAAGTGGCTTCAGTTTGGCCCTACTTAGTAGGATGCTTCCTATAGATTTGCCATGCACATCCACACTATGCTAGGCACATTTCATTTATTACTAGGTTCTTCCTAGCTGTATTCACAAAAGGAAATTTAATTTTGTCAGAGGCCTTTCCTGATCTTGGTGATGACCATTATGATCCTTGTCCCTGACTGTGTTCATGGATTGTATCAGGTTCATTGATTATCTTGCATGTATGTTCATCCAAGGGATTGATCAATAATTCTCTTTTTTATTGAGTATTGTGTTAGGAGATGAGAGCAATGCTGGCTTCGTCAAAGGAGCCTAGCAGTGATGCTTGCCTTTGTATTTTATGGGAAAATTTGAGGACTGCTGGTATTATCTCTTTATTAAATGTCTTATAAAATTCAGTTTATAAAGTGAATCTGTCTAATCTTTGGCTTCTCTTTGTCCCCATTAATGAATTCATACAAATTCTCATCAAGAGAATTTGTCTTACTTATAGTCTCTTCTAGTTTGTGTTCTCTCTCTGTCCCTCTCTCTCTCTCTCTCTTTCCCTTTCTTATTTTGAAATTAACTCCAAAAATATCCTAAATTGTGAGACTTTCATTGTTTTAAATTTGTTTATGTGGATAATTAAAAGGTCAGTATTGCTGGGCGCTGGTGGCTCATGCCTATAATCCAAGCTACTCAGGAGGTTGAGATCTGTGTAATGCAGTTCAAAGCCAGCCCAGGCAGGAAAGTCCGTGAGACTCATTTCCAATTAACCACCAGAAAACTGGAAGTGGTGCTGTGGCTCAAGTGGTAGAGCGCTGGCCTTGAGCTGAAGAGCTGAGGGACAGTGCTCAGGCCCAGAGTTCAAGCCCCTCGACTGACCAAAAAGAAAAGGAAAGAAAAAGGCCAGCATTGGTATTTCTTCATAAATATTCCCCATGAACTCAAGCAGGATGTGTATTCTGCTGCTCCAGGTGAAATGCTCTCTGTATGTCAACTAGGACATCTTGAATGATAATTCTTTGCAATTCATGCAAATTCTTATGGATTTCCTGTCCACATGTTTTAATTACCAAAATGAGGTGCTGAAATAGTGAATTGTTCATTTTCTTCCTGCACTATCAGTTTGCAGGTCATGTATTTTGATTCTGTGATTTAGGGAGTTGTATGTTAAGCATTTGTGTGCATACTTGAAAAACGGTCCTTTTGTTACTCTCTATCTTCCATCACATTTTTATTAGTACCAACTAGTCATACACAAAGTGTTCATACATCCACATAGACTTACACAATTCCTTGGTCAGGCTCACCCTACCACCATTCTTTCTCATCTTCCTTCTACCTCCATAAACCAGTCTCAACAAGATTCATTCTTCCTTCTTTACATATGTCATAAAATTATTTGTTTAACCACACACACCCCATTATCCATCTTTATTTCTATAACTTTCCTTTCTATATAATCTGAAATTTATGTAGATAATTCAGCCATCATAGATTTGGCATGGAACATATTTTTACCTACCACAATTTTTTTTATTTAAAGTAGTTTTTTTCACACACAACACATTGGTGAATCTAGTATTTTTATCTTTTTCTGGATGATTTCTCTGGGTAGAACTTCTATTGCTGTGTTGAACCGACATGATGAAAGTCAATGTACTTGTGTTGTTCCAGTTTGTGGAAAGGCTGCGTCTATCTGTCCTTTTATTCCATGCTCTGTGAGCTGTTGAGTTGTTATCTATGTCTTTGCTATGTCTAGATACATTCGTTCTCAGTTTTCTTATTTTTCTCAAAAATTGTTGAACTTTATATACAAATCTCTCCCTCTATTAAGAGGTCCAATGTGACATATAACTTTTATAAATTTGTATGAATTAACCAAACCTGCATTCTAGTAACAAGCCCAACTGACCATAAAGAAAGGTCTCTCTAATACACTGCCCATGTTAGGACTATGCTGAACGTTTTTGTGTTTATGCTCATGAGGCACATTGGCCTCATCCTTTTTGTTGTTGAGTTGAAGGGTTTTGATGACAGACTGTTGCTTCCCATACAGAATGAATTTTGTTTAAAATTTTTACAACATTCTGAGAAAAAATTATACTTTCAGTCTTTGGTAGATTTCAACAGTGAAGCAATCTAGTCCTGAGCTTTTTTTTTTTTTGATGGGAAAATTTGTCATCAATTCAATTGTTCTATGCATTAACAGAATATTCAGGTCTGCTGTTTGTTACTGATTTTTAGATTGGTGTGGTATATGTATCCAGAGATTTGTTCCTTACTTTTAACTGCAAAGCATTCTCCCTGTTTAGATTTGTGATACTTTCTTCTCAGATATATATATATATATATATATATATATATATATATATATATATATATATAATTGTTCCTAGTAATTACTATGGCTAGCAAAAAGTTAGGCTGGCAGCCTGGCTTAAGTGGGGCCAGCCAAGCAAGTTAGCTGAGTCATAGTGTGAAGCCCTAAATTTAAGCCTAAATACTAACAACAACAACAACAGTCTATTGCACTAATGTAACTATGATTGTCCCCCTTTCCTTGTGATTCCATTTATGTGGATTTCTTGTTGCAAATTTCTCCTGGGGGAGGGGGAGGCGGGTCTGAGATCTGGCACCACATGGCAGATCAGGAAATACCCAAGTGGCCGAGAATGGACCACATTCCCTTGCACCTGTCTCATCGAAAATCTGAGTCTCGGCACAAATTCGCACTTACGGGTGGCTCCTTTTTTAATTTTTTTACTATAGTGGCGTCACTCATACAAAACAATTGTCATCAGTTCCTTCCTGAAGTTTTCATGTCTTGCCCTGGAATATACGGGCCATTGCTTAACTAAGCTTTGGATTCTGATCACATGATAAGAGCTCCAGCTAAAACATACATTTTCTGGGCAATATTTTGTCTCTGCTTCCTTAAATATTTTAACAATATATTCTGTATGTCCTGTCTTTGCTATGTGTACAAATGATCATTGTCAGGGAACACTGTCAGGTCCTGTGACCACCTGCCATTCTATGTACCATGTAGTTACACCACTGAATCGAGAGATTAACTGTAACTCCTAAGATTTAAGATAAACTAGAAGTGCACTGATTTGATGTCATGTAAGTGCATTCCCAGGAGAATGGGTAGAAAATGCCACAATTACTTGAAAGTTCTTTCATTTCAGTATTTCTGTAGACTTAGTCCTCTTCATTCTCTTTACAAATAAAAACATTTTCTACCTCTGCACAAAAATATCAACAACCTAAAAATCATCTCAGAACCCAATTATGTGCAGATGTAGACCGGAAAAAAATTCCCTGAGGAGCATGTGTGTATAAAATTTGACATTCTAATATTTCTGTGGGAAAGCACTTTTGATATTTTTTCCATAAAGCAGCAACCTCTATGTTCTAACAACTAATATGCAAGGAGATAACCATAGAATAAAAACAGCTAGGTAATTTTAAAATAATTTGAGCCTTAAACAGCAGAAAACTCAAATAATCTGTATTGACTGTCACGGGACCACTGATTGATTTAGACAACCTCCACTAACAAAGGAAGTGCAAGACCAGAGTCTTCCACCAACCCCTGCACAACACACAGCCACCCACTGCCAGGCCCTGCCCCTTCCTAGATGGCCTTTGTACTTAAGGGAACAGGTGGGATGGAAATTGGTATTTTCGGAGATCTCTTTTTGCTTGCCATCACACATGCTATCTGAAAATTATAAAGATCCGACAGAGATGTCCACTGAAAGCCACTGAACGTTTGTTGGAATTTGCTTTTAGAAAGTAATAGGTGGGTATGTTACGTTGTATGGGGCATGGAAAAGTTCAGTTCAACTTTTACATGAATTTCCATCCAGAGGGAAAAAAATAAAAAAGGCTGTTAAACTGAAATGCAGTGAATGAGGCCCAAAGAGAAAGGAAAGTAAGCATAGCGGGAATAAAATTGGGGCAGCAACCCCGCTGATGGCAGTTCTACTCCATGTGATGTTTGTTTAAACACTACCCTGCCTCTGCCAGTCTCCTGATTATAACTCATTTTAAGATACGATTGGAATACATGTAACTTTTTATTAGGATACTGTAAATGACACCGGGGAGATTAAAATTTTATACTTTTGCTTGTTCTAATGATTCTCGAAGGGACTAATTAGGAGAACTTTGGATGTTTTTATACCTTTCCAAAATTGTATATAGATTCTCAAACCAAATTATTAAGACTACATGCTCCATGAGAACTGTAATCTTTAGTTTCTAAATAAGTAATAGTCTAATGAAAAGCATAATGGGCTTAGATACTAATGTATCCTAATAAAATTCAAGTCATATGAAAAATAAGTATAAAAAGTGATGAGTCAAAATTTTCACAAGAAAAGAAAGTCACAGGTGAATATTCAATGTCTGCATTGAATGAATCATTTTTCTTCTTTCTACTGATATAGGCAAAAATGGAAATGCATTAAGAGCTTTCTGTTTTATTCAGAACTTACCGTGTATATCCTATAAAATTTTATATATGTTTGAAGAAGACTAAACTTATCTCTAGTAAAACACAATATATGCAATTAGGTCAATTTATATAAGATCATGGGTCATATTGCATGTTTTAAGAAAATATTAACTTTGTCATTACCTTTCTTGAAAGGTAAAAGAAACCATCCATAAGTTATATAAAACATATAACTTGTATAACTATACATTTCTTAATTTCCAACTAAAAATAAAACTTATTCTCTAGAAAATGGGAACATTTTTTAAAAGCCAAAATCATTAGCACTTTTATCTTTTATAATTCTGCATAAAAGACCAATATAATAGTATGAACAAATACCATAAAAATATAAAAATTGTCACCAAGTAAAACTTAACAATATAAGTTGAACATCTCATAGTATTTTTGAGAGAATTTAGACTGGTGAAACTATTTAGCTTTTTCTTGTCTAGTGAGATAGGAATGAAGCCTGATTTACTATGTCTTATAGAATATCAACCTGAATAAAATATGTGTATGACTGTGGAGCTTGTGGAAATTTTTACATTTTAATTGCAAAGCAATCTCGGGGTTAGGTTTGTGTTTGACCTGTGATATACATATCTAACATTCATAGAGTACAGCATACTTCTCAGAAGTGATGTGTATGTATGTTTCCAACATTTGCAAATAGGACATTATTTGCAAGAAATAGATGGACCTGGTAAAAGTTTGTTAAGTGAAGTAAGCCAGGCCTGGAGAGACAAGGATGAGTGTTTTCTCTATACATAGAAATGAGATCTAATTTATGAATGTACAAGTGAACAAACATACGGGGTTGTATGTGAGTATACACCAGTGTTTTAACCAACATATGGAATTTGCAGGGGAGAATTCAAATGCTGACATTCCTTAGAAAGACTCACTGTCCAACAAAATGAATACCAGGAAATCAGCAATTGAAGGGTGGGGGTGAGGAGGTCAAAGGGTGGGGCCAGAGGAAGGAAGCTGAAGGGGAAGGAAGTTAGTCCTCTAGTCAATGCACACTCTAAGAGGGGAGGGGAGGGGCTGGGAGGGATGGGTGAGAAGGATGGAAGGGAGACAGCAACCAAAGTGCACTGTGCTCATAAACCGATTCATTGAATGAATGGTGCCCCTTTGTACACAACAAAACAAAGGAGAACAAAGGAAAGGAGAGTGGAATAGCTTTATAAAAACAGGCCAGGGTCTTCTACCTACAGGCTTGCTCTGTTTGCACCCTTGTGTGCTTTTGGACAGCCGGGGTGTCGGGGGAAGTGGGGTGTAGATTTCAGGCTCCAGACCAGAAGACACACTTGATTCAGTACAGGTGTGGATTGCACACACTCACAAATCTGAAAGAAATCCCAAGCCAGTCATGTGAAGACTTTACATCGCAGCAGGGGACCAATGAATGCCAGGATCTGAAGCACTGTGGAGCTGGGGGTCCTTGGAACTTTTGCTCACCTTCCTGAAAGTGGGCATGGATGGGCAGCGAGAGCTTCGGGGAGCTGAGCAGGTGTGGCAGTGAGGAGGAGGCCTCGGCCCGCAGTGGAGGCCAGGAACATTCCGGGTAGGAGGTGGAGAGCTCACCAGAGCAGCGGTGACCCTGGCTGCACCCTTCTAGTACCACACTGGGGCCAGGTGAGTGCTGCGGCAGGAAGCACAGCAAAGCAGAATAAGCAGAATGCCAGGAGTGTAGATGAGGTAGAAAGATAGCTTGGTGTGGCACGGCACGGGGAGGTGGCCGAGGAGGGAAGGCTTGCCAAGGAAGCCCTGGGAAGCCATTCTGGAGCTGAGCTCTGGGCCCATCCTCAAACTGCAGTCAGGACTCTGGGCAGAGGCACCTGGAGAAAGCTTTGAGAAGCGGCCTGAGGGGGACTGCATCCTGCAGGCCTCTGACAGCACAGCCTCCGTCCTCCCCAGGAAAGCCCTGCCTCACAGTGCAAAGGCTTTGAAAGAAAACACAACCTTGGGAAGAAAGCCACCACTGCAGGATGGAACTTGTGGGGGAAGCCAAGCTGATTGTCTACTAAACAAATCCAAAGCACTAAAGCAAGAGGTATGGCTTCATAGACTAGCCAGTCTCTTGTAATACATATATGTGTGTGTGTGTGTGTGTGTGTGTGTATATATATATATATATACAAATATTTACAGTGTCATATAATTCATATAACATCCAAAAGTACAAGATACAACCTAACGTTACCAAGCAGGAAATATTCATAAATAACTCATGGAAAAGGAAATACATTAACAAATTACAATGATGATAATTTGGAAAACAGTGTAAAATTATTAATACTAGTTGCTTCACCAAACTGTTAAGGAAAGAAAAAATTGAAATAGAGTTTATGGAATTTTAAAAATGCAACAAGAAAACCTATTCTAAGTGGCTTTGATAATTATTGGGTAGTTCAGAGGAAAATGATTCAAAAAAATGTAAAGTGCCTTAGAACCAAAAGAGATAACATTTATTGGTATTTCAGAAGCTGGGGATCAGGAAGCAAATAATCCAATGAAAATTATTTTGGAGGCATAATGATGAAGGTTTCCCAAAGTTTGCAATGATATAATGCAGTCCCCTGATATTACTGAGCTCCAAAGAGGCAAAAATGAAAAAAAAAAATAATGATCAGATTCATTGTAATCAAATTACTGAAAACTAAGGTCAAGGGAAATAGTCCTTACTGCAGACTAGCAAATCATGGGTCACTAACTTCAGTGGCTGCCAATTACTTGTCAGAAGCTCTTAAGAGGAGTTATTAGGGAGAAGGATTTGATCAAAATACATTATATACATGCATACATTACAACAAAGCAATCCTTTGTATAATTAATGTGTTCCACTGAAATACAATTAAACTTAAAAAATAAGTAAAACAATACATCCAAGTGCTAAAATTTTATTGAAAATATAAATGAATTCAGAAATGAATTTTAAAAACAGACATCCATTTGGATTTATTTTGTGGCACTGGTCTTTGAAATAGACACAATGCCTCTTCAGGGTCTTGTAGATTTTTATTTAGGGTCACATGCTTTTGCCTAGGCCAACAGTATGAAGGGTTCAGATATTAATATACCCAAAAAAGATATTAATATATCCAAACACATTTATATCTATAATAAAAATGAACACTAAAATGGTGAACTGAAATTTTTACGTGACAATAAAGTCGCATGTATACTTGGGATTACAGGCATGCACCACCAAGACTGCCTGAGAGACTTTCTTAAAGAGAGAAAATGGAACGACTTTTTTACATCCTGTCTGAGAAGTGTGCACAGCCCAGCTAAGTTGCATGAATAGTTCAAAGAGCTCAATAAGTCACACATAGAGAAACAAAAGCTTTGAAGTCATAATCACTACCTGACTGGATATTAGGGCGATGGAATTGTGCAACCGAAACTTCTATCAATTTACACACGCGCTATTGTGCTTCTTCACTGTAAGAAGTCATCAGACTTTCGAGAGAATCTTAATTTCCTCGAGTTAAATATTTACCCTTTGTCTTCCCAAATGAAGCTTCAGGAGGTGCGCGGAGCTGCGCCAGGAGCCAAGCCTGCAGACAGGGAAGAGCGGAGATGCAAGCCCCCCATCGCTCTGACTTTAGCACAATGCCAGCTCAACTTTTAGGTGCTCAGCTAAATTAGAAGCTACGATCCGACGTCCTTATTCAAATATTTGCTGTACTTTTGAAGGCGCACTGAATTTAATGACACTCTTCTTTATTTTGACAAGGTGTACACTTCTTGATAAAGTTAAGTCAGAAAAAAAAATGTAACTCTTTTACCAAGTTGTAAAGACTAAAGGAGAAGGGTGAAAGGTGATCCTTCAGCCTGACTACCTCTCCTTCATTAGTTCAGTTGAAAAGCGATACTGTCCACCGGCTATAGTTACTTTAGAGTCAGAGTTGCTTAAGTGACTGACCTGTGTCTATACTGTGGATATTTTGTAGGCGGGTGGCTCTCAAACCTAGAGCTGCCACTGAGGAACAGCTGAGCCATGAGGGCAGATGAGCCCATGCCCACCGCCCCTCTCACAACCCAGCAGCCGGGCAGCACTCATGTATGCAGCCCTTCCGGCTCAGATCCCCAGCTGAGCTCTGCACACGTGCCTCACCTGTATACCAAGTTGCTCGGGCTCCATAGAAAGCAGTAGCCTCCTTGTGTACAGGGAGTGCCTTTCAGGGTACCGGTAGGGGTCTCATGGTGCCCAGCCCCAAATACATTGCAGGATACCCATGATACATTTTATTTTAGAAACAGGAAGCTATGAACAACCGACAGTAAAAATAAAAGCTATAAAAAATATAGGCCAATAAAAGTTATGTGGATATATTGTCTATATCAAAATACCAGCATGCCATTTATCTGGAATTCAGCTCATACTAATGAACTGATTTCCACTTCTTAGGTTTTAACCATGCCAGTGCAGATCGTGGGCAGGTAGCACTGAGTGAAGAGCCTGAAGAGTCTTCTGCACTGCCAGCCTGGCTTTTCTGCTATTCTTTGGTTGCATTCCCAATGCCACGCCATTGTTGAGTCCCTGGTCCTGCGCTGGTCATGGGTTCCGCCCCATCTCTGCTCCACGGGAGATCGCCCCACAGATAGAGAGTGGCGGGAAAGAGCCAACGCCCTCCAAAGTCCCGTTTGAAAGAAGGAGCTTTCAGTCTGCTGGAGACAAAATCACGGGGGCATTCATGTCCGCTGTCCCTTCCAATGCGTCTCCTCTATATTTGGCAGAGGAGAAAGGGTGCCGCCGAGACGGGGAGAAAGGCCAGGGTGGGGCGGGCCCGCTGGTGATGGTTTGCCAGCCTTGCTCCCTGCCCTGCAGCCCACGGGTCAGGGCTCCCTGTGCGGGCAGCCCGCATCCTGCTGCTCCAGCGTGGAGACCCGTGTTGGATGCCCCATGCTGGCCGAGAGAAGAGGTGTATTTTTAGGGGAAGGGCAGCATTGAAATATTAGAAAGTCCATATGGCCTAGATATAAAGTCCCATCTTTCACTTTCACTTAAAAACACAGTTAATATTTTTATCTCCATCTGTTTCCATTCTATATTTACTTTTCCTTTGATTATAAACTTGAAAGTGAGCTCTGCTTCTCTGGGAAGAACTTGGTCTCGGGGCAGGGATCATAAAGATGGTTAACCTACTTTCCTCAACTCTGATTTCCTCAGCCAGTCCCGATTGGTCACGATCTGGATGGGGCTTATATCCACACTGCAGGTGTTCTCACTGGGTCTGCAGAAACAGAGGGGAAGATTTCACGATAGTTTTTTTAATTAAAATAACTGATGGGTCATACAAGCCGTATCCACTATGGCGGATGATGTGATACATGTCACTGGGAGACAACCTGGTTAACATGGATATTACATCAGCTGCTTAATTTTTGTGGTGAGAATACTTATCTCTGCTCTCTTGGCAATTTTCAAGTACATAGGGTGTTACTATGAACCATCATGGCCTTGATGCATTAAGAGATCTCTGCGTCTCACTATACCTGTCTGATTGGAATTTTAACTTTTTGTGTCCTTTCCTGCCCCTCACCACTGCTCACCGGCTCTCTGCTCTCTGCTGCTAGGAATTTGGATTCAGTAGACGCTACATGTTACCAAAATCACGCAGTACCTCTCTGTGCCTCGCTTTCTTGACTTCATGTGTTATCTTACAGATTCATCTATGTTGTTTCAAGTGCAGAAATTCCCTTCTCTTTCTAAAACTGAGCAGTATCGCGTTGTGTATGTCCACCGCGGCCGCAGAGTGGCAGTTAGATTGACTCTCTGCTTTGTGTGTTGTGAACAGGGCTGCGGTTAACACTGGAGTGCCAAGAGACGTCTTGTCAAGGTGATGACTTGGCTTCACTGGACATGGCCTGGTCCAGGAAGGGCTGGGGCCCGTAGTGCTGTGGTCATGTGTTTGAGGACCTCCTCCTGTGCGATGCATCATGCAGTGCTAGCTCACACTAGTCCACAGTGTGCAAGGCTTCCCCCTCAACGCATCTGCATCAACATTTTTTGATGGGACTGTCGTCTTTCGCACAGGTGCCAGGTGAGGTATCACTCCATCTGATTTGCATTTCCCTGAGGATTAGTGATGGTGAACATTTTCTCTTATTTCCCTGTTTGACATCTGTATATCCTCCCTTGAGAAATGTAAATTTAGGACCTTCGCATATCTATATCTACATCACTTCCTCGTGTGTGTGTGTGTGTGTGTGTGTGTGTGTGTGTGTGTGTGTGTGTATTTAATTAGGATATTTACTTTTTTGTTATTGGCTGGAATTCCTTAAATTTTTGGAATTGATTCCTAATAAGATGTATTTCATCCAGATATTTTATCCTGGTCTGTACATTGTCTCTAATGATCAAATTTCTGGTATGACTTAGATAGTGTCATTTCATTTGTACTATCCTTCAGTCTCTGACAGACTGTCTCCTTGTTGTCTGTTGGTTTGTCAATCAACAAGGCATGTCAATTGATGTCACTGCTTTCTTGACTGGATTTTATAATATAGACGGACATATAGAAAACCAGATAGAAAAAAAGGTTATAGGTAGATAATGGAAGCACAGACTCATAGAAAGATACATAGATATTAAAAATCAGTTTAATTTGAAACCCTCCAGCCTTTTATCTGCATTTTTGAAGGTTTTAGCTCCTATTTACTTCTTTTCTTTCCATTTAATGACACTGAAAATGGCTAAACATTTGAGTGCAAAGGAACGGAAGGGATGTATTTAATGAGCGATGGTTCATACAGAAAGAAGTGCATGCACAGTCTCGGACTAGCCGGAATGCTGTGAGTGATGAAGGCATCTGTGCTGATTTATCAGACTTAGCTTTTCATGTGGTTCAGGTGATGTGAAGCCAAGTGCCAGGAGCACTTACCTGAATCCACAAAGTCCTAAGCCACCATGACTCCAACAGTGGGCCCATGTGGTAAGGCAGAAACCACCTAGGTTATTGAGAAGACATTTTTTTAACCTATGAAAGTCACCAAGAATTTTAAAAAGACCATCCCTTACTTTTGCTACTATTATTTAAATGATTTGGGACTAACAGGGATCCTCAAGGAAACCAGCTCTTGTGGGGGTGGAGGTGACATGGGAGCCCAGGGATCTTGAAGAACCCGTCTTCACCCAACAGAAGAAACAATCATGTGTTCCCCGTGGCTGAAGCGCACAGCTCGACTGCCGAGGGTCTGCATGAGGGCCAGCCCTCCTCACCCACCAACCACCCAGCCCACTCCCACCAGAAAGCCAGTGCTTAAGGTGAGGATAAACCCAGATGCCCCTTAGTAGATGACTGGAACAAGAAAACGTGGTGTGTATACACAATGGAATTCCATGCTTCCATCCGAAAGAATGGCATTGCCCCATTTGTTAGGAAATGGTAAGACTTGGAAAAATTATATTAAATAAAGTAAGCCAGACCCAAAGAAACGCAGGCTGCATGGTTTCCCTCATTTGTAATAAGTAGAATATGTCCAGAATATTCTTAACAGAGGATCACAAATAGCTCAATAGCTAGGTGCATAGAACTGTATAAAATGAACTTCAAGAAATGGAAACTAGAGGTTTCTATAATGTACTGTTTGCAGCTATTTCTTGCTTCTTTCCTTTTTTCCTTTTGGTTTATGCCCCTCTGTCTCTGTTTATCTGATTTGCAGAAGGGAAGGGGAGTCACAGAAGTGGCAGGATGAAAGGTGAACCCATGCAACCATGATACTCACAAGACACCATGTTGAAAGTGAACTTTACACCTTGGGGAAAGGGAAGGGGGAGGGGGGGGGAGAAAACTAGGGAGGGGTAACATTGTTCAAAAAGACATTACCTTACTTATGTGACTGTAGCCCTTCTGTACATCACCTTTACAAAAAAAGAAGTGAAGGAAATGAACCTTGACGTGTTCTGAGGCTTTGATTCTAGAATACGTCATTGCCTACTTCCATAGTTTCTCCGTGACCATCTCAGTGCAAACGCCCCACTCCTTCCTTCCACCGTGTCTGGTTTCAACTCCTCCAGGATTGAGTCTTGGATTGATCATCACTCATCCCCAATTGACGCTGCCCACTCAGTCTTAGCACAGAAACCAGGCTAAGACCTGCTCCTGATGCCAGCCAGGTTCACCTACTGTCCGAACCCCATCACAGTGAAAGCTCCCAGGCTGGCTGGTCAGTTCCTCACAGCGGACAGGGGCGGGGATGGCCAGATGGCACCCTGCTGTATCCAGTGAGACATTTTCCTCCACTCAGCATTATTTCAGGAGGTTACAGGTGTGCATTGCTTCAGCATCCCATGTTTATCTCATGTTCCCTCAGTTCTGTCGATATTGGCTTGATCTTAGTGATATTCGAAAAGAAAGGCACTGTGGCCTTCAAGCCTGGCTTCGTGCCACCTGTGTTTGCCCCTCAGCAACGTGACATTTGGGGTAACAGCTCGTGCCATCAGTTCAGTACATTTTACATATAAAGTCATATGTAGTTCCTGCATTGAAGCTCAGTCTCCTTTGTGCACAACTCCGCTCGCCTGCTCCCTCTAGCAGTATCTCCTCCACGTCCTGTCATGGGAAGGACAGGGGACATGTCCTCTTCCTCTTCTCTACATCATCATCTCCTCCAGATCCTTCAGGGTTGAATGAAGTGTGAGAGAAAATGGTTAAAGTGTTCAGGTATGGTGTCATCATGGGGACTCTGCCCTCGCCGCTGTCACTGGTTAATGCCGATGACACGGCCATGAGTTTCAAGTGTTGGCACACGGGCACATGACCTCACGAGGTCTCACTGCCCTTGGCTGTGGGGACACAGAGAGGCCACGCTCGGCAGCCTTCCTGCTGTCAGCGGCAATGATTTGGCCGGAGGATGTGACCCCGAGGCGCTGGCCTGGCTGCCACCCCTGGCTGCTCCCGGGCTTTCACAGATGCCAAAGCTGGTTTAATTTCTCACCAGGAGACATCTGCCACACTTTCTCAGAACCTTCTCCATGCCCTCTAGATCTAGGGATGCTAGAACAAGTGTGTGCTGGTCTAGGGCTGAGCAAGAATCCAGTCTCAGAGTGGACACGCCCTGCCTGTCTCTGCAGTGACCCCAGCGACCCTGCAGGGTACCTCCTCCAAGACCTGATGCCACATTCTTCCTGGAGAACAGCACAAGTGTCCAGAGCTCCCCATTGCCGCTGAGCCGCCAGGAAGGTCGGCGCAAACTCCTCTGGAGTTTGGGGGCCCCTGTCCTCCTGTGGGGGGGGACTGTGCTGCCCATGGCTCCTACTGCATGTTCTGGGGGAGACCCTACTGTCCCCCGCTCAGGACAGACCCTCACTGTCTCCTGCTCAGGACAGACCCTACTATCCCCTGCTCAGGACAGACTCTACTGTCCCCAACTCTGGACGGACCCTCACCATCCCCCGCTCTGGATGGACCCTCACCGTTCCCCTCTCTGGACAGACCTTACTGTCCCCTGATCTGGACAGACCCTCACCGTCCACCACTCTGGACAGACCTTCACCATCCCCCACTCTGGACAGACCCTCACCGTCCCCCACTCTGGACAGACCCTCACCATCCCCCACTCTGGACAGACTCTCACCATCCCCCACTCTGGACAGACCCTCACTGTCCCCCGCTCTGGACAGACCCTCACCATCCCCCACTCTGGACAGACTCTCACCATCCCCCACTCTGGACAGACCCTCACCGTTCCCCTCTCTGGGCAGACCCTACTGTCCCCCACTCTGGACAGACCCTCACCGTTCCCCACTCTGGACGGACCTTCACCATACCCCGCTCTGGACAGACCCTCACCATACCCCGCTCTGGACGGACCCTCACCATACCCCGCTCTGGACGGACCCTCACCGTCCCCCACTCTGGATGGACCCTCACCATCCCCCGCTCTGGATGGACCCTCACCGTTCCCCTCTCTGGACAGACCCTACTGTCCCCCACTCTGGACAGACCCTCACCGTACCCCACTCTGGACGGCCCCTCACCATACCCCACTCTGGACAGACCCTCACCGTCCCCCGCTCTGGACGGACCCTCACTGTCCCCTGCTCTGGACAGACCCTCACCATCCCCCGCTCTGGACAGACCCTCACCGTCCCCCGCTCTGGACGGACCCTCACCGTCCTCCGCTCTGGACAGACCCTCACTGTCCCCAACTCTGGACGGACCCTCACTGTCCCCCACTCTGGACGGACCCTCGCGATGCCCTGCTGGTGTTTCTGGGGTTTTCAGATCCCTCACAAAGGTGGTGTGACTCTGGAGCTGAGGTGAAAGTCCGAGCCCGGAAAGGCAGTGTGGAACCTCCCGGAGCACGGCCTGTTGTAAAGCATTGACTGTGTTCACTAGCAATTGCGTGCTCTGTTCTACAGAGTCCGGAACCTCCCGGAGCGCGGCGTGTTGTAAAGCATTGACTGTGTTCACTAGCAATTGTGTGCTCTGTACTACAGAGTCCGGAAAGACCCACCCAGGCTAGACCTCGCTGTGCATTGACAGTATGTGAAAAACGTGTAAATCCTGGTCCTGGTCAAAGGTTCTGTGGACTCCAATTTACTTGGATCATCTTTCAAATGCACATGCTTTAAATTCAAAGTTTTTTTTTCTTTTTAAATACATTACAAGTGTTTTGCTGAAAACAGAGACAGTTCCCATGTGAAGGATTTTTTAATCCAGAAGAAAAACATCCCAAGTGACCCATCTGTGAGTTTATCTGTCTTTCAGTTTTACAATAGAGTTTTATCTTTTTATTGTTTTTTAAAATATCGTATTAAGTACTTGTACAAAAGAGTTGCCATTCAAAAAAAGCAGTTTATGAGTCTAACATGTCCTAAACAACGTCACCCTTCAGCATTCTCACCCATGCTCAATCCATTCTTCCCTCCTTTTTCTAAATTTTGTGGGCTATACATTGAACTTTTACTGTATTCTCCCCCATTTCTTCGCTTCATCTCCTCCCTCCTCCTTGACTCCATCCCACCCCTTCCAAATACCTGCTTCCTGGTGTTTATTTTGTTGACCTTTGATTTAACCTTTCAAAGGAATTACACTCATTGAGTTCTCCCCTGTTACCATATTTCAGTTAATACGTCTGTGTTCATTTGCATACCACCCAAAGTATTTACTTATATAGTTATAAACAAATTCCAGCTTTCACATAGGAAAGACAATATATACTTTGGGAATTTCATAGAAATTATAGTGTTTTCAGGCCAAGTGCTGATGTTCCTAAGGAAAAGACAGTGAGCCACCTTAGATCATGTCACCTGCAGGGAAATGAACAGAAGAAGTAGAGATCATGTTAAGCAAAAAAGCAAGGTCCGAAAGGAAAAAGGTCATATGTTTGCTCTCCTATGTGTATGCTAGGAAAGATGAGCATATATATGAACATATACAAGAGCTATATAAAGGGGTTGGATGCATGGCTCAGGTGGTAGAGCACCACTCAATGAGCAAAAGCATCAGCTATTGAGTTTGAGTCTTGGTCTTGATCCAAGACAGAGAGAGAGAGAGAGAGAGGTGTAGGTATGAGTATATGTGTGCGATTCACCTGATCAAAGTATAGTACATTTATGTGTGAGATAACATGATGAAGTCCCTTGAACAATTTACATGTGCTTTAACAAAAATGAGTACCAGGAAAGTGAAACGTTCTATTGGCGAATACTAGTGGGAGGCCAACAGAGAAGGTGTCTGTGGACAAATCATTTGATGGCCTATGTGGAGATGGAACGGTGAAGCTTCTAGAGGTCGGCTTGGGGAAGAGGGGAAGGGAAATGGGAGAGCCACGGGGTGGTAACTCTCATCCAAACACACTAGACAATAACCTATAAAACTAAAACCCAGGACAATAAACAAAGGGAAAGAATCAAAACAGAGCTTTGAAAGCTGCCTTGAGCTCACTGAGATGCTAGCTGGCTGTGTAAGCCGCCAGTCCCGACAGCTGTCCTCAGGTGTCCCGCATCATGGGCCAGCTCCTGGCTCACGCTAAGAGAAGACGCAAGCAGTGTTCAGGGATTCTGGGCACGGCTGGAGCTGAGCAACAGAATGGCACCCAGGGATTTGTAAGACAGAACAAGCTCCAGGGTATCACCGGAGCCATGATGTAGAGCCCAATAGGAAAGTGGAATCGGGGAACCAGGTGGACCCGGTGTTACCCTCAGGGATTGATGATGCTGTGGATGGCATTGTAGTGAGGAGGGCACAGAGGAAGGCCAACCAGGGCTGAAGTTAAAAACCGTGTGACGACGCTTCCTGTCTTGTTTTGCCTCTCCTCTCACACGTCTTGTGTTGGTTCACTGGCTAGTTCTCTGAAAATGTTGGTGGATTTCTCTGGTTGTGTTTTTTTTGTCTGTACCCAAACCTCGGTGGAGATGTCGCCCTGCCAGCTGTGTGGAAGCGTGGACTGCCAGTGCGGCCCCCAGTGCCTCCCCTCTCCCCACCAGCTTCTTCCTGCCTTCATCTCCTTCCCGTGTGGCCCCGGAATCCAGGTATGGCTGGGAATGGCCACAAGGAGGGCTCACAACACAGTGCTCCACTCAAGCTGCCTAGAGGCTGGTGGGAGGATTTGTCTCCCTCATGGAGACACACCATTCCCACTGGATTTTGCAGTGGGTTGGTTGTTCTCTGTCCCATCTGGTCACCGTATTACATCAAGGAAGAGAACGTCTGGGGAGAACCGAGGAGAAGCAGAGCTTCTCCATCTTCTAATGAAAGTTTGTGTACAGTTCGCACACTAGAGCTTCAGGGTTTTCTCTACTCCTTATTTGTCGAGTCACAATCTGCTCCCTGTCCTCCTCACCCTGTGAGAGTTTAGTAGAAGACGGGTACAGATGTTAACTGGCTAAGTTGCCAGCGAGATATATTGACCCTAGTGCCCAAAGTAAAACAAATTCGTAACTTGAGGCACTATTTTATTGAGTTAGTAAGTGCATTGCCATACTCTAAACATATTTCAAACACTGATGCACAATGTGAGATCTTTTCTTTTAGAAAATGTCATGACCCATCATGGGAACAAATACAACCCTCTACCTTCTGGCCCTGAAGCTCTTAATCAATACCAGTTTGGGACTAATGAGAGGAGTTCAGGATTAATTGAAAGGGTGCCTGTTGTTACGACCAGCCATTCACCCTCATCACAGCCACGCAGCTCATTTTTGAGAGAAACAAATTAAATATTTATTTCTATGGCAGGAGAATCCAATGAAGGTCCATAACCCACAGCCCTGTCAGGGAGAAATCATGACGCTCACCCCAAAGGCATCCAGTTTCGATGAGGAGCAGTTGTCAAGTGGATGATGTTCTATTTATTTCCCCATTATCCCCCCTCCACCCCTGGTTCTGTGCTTCCACAGGACAATACAGACCAGGTTGCTTCGTGTTTGGCATGAGGAGCTGGAGATAGGCAGACTGGAGCTGGCACACAGGAGAGGACAACTTTCTCAGCACGGTGGCTGACGTGGCCTGTGACAGGTTGGGCGGGGCCTGTGTGCAGGCTGCTCAGGACGGACACGGTACCCCCAGCGGGCCTGCAACAGAATCCCAGAAGTGTTTCCAATGAACAAAACCCACCTCAGGAGCACAGCATGACAGCTATGATGCACAAAATGAGGGCCCGGAGGTAGGGGAGGAAATGCTCAGGTAACCACTCCCTCTCCTAGACACTGTGAATCAGAGCTTTTGTCAATTATCAAAACAAAGTGACCAGAATACATGGGAAAGCAAAAACATAATCCTTTCATGTTTACTCCTAAGTCACTTATACTCCTTTACCTAGAGTTATTTGGTAAATAGGAGGCTGAGATAACAAAACTGTCTTGTTCTTATTCCAGTAGCAGGCTTTGAATCCAAGGCCTCAGGGTCTCCCTGGATCAGCTGGAGCTCTACCACTTGAGCCATGCTTCCAGCCTGGCCTCTTCTTGCCCTAAGCCCTCTCACGAAGGTGGTATTAGCATATCATCTACAGAATATGTGCTCGGCCAACAGGTGCGGAATTCAACAATCCATCTGCCCTCTGGGGTCTCAGACAGACCCGGTCATTGTCCCTCAAGGTTAGAGAGCTTGTGAGAAGATGTGGAGCTCAAATAACTTGCCCTACAAATCTGCGCTCCTGAAAACAACCTTACAGAAGATTCCTCAGTTCTACAAAGAGGCACATAAAAAGAATCACCAAAGCCAGCTCAACAGCCAGAACAGTGCCCTCTGGGGAGCCCTGGCGCCCTCTGGGGAGCCCTGCCGCCCTCTGGGGAGCCCTGCCACCCTCTGGGGAGTCCTGACGCTCTCTGGGGAGCCCTGCCGCCCTCTCGGGAGCCCTGCCGCCCTCTGGGGAACCCTGCCGCCCTCTGGGGAACCCTGCCGCCCTCTGGGGAACCCTGGCTCCCTCTGGGGAACCCTGCCGCCCTCTCGGGAGCCCTGGCGCCCTCTGGGGAGCCCTGCCGCCCACTGGGGAGCCCTGCCGCCCTCTGGGGAACCCTGCCGCCCTCTGGGTAGCCCTGGCGCCCTCTGGGGAGCCCTGGCGCCCTCTCGGGAACCCTGACGCCCTCTGGGGAGCCCTGCCGCCCACTGGTGAGCCCTGCCGCCCTCTGGGGAGCCCTGGCGCCCTCTGGGGAACCCTGGCGCCCTCTCGGGAACCCTGTCGCCCTCTGGGGAACCCTGACGCCCTCTCAGGAACCCTGGCGCCCTCTTGGGAGCCCTGCTGCCCTCTGGGGAGCCCTGGCGCCCTCTGGGGAACCCTGGCTTCCAGAGGACGCAGAAGACGAGGGCTCATGCCGAGCGGCCAGGCCCCATGGGGTGGACAGAGCCTTGCAGACAGCAAGCTTGCTTCTCCAGGACTCTGTGGTGGAGGCTGGCACAGCTACCCATGCCCAGGGCCTTCTCCCCGACCCTCTCCGCAGTGTCACCTCCACCGCCCACTGTGCCCTGGCCGCAACTGCCTGGTGTGCAGCCCAGACCCTGTATTCATCCACCCCTTCTCATGCATCTGAGCACAAAACACACAGTCCCTGTCAGAGACAGACACACAGGGTGTTTGTTTTTGCTTTTTAGTCCATCATGGGGCTTGAACTCAGGGCCAGGGTGCTGTCTCTGAGCTTTTTTTTGCTGTAGGCTAGAGCCCTACCACTTTGAGCCATAGGTCCATTCTGGATTGTTGGTGGTTAAGAGGATATGAGAGTCTCATGGACTTCTCTGCTAGATCCTCAGATCTCAGCGTTCTGAGTCGCAGGGATGACAGGCATGAGCACCGGCACCTGGCTGAGCCGACCCGTCCACTCCCAGTCAGGTTGGCTGCTGGGGGTTCTTCAGAGTTTCTGACAGTGCATGAGGTGACACTGTAGCCAGCCTCCTCATGGCTCCTTTGCACACGCACCAGGGCATCTGGTCAGGTGAGCGCACAGAGCAGGGCCTCGCTGTCCCTGTGACCTGAGCCCGGGAGAGGGGAGCCGCCTGCCCCCACTGTGTGTACAAGTTCACACAGACGGGCTGGTGCCCAGCGAGGCAGTGCCTGGGCCACTCAATCACCTTCTGAGTCAGGACTTACATCTTCCTATCCATGTTGCCTGGCCTTCCAGCCCTTTTCACCCTGCCCGGCCTTCCAACCCCTTCCACCCTGCCCGGCCTTCCAACCCCTTCCACCCTGCCCAGCCTTCCATCACCTTCCACACTGCCCGGCCTTCCAGCCCCTTCTATGCTACCCGGACTTCCACTCTTCCATGCTACCTGGACTTCCAGCCCCTTCCACGCTGCCCGGCTTTCCAGCCCCTTCCATGCTACCTGGACTTCCACCTTTTCACCCTGCCTGGCCTTCCAGCCCTTTCTAGCCTGCCTGAACTTCTAGCCCCTTCCACCCTGCCCGGCCTTCCAGCCCCTTCCACACTGCCCGGCCTTCCAGCCCCTTCCACCCTGCCCGGCCTTCAATCACTTTCCACCCTGCCCGGCCTTCCAGCCCCTTCCATGCTGCCCGGCCTTCCAAACACTTCTCTTTGGAACACTTCCTACTCATAATATTTTCTAAACGTTTCTTCTGGGAAGTTGTGTTTTCCGACTTGCTTTTCAGAACCGTATTTGGCAGTGTAAATATTTAGACCCTGTTGGTTTTAGAGATGGTAATTTGTCACTTCCTTTCGGTTATTTATTAACTTTGTCATTGGTGTTACTTTTAAATGAAAAAAAACCAGTGCTTTATTTTTATATAATCTTGTGTGTATTTCTGCACTGATAGTCTTTGCTGCTGAGGTTTAAGAACGATTCCATCCCCATTTGAAAATGGTTCTTCTTGGATTAACATTTGGCTCAATGTTACTTGGTTTCCTCAGCTAGCTTTGTAGCTTGTCTTTTCCTGTCAGGATTCCTTCTTTCCTGACACCACCGACATATACTGCATTAGGTAATAACAGTGTACTATTTTCCTTTCAATCATAAACCATTTTCCCTCTTTGTTTGTAAGCTGACCACCCATTTTGATACCATCTTTTCTTATAAATAAGAAAATCAATATAACCTAAAAACATTTGAAAAGGACCATTCAAAAGTATTCACAATATCCAGTTCGACATTCCGAAGATGTATTTTCACAGAACAGACTGGATTGAGGTGAACTGGCAGGAGGTGAAGAGTAATGTCCTGTGGTGGGGACAGGTGTGAGGGAGGAGGGCAGGAGGGAGGGCCTCTGAGGAGGGAAAGGGCAGGCCTCTGGGAGGGCAGGAAGCAGAGGCTCCCTGACTGGGGCAGAGGAAGCCACCATTTAGAACTCAAAGGAGAGAGAACCAGCTCTCTCCTGACAGCCTGAGAGATGGTCAGGGGAGTACAGAAGAGGCGAGACATTAGGTTGCAAAGTGGTAGAAGGTCCATAGCAAAACTAAAGAAACTTCAAAGCAAAGAGAACAAGTAGGTGAGATGAAGCCACCATGAACCACTACTGTTTACAAGGCCCGGTAGACTCAGAGATGATCGCTGCTGCAGAAGGTGCAGTCCATCCCACAGAAACCAACCCAGTACTGTAGCAGATCCCACCCACCTACCCAGGAAGGAGGAGAATCTTTGCTTTAGCTAAAAGGCAATAAAGAAACACAATCAGGAACTAGAAATAGCCAACCCTCTGAAAGAGAATATCTCCTCAAATTCACCAGCATTGGTTAAAGGGAAGACAGCAACAACAAAAAACATACAGATAAGAGAATGCCTCTACTACGTAGAACCCCAAATATAGTTTGAAGAGGGATAGTTTAAATAATGAATCAATGTGTTGTTTTTAGAAAAATGTGGTGAGATTATGAAAGTGTTCTCTGACTATTGAGCATATAATTTGCAGAGTAAAGAATTAATAAATATGCAATATAGGTTATGGTTTCATCACAAAGCTTCAGAAACATGAAGCAAAAAGAAATAAGGATCCAGTAATATAAACAAACATCTAGGGTTGCAGGAAAGGGTTCGAGGATGAGCGTGGGCAGGCATGCGAGGCAGTGCCCACCAGGTGACAGACACTCCCAGGACAGACAGACTGCACAGGCCTTAGCTGACATTGTAAAGAGTCACAACAGAATTAAGGGAAAAAATAAAATCCTTCCAATTAGACACATTTTCAAATGTTAGAACACCAAAGGTAGGTTATTTAAATACTTTAGAACATGTCAAAGAAATTCCACACCTATCATAAGTCCTTAGAAGATAATATAAAGTGAAGGCTTCAAGTTTGGAGAATTTTAGTTTTGAACCCAGACTTCTAAACCAGGACAGACCATCAATGTAGGGTGAGGCATTGAGAGTAAATATGTGTGTGTATGTGAGTGTGCACATGTGTGTGCATGTGTATGAGTGTGTGCATGCATGTATGCAATTCTCCTACCCAAGGACCACTCAGGTCTGCTCTGAACCCTGGACGGAGGCAGAGGACCCAGTGTCCAGCTCAGAACAGGAGGCAACCTGCTGATATCTTTCAGGGAAAAGAAAAAACCCTGAAAGTAAGCAACAGTTGTTGGAATTGAGAAATTTTATAAATATAATGAAAATGCTGTGCCTTTTTGTCAAAAACCAAAAAGAAAATCAAACTCCTGTTAACATGCAGGAGGGATGGAACTGGGGAGGTCATTATACCTCAGTCCTTACCTGGATATCCTGGAAATGTTTATGAGCATTTCTTGTCAGGTGCTTTTTGTATTGTACTTTCTTCATAAGAAAGTTTTACAAATGTCATTGACTTAGAACGAGCAGGGAATGTGACCAACTGTGACTGTGTGAGACATGTCACAGCAGAACCGGCCTCCACTGTCTGCCTCGTTGCTGCCCTGGGATCGGAAAGCACAGCACCTGAACCCTGTACCTCTTGGCTCTCCACATAAAATAGTGTCTGGTGACAATGATGTCAATTCTACCTTGTGAGATCATCCACATTGGCAGTAACCTGAGGAAAAATTTAGCCATAGTATAAAAATAGAAATGTGATGGAATTTGGAGTATGAAGATAAATATACAGCTGGCAGGGAAGTAAGCAATAGAAAAGAAAAATGGAGCCAGGTGCTAGTGGCTCATGTATGTAATCCTTATCAGGATCTGAGGATCACGGTTCAAAGTCAGCCTGGGCAGGAAGGCCCATAAGATTCTTATGTCCAATTACCAAAAAACGGAAGTAGAGCTGTGGCGCAAAGTGGTAGAGCAATAGCCTTGAGCAAAACAGCTCAGGGACCATGCCCAGGCCTGAGTTCAAGCCCCACAACCAGAAAGAAAGGAAAGGAAGGAAAGGAAGGAAGGAAGGAAGAAAGGAAAGGAAGGAAGGAAGGAAGGAAGGAAGGAAGGAAGGAAGGAAGGAAGGAAGGAAGGAAGGAAGGAAGGAAGAAAAGAAGGAAGGAAAAAGGGTCCAAGAAAGTGGCTTTCCAAATCTCCCCCATTGATGGAATATATACAGTATAAATGGATACAAGATGTCCGTGTGTAGGTACATTATTTAAGATAATTTAATTAAGCCAATTTAAGATCTAAAATGAATAATAACAAGCAAACACAGGAGAGGACAGACTATAGGATAAAAGTTAGAAAATGGATCAATGAATTTGACTTTGATGGAAGGAAGCCAATATGTTCGAAATATAGAAAAGCATAGTAGGTCAGAACATATTTGAAATTAATCTTCTTAACATTGATGGAGAGAAAAAGAAGAGGGAGAGAGAGGAGAATTATCTAATGGATGAATATTATCTAAAGATTATCCTACCAATTTAGTATTCACATTTCACAAATTTTTGAGTCAAGAAGGACAATGACTAAGGAATTCATTATAACAACTTAGTTTCTTCCTCAGAATTTGCATTATCTTCTCTAATTTATGGGTAAGACTTAAATACTTTGATTTTAAATACTTCAAAAGAGTCACTCTGGGGCTCTGAGTTCATCCCATGGAGATGGTTTACTACCTGACATAATGACATGACATCAGCATGTTAAGTGATGCTCCTAGCTCCAGTCCGTCTGGGCGTGGACCTCAGTTTCTCCTCATAGGAATGGCTCATCCTAAGTGGATTCCTTAGTGGAATGTCTACATTCCACTGTAGACTTGGACTTATTTATGGCGCAGAAGTTAATTAGAAGATACGCTTGGAAGATGAAAGCATGAAAATGTCCAGCACATTTTACCAATAAATAAGAAAGTAATCTTTTTCCCTAGGTACCTGGGTGTTATTGAGGTTTGTATACAAATCATTTTCTTTCAAAGTCTACAAAAGAATAATATATTGTTTTGGAGATAGCTAGAATATTGCAAAAGTGTACCCAACATAACTTTTGGCATACAATTGTAATTCTAAAGAATTAAATAAATGCGTTCATAGATTTTAAACCAGTCAAATCAGAAAGTCAGTTCCTGTATTAATTTCCCAGCAAACATAATTATACAACCCCAATTTCTGACATCCCATCAATTAATGGTGCTATAAAAAATTTGAAGCTCATTCTCCAATATTTTAATCAATCATTTTATGTGGAGAAAACAGACTGGACTGTGGTCTATGGACTGAAAATCAAATCCATGATCATCGTTGATTTCACCATATTCAGCTTAAAACACACAGATGCTGTCACCCCAAGTTAATAAAACACATAGATGTTGTAACTCTACATGAAGAAAACACATATATGCTGTCAATCTAAGTCAGTTAATAAAAATGTATTCTGGTTGACCAGATGTTGCAGTCAAGTGGGTCCTTAGGGAAAAAGAACAAGGAGATGCCAGTGAATGAATGTTAGGAAAACAGATTTAGAGCTACTCAGAGTAGAGATGTTTCAAACAGGAGCAAAGAGCTACTTGAATGGGGGGAAA
Organism: Dipodomys spectabilis; assembly: GCF_019054845.1. Taxonomy (NCBI): domain Eukaryota; kingdom Metazoa; phylum Chordata; class Mammalia; order Rodentia; family Heteromyidae; genus Dipodomys; species Dipodomys spectabilis. The sequence continues at coordinate 1,137,121 of NW_024870743.1, read as the reverse complement.
AAAGACTTAAGATGAGCCTGGATAGACTGGACTTGCAAAGAACATTGGAAAGGACTTGCAATGCACACCACTGCCACCAGGGGTGACGGTGCGCACAGAGGCACGGATGGATCGTGAGCCATTTCAATCCCAAGGCTGTGTAACACATGGCAGAGCTTCTCCAAAGACCGTTGATTTTCATAGAGGTGAACAGAAAAAAAAAAACAAACAGTGAAATGCCATCAGTTTCTTTTACAGCAGTGCCTAATATAACAGATGAGATACTTGGAACTGTGGTCTGAAGTTTTGAAGACCAGATCAATTCCCAAACACTTGAGCAAAATGAATGACAGGAATGCAATGTCCAGGGTGGAGGCCTTGTGAGAGGGGGCAGGGAGAAGGGGGAGGATGAGGGGCGTGGCTAGGGTCAAACTACATTGAGTACACGTGCGTGCATGCGTGCGTGCGTGCATGCGTCAACAACGGCGAGGCCCGCAAAGCCCGAGCTGGCAGGGAAGTTGGGAGGTGCGGGAAGACTGACAAGGGGCATTAGATTCATACAGATGTCGGCACGAAAACCACTTGTGCAACTAATGCTAACAGTGATCTGAGGTTAAGAAAGGGCACAAACAACAAATGTTAGCAAGGATGCAGCGGGGAAATCTGCTTCATAGGTGGGAACGTAAACGCCCAGATACTGCCGTGATTACAAGTGTGTTGAGTCTGTGCATTTACCTATGTATCTGTACTTGCATAATGATTGCCATTGTAAATTTAGTATCACTTGGATTTGTATTACCCTCATGGATGTTAGCATTTTCTTCATGCGTCCATCAGCCATTTGTATCTCTTCTTCTGAGAACAGAACATTCAGTCCTACATTTATTGATTGGATCATTTTCCATTTTGCTATTTGATACTTTTAGCTTTTTATATTCTTGATATTAACTCTTTATTAAGCCATGGAGATTTTTCTCCAATTATTGTTTTAAAGGTCCCTTTTTATAGAGCAAATGTAGCCCTTTCTCAGTAGAATTAAATCAAATTAGAGCTTTATAATGGACCTTTCATTTGAAAAATAACTGAAATTTGAAGTTATATGAAATGTATTTTATATTAAATGCACCCAGAGAACTTGGTAAATAGGAGAATTAACGTTATAAGAAGCCACTGAGGTTTCAGCCTCTTCACATGCCTGTGCTGGGCACGCTGTCTTGGTCCCTTAGCCTCAGATGAACATAAACCACGCTTAACAAAGGTTATGGTGGGAGTGCTGTGACTTTCGAAGAGGCTACGAGGAAAGTGCTTAGCCGGGTACTTGACCCAGCACAGGCACAGTGCGGGGGAGGGGGAGGTGTCACAGAACAGAGAAGGCTGTCATGGGGGGGGGGAGGGGGTTCCTTCATTGAGCCAGTGATCTTCCTGCAATGCTCATGGGATGAGTTATTTTGGGAACCACACATATCTAGAGCCAGAAAGGCCCTGAAGGCAAACTCCCTGTTTAGATTCGGGCTTGGCTATAGATAGACAGAGACAGAGAGAGAGAAGGAATTCGCAGGGCAATGTCCTCCATCTGGACGACCAGAAAGGGATGCTGGGATACGGCACTTGCCACTGGGCAAGTCCTGCATGTCCTTATGCTCTGTATGACCAGCGCCCTGGCTCTCTGTGATGCCTACGAGGAGGACGGATTGAGCCTGAGGATCTGCAGGTGAAGCAGCACGGGCCAGGCCCAGACACACGGCACAGCCTGGCATGGGTCAGCACGCTGACCACCCCCCAGGCAGCCCAGAAGCCCCGTCCAGAACAACACCAACGACTGACTCTATCCTTCAGCTCAGCTCCCCACAGCCGTGCTCCTCCCAGCCACAGAACTGCATAAGCAGCCTTGAGGAGGGCTGTGGTTGTGTGGGGGTGGTGGTGGCTGTTTTCTAAACAAAATACGACCTAAATGCACACCTGGACACAAGGCCACTCTCCCTGCGCAGGCGCAGCCCAGTGCCCGAGGCAACCATGGAGAAGGACCTGGCTCAGCACGGGAGGAAGGCCGTCTCTGATCTCAGCAGGAAAGGGTGCATTAGTCATGACTGGAAGTGATTTCAAACAGCAGGTATTTTTAGACTCCTGTTGGAGTTAAAGTTGGAGGAGGCATGTGTGTCTATGAGCAGGAAGGCAGCGGGCAGAGAAGGGACAGAGACAGAGAGACAGAGCAACAGATACACAGGGAGAGAGAGAAAGCAGAGAGAGAGATAGCTACATGGAGAGAGAGATAGATACATGGGGAGAGAAAGACAGAGAGACAGTGACAGAGACACAGGGAGAGAGACAGAGCAACAGATACACAGAGTGAGAACACTTCTGTCTGAATACTGGTTCGGCATCTCCATGAAGTGTTAACACTCATTCATGTGAAAAAACATCAGGAAAATCTTTCACTCTCACTCAGCCATCTTGTACAGAGGACAAAGCTGACCTTTCACAACCAGATAAAACAACTGGTAAACTCTCTGTTCTTTTTGAGTAAAACATGAGCACTTTGTCTTGATTCACCACAAAATAAAAGGTTTAAAGAAAGAATTAAGTGTCATCCTAACTACTCAAGAGGTTGAGATCTGCAGATCATGGTTTGAAGTCAGCCTGGACAGGAAAGTACATGAGAATCTTATCTACAGTTAACCAGCAATACAATGAGAGTGGAGCTGTGGCTCAGGAGGTAGAGTGAAAGCCTTTGAGTGAAAGCCAAGGGACAGTGCCCAGGCCCTGAGTTTCAAGTCTGAGTAGCAGCACACAAAAGAATTCAAGGAAGGTAGAAAGGAAGGGAGGGAGAGAGGGAGGGAGGGAGGAAGGAAGGAAGGAAGGAAGGAAGGAAGGAAGGAAGGAAGGAAGGAAGGAAGGAAGGAAGGAAGGAAGGAAGGAAAAGGAAGGAAGGAAGAAGGAGGGAGGGAAGGAGGGAGGGAGGGAAGGAGGAAAAAAGACAAAAGGAAAGGGAAAAAGCAAAAAAAGGAAACAAAATGGAAGAAGAGAGAAAAGGAAAAGAGAAAATACTACAACCTTTACGGAAAACAAAATAAGGCATTTTGCTTAATCCGTCTTCTGTGGGAGACTACACAGGAGATTCACCCTCTCTCTCCCCTTATAAGCCACGAAAGCCAGGTTTTCATGTGTGCCGTCTTCCTTCCCTCCCAGTGGAGCAGCTTCTGTGGAGGTGATCCTGGGCTTTCCCCCACTGCCGGGAGCCCCGCTTCACTGCTGAATCCTGGGATGGCTGTCCTATGGTGTCACTGGCAGCTTTCTGCTGGCTCAAGCCCGCCGGGCACAGCTCCACTCAGAGCACAGAGATCCCAACAGCAGCAGAGGATCTGTGCATCAGAGAAACGGGCCAACACGAAAAGACGCTGAGGGCTTTCCCAGACAGCTGCCACCCGCATCCGCCAGCGCCACAGCTTGCCTGAAGTGATAAACGTTGCTGTTAGCAATGGAAGCCCGCAGGTTCGCCCAGGGTGAGTGATCACCCATTTCCCCAGTGCTCCCCTACACTATCCTCGGGCTTCATGACAGTTACAGAGCTCCCACTGCTTAGCCATGAAAGGAACTTTAGAGTCAAGAAAGAAGGCACAGACAGATAAACAGAGACAGAGATAGAGAAGTAAAAAGCCCCACCCCTTCATTCTTACTGGCTGTGGGACCACAGAAATCTCAAGTGACAAAGTGGCTTCCTTATTTGAGAGCAGAGCAGTAAATGTCTAGAGATTTCCAGAAAGGAAATGGCTAGCAGCACTGAAGGTCTTCGTGCGCTGATCAATATTTAAGACGAACTCTACACATTACAAATCACTTATCATGACTTAATAATAATAGCAAGACTGAGCAGGAGGCCGGAGTGGTAAGCCCAGGGCTTAGTGAGCTCTCTCCCTGGGAGCTATGTGAGGCACATGTTTCAATTTTAAGTACTTCATGTAAAACAAGCACTCGAGTATTTCCTGCTTTTTTGAAAGGAGTCAACCCTGGGTCTCCAGGGACATGTACTGGGATGTGGAGGTGGGCATCACCAGAGCCCCCAGTGGACGTTCCTCAGGGACCTGGTCATCCACTCTCCTGGAGACCCAGAATGCAAGCAGGTGCTGGGCACAGAGCCTGCAGGGGATACACACACCTGCAGATAATACGATGCTGAAAATCCTCCGCACACACACCCTGCGGGACAAAGAAAAGTCAAATGTTCACTCTGATGGGCATAGGTTATAATAGGAAGACGTTTGTGTTCAAAGGGGAAAGAAACACTACGGTGAAAGACAGATAGATGACATTGTTGTTAGTCTTCAACAGATACAATTTACTTGACAAAGAATTTGCTCCTAAGGCAGAAGGGAAAGCAAGCCATGAATGTTGGGTGCATGTTGCTGTACAGAAAATAGTTTTAACAATAGCAACTTGAGGGCATAATGTTTTTCCCTAACTAGTATGTGTTGGTGTGTCACCTTGGGCAAAAATCTGCTTTCCTGTTTGAAAACACAGCCTTGGCCCTAGATGGCCTCCCTGGGGATGCATGTTTTCGGCTGGGTTTTACAGAATCTCAGCCAGCATTCTCTGTTTACTACGAGGGAACAGAAAATGGGCCTGGCTGGAATTTTATAATAATCTGATTTACAACGTGTTTTTCTCTTGTAATGGCATTTGTGCATAATATAATTAAATGGCTGCCATAAAATTAAGAGAATCTATTTTTAATCTCTTCTGAAAAGTTAGCTGTGATTTTAGTATAATAGCTGTGTTATTTTTTGTCTCTGAATTCTTCATGAGTCCTCTAGCTTCTTAGTGAACTCTCTGGATGGTTTTGTTTAAACTATACTCCATGCTATTAAATGGAAAGTGTATATGTTTACCTGCATAAGCAAACATTTTAAATGGATCACACCACACCAAGTAAAGAGGATGCACACATCTCTAATACATCACACCAGAAACCATTTAGAGAGACAAATATCTCCCCAAACAAGATGAAAGGAGACAATAAATGAAATAGTTGTTCACACAGCCCTGGAGACTGCTTTCAAGATCACAAATACACCAAAATACACAGATGTCCAAGCTCTTACACAAAGCGACGATACATTCGTGCAACCTACAACAATATACCATAAACCGACTCCAGATGCCTACTTCCCAATGCAACTCAAGCGTCCCGCAGAGACATGCTGTGCCACGCGGCTTGGGGCCACAGCAGCCGAGATCAGATACCCCAGAGGTGTGATGTCCATCTGCACACGGGCCCACCAGCCACGTACCGGCCCACCTTCCCGCGCACCGGCCCACCTTCCCGCGCACCGGCCCACCTTCCCGCGCACCGGCCCACCTTCCCGCGCACCGGCCCACCTTCCCGCGCACCGGCCCACCTTCCCGCGCACCGGCCCACCGGCCCGCGCACTGTCCCACCTTCCCGCGCACCGGCCCACCAGCCCGCGCACCGGCCCACCCTGGCCGGCACCTGCTCCGGGGCCCACTGCACCACCAACTCCCTAAAGGATGCTTCTCCAGGTCTCGGTCCTCAGGGCGGTTTGGTGAGCTCCTGCTCCCTTTCCAGGGTCCCGCAGGCCGCTCCTTCCCGCGCCCTCCACCTCCCCAGGCCCAGCGCCTCCCCTGGCTGTGCACCCAGGCCGGACCAGCCGAGGGAGCCCACCCGCGCAGGCACACTCCTGCGCTGCCAGTTTCCTGTGTGTGCGTTCCCGCCTGACTAAATGCGTAATAACTAACTGGAATAGGGAGATCAGCTCCAGCCAGCACCATCTTGACCACATCTGATCTTCATGATGGGGGAAGTGCAGCCCCCGCCAACCCTGTAATGGACATGCCTGAATCCCTGGAGGAAGGAAGTCCCACCCCCAGGTGATGGGCGTGCCTGAATCCCTGGAAGAAGGGAAGTCCCACCCCCAGGTGATGGACGTGCCTGAATCCCTGGAGAAAGGGAAATCCCACCCCTAGGTGATGGGCATGTCTGAATCCCTGGAGGAAGGGATGTCCCACCCCCAGGTGATGGACGTGCCTGAATCCTTGGAGGAAGGGAAGTCCAACCTCAGCTGATGGGTGTCCCTGAATTCCTGGAGGAAGGGAAGTCCAACCTCAGCTGATGGGTGTCCTTGAATTCCTGGAGGAAGGGAAATCCCACCCCAGGTGATGGACATGTCTGAATCCCTGGAGGAAGGGAAGTCCCGCCCCCGGTGATGGGCGTGTCTGAATCCCTGGAGGAAGGGAAGTCCCACCCCCAGGTGATGGGCGTGTCTGAATCCCTGGAGGAAAGGAAGTCCCACCCCAGCGGATGGGCATGTCTGAATCCCTGGAGGAAGGGAAGTCCCACCCCAGGTGAGGGGCGTGTCTGAATCCCTGGAGGAAGGGAAGTCCACCCCAGGTGATGGGTGTATCTGAATCCCTGGAGGAAGGGAAGTCCCACCCCAGGTGATGGATGTGCCTGAATCCCTGGAGGAAGGGAAATCCACCCGAGGTGATGGGCGTGCCTGAATACCTGGAGGAAGGGAAGTCCCACCCCAGATGAGGGGCCTGTCTGAATCCCTGGAGGAAGGGAAGTCCACCCCAGGTGAGGGGCGTGCCTGAACCCCTGGAGGCAGAGGCAGGGACTTGGCTGATAGGTTACTACAGCTGTCAGTCCAAAGCCTGCCACTCCAGCTTCCTGTGACCCGTCCCCTGGCCCTCACACTATTTAGGCCTGGACCAGCGCAGTCGCCATGGCGCCGTGCCACGTGTCTCCACGTTTGTGTCCTGTGTCTGCTCCAGCTCCTCTGGTCACCGTGGTGTCCCACTTCGGCTCTCCATAGGAGCTGAGTTGGTTTGTTGATAATGTTTTTGGCCTTTCTTTCTGGCCCTCATGGCTCCGTTTCCTAGCAGTGTTGAGTGCACGTGTGGGCTGCTGGTCTTTGAGACAGGAGTCCACCATGAAGACTCCAAGATTCAACCTCTCAAAATGTGGCTTCTCTCTTCCTCACCTTACAACATGACTCAAAGATATGAGTGGAGAACTTGGTCAATCAGGGCTCTACACAGCAAGCAGACACCAGAGACATTTAAATAGAAAAAAAGAAATGTCACAAAGGCAATTGGTGCTTTAACAATCGTTTGCAGAAATGATGGGTGGGCCTCCTGGAATGGAATGAACTCCTGAGTTGAAAGCAAGCCTCTAGGTTGCCTCTTGCCTGAGAGAGACACCCACACTGCCATGGGAGAGCTGGGAGCCCAGCACCAGAGTGGAGCCTGGGCACAGGGGCTCTGGCTGGCTTGGCACTTCAGCCTGGGGCTGAGCTCACTCGGTCTACTGCACAGACTTTTGGCTGCGACAATGCTGTCGCTACTTTCTCAGAAACAGCCCTGTGGTCAGCACTTCCTCACTGCAGGGGCCAGAGCTCAGACACAGGTGGAGGCCGGATAGTCGTGGTTCTGTGAGCTCTGTGTACCCAGCAGCACTGGGCAGGGAAAGGGAGCTGATGCTCTGGATACATGCCTGACAGACATCACACAGAGCACCGGGGTATGGTGTGCGATTCTGCAGAAAGCCTGTGCAAGCTGACAACTGTCGACAACTGTCGACATGGAGACTGGATTTTGAGTATGCAGATCGAGGACAGGGTGCTCCCAGGCACCTCCCTCTGCCACAGGATGTTAGCTGACATCTCATCATTCCCCTCGTCCTTCTCAATGCTTGGAAATAACGTCACTATCATGCAGATGATTTGAAGCTTAGAGAGGCTAAGGGTCATGTACCCAACAGAGGCATGGCAGTCTTGCAGTTGTCATCCTTGTGTGCATGGTTTCAGACTCCATGGATCTCCTCATCAAGAGACTGTTTTTAGGTGCTTAAAAAGGCTATTGCATCTCCTTTGAAGTTGATCCTGCTGTGAGCAATCAAAGCAATACAATATTTATCAATAATAATTTACAGAATATCTGGGTTTGACTAACAAAGATTCACTTTGCTCATCAACAAAATGCTCTTCCCCTCTAGACTGCAGAACCAAATATCCCTATGAAGTGGGGTGTCATGCAACTGTGGACACCTGCATGCCTATTTATGGGGGTGCAGAATCTCTTTAAGAGTCTAATGATTTGTTTAATCCAAATTTGGACACGAATTCACCCATTATCATTCATATTTTCTGTCCAATCATTCTCAAATTTTGATGGTAGCTAGGAAAGATAGCTTCTGATCATAACAATCTAAGCTGAACTTTATGCCATCATAGATCAGTTCTGCTCCCATGATGTCTTCTAGTGCGAAAAGATGGTGGAAAGCAGAGGAGATGTGACATTTATCATCTCTAACAGCACATAGCTGACTTGGGGAAGGAACAGCACAGACACCCTACGTAGGCCTTAGGCAAAAAGATACCAGAACGGACTCACTGCGTCTCCAACTACAGGATTCTGGGCCAAAAATGTATAAGATGTCTTAGGTCCTTTGGCCTCAGAATAACTTCAAACGACTCAGCCATATGCCAGAAACTAACTTTGACAACTGACTTGGGATTTTAGCTTGGAGGCTAGGACTTCTGAACATGATATGGTGACAAGACAGGATTTTTATGAAGAAGCAAAGGCTCATGACCCACAAAGTGTGTGATCTAGGTTGGCAGTAGCACAAGGACCTGGCACAGATGATATTAAATCAGGCTTTTCCAGGCAAGCTGCCAACTAGCTCTTTGATGCGGAAGGTTTTCTTTTTTGTTTTTTAATTTCATTATAGAGCAGGGCCATTAACACTGACAGTCTGTTTCATGGCAACTAGCTTAACTGCTAAATCAGGATGTCTAATGGTGAAGGTGGCTGGATGTCACTGAAAGCAGATTGTCAAAATCTGCAGCTGGATGAAGGGTCCCAGGGAACCCATGCGGAGCAGCAGAGTCTGAGTTTTCATTTCAACCACTTTTCCTTTAACAGAGATAAAGGGTCTTTTTCCTTCACTTCCTGTCCTCCTGTTCCTTCCAGGTCTAGTGGCAGCCCACAACACTGTGTGGCCTAGACCTATGTCTTGTGGATGGCAGATTTTTCCTAAAATAGTAGCAGACTCTGCCAACCAGGATTCTCTAGAGAAACAGCCAATAGAGTTGGCTGTGTAGGATGTGAAGAGCAGGGAAGATAGAGGGATAGAGAAGGGGAGGGGAAGGCAGAAGAGGGAGAAAAAGTGATGAATTAGGGATTTAGAGGCTCACTTCCACAATCTTAGCTACTGAAGAGGCTGAGATCAGGAGCATCACAGACTGAAACCATGTCAGACAGAAAAGTCAGTGAGACACCACTCAAGTAGTAAAATGCCAGCTGAGCAAGACACCCAGCAAGTGCAAGGCCGAGTTCCAACATTGATTTTCTTTAGGAAAAAAAAAGGAATCAACTCCCATGATGATGGAACCTACAGGTCCAGCATCTGTTGGGCATTCTGCTGGTATCTGGAGTGGGGCTGCTAGTCAGATCTGAAGGCAGATGCATGATTCTATTCCATCATCCACTGATTACATCAGACTCACCCACACTAGAGATGGCAATTGCTTTACTCGAAAATCATGGCTCTAAATGCCAGCCCGCTCACCATCTCAACATAGCAAGTAATACTAGAGCAAATAGCGGGGCACTGTGGCCCAGTCACATTGATGCATAAAATATATCAATCATCACACATTCCAAAAACCAAGCATAATTTTTACAATGAACCCATGTCAGATTGTTATGCATACCAGAAAATTATTTTTAAAAATCTGCTACTTTGCAGGGAAAAATAAAACCAGCCTCCTTCCAGTAGAGCAAAAAAGGGAGGAAAGTATTATAAAAAGCCCTTAAATGATTGGATCTTTTCAGAAACAAAGGGAAGATTAATGAACTCTCTGCTGGGTTGAAATGGTCATCAATAATGAGATTATAGATTTGTGGACTGGCAAAATAAGAAGAAAATAATAATGGAATAACCTGACAGTAGACTATTTTAAGTGTGTTAAACAGGAATGCTTCATTTAATTCAGGAGGACTAAACTGATTTTTCTAAATAGTTCAAGTGTCCTGGACATGTTTGGAGTGTCTGTGACTAAAGCTATTTTTATAGACTCATTCTTACATACCCAGCAAAAGAGAAATATAGCTATATAAATACAGAGTCAGAGCAGTGCAGAATTATTGAGTGCTGCATTGGAACAGACCTCGGAGAATTCATAACTACACCTGTTCTCCTTGTAAATGAAGAAGCAAAAGGCCCGAGAGAAAGCATACTGCATCTGTGCTTGCACAATCCTCTGCACACAGGTTCACAGCGCCCTCATTCAGCCTGGGTTTCACAGGTAGTACCAACCAAAGGCAGGATCTGAAGTAACATCATTCGGACCTTGTCTGAGAGGATTTGTGAGCAGTAAACCTAACTCATGAACTCTCCCATCCTAATGAGCAATGAAATGCCCAAAACACCCACCAAGATACCAACCAAGCGACATGTCCCAGCATGAGAGAAGAGGACACCAGACTCAGCAACATGTCCCAGCGTGGGAGAAGAAGAAACAAGGTTTGGAGAAACTGAGACAAACAGAAGAAATACTTGCAGATGGCTCTGGCTGACTTCTATGTATACCTTTCCCAGTCTTCAGAGACGGTTGTGCAGAAGTAAAGGGAAAACCTGGCGGTCTTTGCAGATATCCCCATGTGAGGATGAATGTGGTGAGCAGGTAGACTAGAGAACATAAAAAAGAAGGGGAAGGATAAGGGAAGAGGGAGGAGGATAATCTTATGTCTTATATGTCTACCTGCAGCATTTTAGTAGTTGCAGACAACACCTGCTAGTCTCATCTTTTGCCTGGATGTATAGCTTTCAGATAAATGATTCGGATTCTGAAGGTATTCAACCATGAGATTTTTTTTTATTTTTACTTTTTATTTATTTTTATTTTTTTACAAATTATTTTTTTTATTGTGAACATACTGTACAGAGGGGTTACAATTACATGGGCAAGATAATGAGTACATGAGATTGTTTTTAACTGGAATATTGAAAATGAATTTTTTTAATTTTTTCATTATTAAATAATTTTTATTGTTATTATAGAGGTGATATACAGAGGGATAACCATTTCATAAGAAAAGTAAAAAGTACATTTCTTTTTGGACAATGTCACCCCTTCCCTCACTCTTTCCCAGTTTTTCCCTTCCGTCCCTACCCACAAGGTGCACAGTTCATTTTCAACATATGTCTAGTGATACTATTGCTGCGTTTGTTCACCCCTTGTCCCTCCATTTCTATGTCCCCCTGACCCTTCAAGGACAGGTAAATAAACAAAGAAGACAAAAATTAAAGAAAATACCTCTTGCTTCTATTTCCTTGAATTCATGTCGATAAATCTTACTTTATAGGTGAGAGGCACAGAGTCTTTGTGCCTTTGTGTTCTTCCCCTAAGACATTCCTCCTTTGGCTTCATTTTGTGTATGAATGCCTGGAGTCCTGTATAATTGATCATGTCTCAGTGTATTTTAGATTTAGCTTCTGCATATGAAAGAAAACACATGCTATTTATCTCTCTGAGCTTGGCTTAACATGACTTGTTCTAGCTAGGTCTATCCATTTTCCTGTGAATGACATAATCTTATTCTAAATTAAATTGTATATCTCTAAAATGACATGGTATACAGGTACCATATTTTGGAATTACATTGTATATAGGTACCATATTTTGGAATCCACTCATCTATTCTAGAGCATCTATCTGTTTCCATAGCTTGGCTATTATGAATAGTAATAGCAATGAACATGGATGTGAAAGTGTCTTTACAGTATCCTGGCTTGTGATGTTCTGGATAGGTGCCCAGGAGTGGTATGGCTGAGTTATAAGGAAGATCTATGTTTTGCTTTTTGAGGAACCTCCATACTGCTGTTCAGAGTAGTTGTACTAGTTCACATTCCAACCAGCAGCTCAATAGAGTTCCTTTTCCTCCACATCCATGCCAGCATTTGTGGTTGTTTGAATTCACAATGTTGTCCAATCTAAGTAGGTGAGATGGTATGTCACTGTTGTTTTGATTTCCATTTCCTTTATGGCCAGGGATGGTGAGCTTTTCCTTGTGTGTTTCTTTGTTACTCTAGTTCTTCTGAGAAGTGTCTCCTTGGCAACTTTTTCTACTTAGGAATTGACTTATTAGCTTTGGGAGGGTTTCGTTTCTTGAGCTCATTAAATATTTTGGATATTAGGTCTTTGTCAGATGTATTGCTGGTAAAGATCTCCCAATCTGTTAGCTGTCTTTCTAGTTCAGTAACTATGTTCTTTGCTGTACAGAAACTTCTGTAAATCCCATTTGTCAAGTCTTTCTCCTATCTGCTGTGCCCCTGGGACTCTTCTCAAAACGATTCTGAAAGTGAATTGTGTTAAAATTTATTCAAGCAGTCTATGGGTGGGAAGAAAAGCCACATGTCTAAGAGATGCTGCTCAGAACTCCACCCCCAATTCCTGAGTCTCAATGGTCGTTGGAGGAAAACAGTGACAGAGAAGACAGAGACAAACACTGTGTCAGGGTTGACGTGAGATGGCTGAAACCCCATACACTGAATGCTGGCCAAGGTCAAGATCAAAAGAATAAGAAAACATGAGATGACATTGCACAAACCAGAGCAAAACTCCTTCAGGTTGAGGTCAGAATGGAGTACAGGAGAAAATAAAAATAACTTGACAGTCTTCCTTGTAGAAAAACCTAATAAGACAAGTTATCGGTGTACAGAATGAGTTTCACTAAGATATGTTTTTGGGTAAAATCAGAAAATTAGAAAAGCAAACCAACAGAAATGGCAGTTAATGAGCAAATGCAATAAATGAGCACCAAGGCACAATGGAACTGATAGTTCAACCTCAAAAGGTCTGGTTTGAATTACTGACATATCTACTAAATGACAAATTATCAAATGTGAGAAAAGAATTCAGAACAAGAGCAATTAAAGTAAACTTAATGGTGATAAAGAATGGAGAAACTTCCAGCAGTCTGAGGGTTAGAGGATGGAGACCCCATCAATGAAAGACCAAAAATAACGATAACTTAAAGCTATATCAGAATATTTTTGGTACTTATAAAAGTAAAACACAAAAATCTTCCCAGAAAAAAAGCACTGGTGCAGTGCTATTAACCTGGTGAATATCTTGAGAAAGTTTTGAGTTTCAATGAGAAAGGAGGCATTATTATTAGAATGCAGGAAGCAAAGACAGTCACATTCATGGAGTGAGTGAGGAAAATCTCGTCTCATCTTTGACTTTCTAGGCAAAAAGACAAACATTATGAAGACAATTAGGAAGGAAACACAATCTCAAGAGTAAATCCAGCTGGCTGCCCTGGAAGACGCAGAAAGTTGAAAAGCATTCCAAACTGGGAAGAATATGAAGATGTAGTTTCTGTGAGAGCCTTTGGTAGAGAGAAACCGCTATTTGTAAACAAAGCCATCCCATCATGAGATAGATACAGGAGCCACAGGAATGTGTGTATTATACAATGTCAACTACAGTGGCAAATGTCCACATTATTTAGACAGATAGCCTACACACAAAAACGCCACAGATACTCCAAAAACCTTGATAAAATTGGGTAATAATATATTATTATTGATGAGAAGAAGGAGAATAGGAAATAATGGATTAAAGAAAAACACAGACAGTAAGGGTGAAATACAATGAAATCTACCCCTCAAGGTAGTGGTTAGCAGTGGTGGAGACCAGGCGTCCTGTGAGTTACACATTATATATGCTCAACATGCTTTTAGTCAAAAGTAAACAGCTATTTATTGTCTCAGCTATGAAGTTCTTTTAAAAAATTTTTATACTATCTATAAGTTACACAAGTTAATTCAAATATCATAAAACCAAAAGCTCCACACATTGACCTGGTACACAGTAAATGCTTTATGCGGATTACTGATATGTAGAGAGCCATAAATGTTTTTCCAAAAGATTCCCTAGTCAGACTTACACTGTTTCACTCAGTAAATGCTACTCACTCTGGAACTATTAATTTATATTCTAGTATGGAACTAGGTTGAAATGTGAAGCATATCATTGGCAGAATTTCTCATTACTGGGGGTCCAAAAGTAGCTTCGCAAGATTTTGCTTTATCTTACAGAAGGAATTTTTATCTGAACATTGATTCAGTCAATGCTAAATGGTAACAGAGTAAAGTCTGCACTTGCTCAGGACAGGGAGAGCAAAGACATATTTTGCAAATTACCAAGAACATATTGTTTGACTATGTTATGTGTAGAACACACAGAGCCAGTGATGGTCTGAATTTGAGCAAACCCTTCACATCTTATCTCAAGGAAACAGACGCACACCCCTGTGAAATTAACTGGTATGAATCACATGGTTTGCTTATTCAAAAGCAGAGACCTGTCGGTGTTTCTTCCTCTCTGTGCTCGAGACTGTTCTTGGTAGCATGCCACTTATGCCAATCAACGGCGTCTGAAGCTCAAGTTCAGGAGGAAATGGGAATTGCAGTCCCATACTTTTTGCTTAGAAATTATCAGTGAAGTGTCAGCTACTGAAAGACGCTAACTTAGTTTCTGGCATATGGAGAGAGGCCAATTGTTCAAAGAAAAATGATTATGGAAAGTGTTTAGGGTAATGTTATGTAAATAAGCAAGAAGACTCTGGAGCTGGGGCTGTTCATCTTCTTCATGATGTTTCCAGCTCTGTGATTTTGCCGTGAAGGTTTTCACTTCTTGCAGTTGTGTGTGATCCCACGGCTTCGCTCAGCCCTTCATTTCAGAGGAACCACCGCTGTGCAATCCTGATAAACTCTAGGAAACCGAAAATGTACCCAGCCTGCTCTAAGCTGTCACATGTAGGAACTGTATGAAAATTCCATTGCTCTCTAACACTGAAAACACATGTGTCTAAAAGTCATGAGCTGTCATTTCTCCATGTACCTTAGTATTCTAGCATTAGGATAATCTTCACATTTACTACATTGCAAGTTAATAATGAGTTGAGATCTCAAACGCAACAGATAATGAAACTCTCCAGATGAGTCTATAACAATATTCCTCGGTTCTATCCTTTCTGTTTTAAAGTTACTGCTTCTTTCATTCCTCCTCCATAAAGCCGGTAAAATGAGGAATACAATCAAATAAAATAGCATAAAATAACGAAGAGACAAAAGAAAAAAGGGTATGAAGGTATTAATGGGGTTTAACTCCTGAGGGGCGCCTGCATGGTTTGTTTGATTTTCATGACCAGAGTAGACATTTCAGAGTTGACGTGTGATGACAGTGACCGTGTGTGGAGTAGATTGCAGTAGTGCACGGGAGGTGAATGCCACACCCTCGACCTCCCAAAGGAACTCAAGGACAGACTGACACAGAGTGTTCTGAACAGAACAGATTGATCTCAGCAAAAACTAGACTTTGACTGAAGCAGAACTTACTTACCGTCAAGTGACAGCACGCCCTAGGAGTAAGGGGAGGAGCCCCTTCCTGTGAGCATTGTTCCCCAACTTCCTACTTCTCCTCCCAGCTCTCCCCCCTGCTCCCCCCATGAAGTTGTGAAGTTCGTTTTCTACACAGTGTCTTCTGCACCTCATTGTTACAATGGGTCAGCATTGTGTCATTTCCCTTCCCCTCCCCAGTTTTAAAGTACACCATTTTAAAGGTTGTTTTCCAGCCCTGTTGTCTGATGACATTTTTGTTAGCACATCACCTTGAGGTTTTCAAATCAGACCCCCTGAGTCTGCTTTTTCCAGCCAATGTGAAGGTAAGTGATGACAAAGTTATTCTGAGTGTGGTATTTTACAAAGTGTGTATGAGTCACGAGTCACAAAGAACGCCACATGCTTGACACCATACGTGATACTGCACATTGTATGTAATAAATATCCATCTATTGACTCAATGCATACATTGCATCCCATGCAATATGTAAGATATATCATTACATTTATTCATTTTAATGAGACTTTGTACTTTTCAAGCCACAGAATATCTGAATCTTCTGTCGGACAGTTCACGGGTCGGGTGAAGGTGTACTATTTAATGTTTACTGCTTTAAACTGCCACTTGACTCTGCCTATTTCTCAGTCTGCATTGTGACAGAAAGAAGACAGATGGATTTGAAGTAAACTGAGAATTGTCACGGGAGAGTGCCTGTCTGCAGGGTTAAGGACAGGACACACTGCCCGCTGGCCACAGCCCTGTGAAGCCTTGCATCTAGACAAGGAACCCTGCACAGCATTTCTTTACATTGAACTCTTTTTTTTTTTTGGTCCGGTTGTGGGGCCTGAACTCTGTGCCTGGGCGCTGTCCCTCAGCTCTTCAGCTCAAGGATAGCGCTCTACCACTTGAGCCACAGCACCACTTCCGGCTTTTTTGTTTTTGCTTATGTGGTGCTGAGGAATCGAACCCAGGGCCTCAGGCTTGCAAGGCAAGCGCTCTACCACTGAACCGCTTTCCCAGCCCCCCTGCACAGCATTTCTAAAACCCCTGGCTTCCATGTCAGAAGAAAAGCTGACACAACGCTCTCATGACGAAACCCCTCACCCTGAGGTTCTGCATCAGACAGAGCCAGCTCTAAGATCTAGTCCCCAAGCTTCAGCTCCCTGAACCGGGCAGATGACACAACTCTTACTTCCTTAGTCATACAGAAAGAGCCATTCCTACTCTCTTTGCTGTCTTACTAGACTCTTGGGAATCTGGCATGACATTTGACCCTTGGAAACATGTGCCACTTCCAAGAGGTTTAAAAGAAAAAAAGATGTTCAAAATGGAGTGGAATCAGCTTTGGCCTCTCTCTTTACAAACCAAAAATGACATGTCTCCTTTGTGAAAATGGATGTGCAATTGATTGAGCCTCATAGAAAGACAAGATACATCTCCAAGGAGACCATTTACCAGGAAGAGCACTGACTAAGTCCACTACTGAGAAGAACTGTAAGAACAGCCACCAAAGAACACATGTGGCTGCTTATTTGTATTCTCACGGACTCTCCTGGGCCTACTTACTCATTGGTAATTGAATATGTGGATGTTTGTGTTATTGAGTGGATGGATGGATGGATGGATGGATGGATGGATGGATGGATGGATGGATGGATGGATCTGCGAATCCATTTGTGTGGGAGGTAGATAGCCCCAAGGATTGAATGGAGAAAAATAGCATGGTCATCTTAAGTTCTTTAAGACAAAACTTGTCCAACTTGGGGACCAAATAGTACGGCATTTGCTCAGCTGGAGGATAAGAGACAGTGGACATGCTTTACCCATCAGATCACCCAGCCTGTACTTCACATAGACTATGTTTTTCTTGGGTAACATGACCCGAGTTGATAGAAATTTGTAAGGGAAATGACTATAACTCTGGTACCAGTTAATAAAGAGAAGAAAGACTCACAAGGCAGCTCAGATTAGTGCCTGTGGTTCTGGGGAGACTGAGCGGATCTCACCCCGATGACGTGGCTGCCTGCCCTCCCTCAGCCTCACCTCCCACCCTGCCATCCTCAGAGCCGTGCAGACCTGCGGTGCCTGCTGGGTCATGAGCATCCACCCCATGCTGCCCTGGCTGTTCCTACTGCCTTTCCCCGGTGCTTTGCATAGTCTTACACCACCACGCAGGCAGCCGTGTGACCTGAGCAACAGTCCTCCCCAGGCCACAAGCTGGGCTTGAAATGTGCACACCATGAGTCCAGTGATTTTGCTTTAGGCAAAAATCTCTACTCCTTGTGGCTCCACTGGAGTCACCTGATCTCTGTGTCATTGTGTTCTCATCTCTGAGGAGCGCAAACCTCTCCTCATCACTACCTGTTTCTACCCAACCAGCCGAGGTTGCTGTCCCAAGAAGCCCGGGTGTGGCTGCCGGGGGATGGGAGCAGATCTCCCTGCAGGTGGATAGATGGAATGGGAGCGGATCTCCCTGCGGGTGGAGGGGGAGCTCCTCCAGCAGCCATGCACACCCAAACGCACCCTCATGCCGGAGGATGGCAGCAGCTGCTTCTCTTGTCCAGAGGATGGAAACCTTCACCTCACCCTCCCAGGCCATCCTGGGCTCATCGACTTCCTCTTGGTGAGAACCATGGCCTGCTCACTTAGACATGTCATGCAACATTTCCCACCACGGCCCAGGCTCATCGGAACCCAGAGGTTGGCACCCACAGAAAGGGCATGGGTTTTTAAAGCAGCAGCAGTGATCTGCCTCTCATTACAAGGATTTTTCTTCTATCATTTCATTAAATTAAAATATAAAACTCATTAATTCACTCAGACCTGTCTGAGTGAAGTAACAGCTGTGAGAGACAGTCCTCTCCTTTCCTGCCTTGGGTTCTTCTAATTGGTTCATGACATGCATCATACAGCTCATGAAATGATTTTTTAAAAATGCAAAGATGATCATTTCCTGCTTCTGTTTAAGAACTGTGGAAATGTAACTGCCTTCAGACAATGCAGTTCTCAGCATGACCTGAAAGTCCATAAAACCTTCAAAAGACATCTCTTAAAATGATAAATGAAGCCAAAGACTGAGAGTAAATGTTTGAAATTCACATATCTGATAAAGGATATATATCCCAAAAACAAAAAATAACTTCTGTAAACAAATAGTACCATTTTTATTCTTTTTTTTTAATTGAGAAAACACTGTACAGAGGGGTTACAATTACATGGGCAAGATAATGAGTACATTTCTTATCAAGCATTATTACCTCCTCCTTTGTTTCCCCTTCCCATCCCTTCACATGACCCCCTACCCCTCCCCCCACAACAAAGTTGTAAAGTTCATTTTTGGACATAACGTCTTGTACATCTCATCGTTGCAATGGGTCCACCTGTATCCCTATTTAAACAATTTGTTTTTTCCCTTTCCCTCCACAAATTATACCACCATCAAATACAGTGAAAACAGGGGTTATATAGTGGGGGAGGGACATAAAAAGCAACAAAGAAATATCTTATAAATATGTTAGAAACAATAGCAAGAAAGAAAAACCATTTCAGTCCATATCTTGGGGTTCATTTCGCCTAACATCAACTTATCTGACTGTTTATGCTTGTCTCAGACATATACTAGTTATTGAAAATAAGGGAAACCATGGGATCTATGTTTCTTTGGGTCTGGCTTACTTCACTGAATATAATTTTTTCCAAGTCTTTCCATTTCCTAAAAAATGGGGCAATGTCATTCTTTCTAATGGAGGCATAGAATTCCATTGTGTATATATACCACATTTTCTTGATCCATTCATCTACTGAGGGGCATCTGGATTGTTTCCATATCTTAACTATGGTAAATAAGGCTGCAGTAACATAGTTGTACTGGTAGCTTTAGTATGGTCTTGTTTGTGATCATTTGGGTAAATGCCCAAAAGTGGGATTGCTGGGTCATAGGGGAAGCTCTATGTGGAGTCTTTTGAGGAAGCTTCATACTGCTTTCCAAAGTGGTTGAACAAGTTTACACTCCCACCAACAATGCAGTAAGGTTCCCTGCTGTCCACATCCCCTCTGTTGTTACTAGAGTTCTTGATTATAGCCATTGTAACTGGAGTGAGGTGATATTTCAATGTTGTTTTGATTTGCATTTCTTTTATGGCTAGGGAGGTTGAGCATTTCTTCATGTGTCTATTGGCCTTCCTTCTTTCCTCTTCAGAAAAGTTTCTCTTTAAGACTTTAGTCCGCTTATTCATTGGGCAGTTGTTTGGTTGAGGGTTTGTTGTTGGAGGATTTAATTTTTTGAGTTCCAGGTATGTTTTAGATATGAGACCCTTCTCCATTGTATGGCTAGTGAAGATTTTCTCCCAATCTGTGGGCTTTCTATTGATCTTGCTAGCTATATCCTTTGCCATGCAGAAGCTCTGCAATTTCATGCAATCCCATTTGTCCAACCTTTCTTTGATTTGTTGTGTTTCTGGGTCTCTTTTAAGAAAATTTGGCCTGTGCCAAGGAGACCTATGGTTTCTCCTATTCTGTTCTGTAATGTTTTCAGAGTGTCTGCTTTGACTCAGAGGTCTTTGATCCATTTGGAGGTGATTCTGGTGCAGGGTGATATATAAGGATCTAGCTTTAGTTTTCTACAAGTGAGTAACCAATTTTGCCAGCACTATTTACTGAAGAGGCTGTCTTTCTTACATTCTATTTTTTTAGCTCCTTTAATTGAAGATTAGATGGCTGTAGGTCTGTGGGTTCATTTCTGGGTTTTCAATTCTATTCCATTGGTCCTGAGGTCTGTCCTTGTGCCAGTACCAAGATATTTTGATTACTGTAGCTTTGTAGTAGAGTTTGAAATTTGGTATTGATATTCTTCCAGCACTGTTCTTTCTGTTAAGGATTGTTATTGCTATTCAGGTTCTTTTATTGTTCCATATAATGTTTTGGATTGCCTCTTCTATTTCCTTGAAGAATGAGGTTGGAATATTGATAGGTATCACATTGAATTTGTAGATAGCCTTGGGAAGTATTGCCATTTTTACAATGTTGATCTTTCCAATCCAGGAGCATGGGAAGTTTTTCCACTTTCTAAGTTCTGTTTTGATTTCCTTTTTCAGGTTTTTAAAGTTTTCATCATAGAGGTCCTTCACTTCTTTGGTTAAGTTAATTCCTAGGGGTTTTAATTTTTTGGAGCTATTACGAATGGAGTTGCTTTCCTGATTTCAGCCACACTTGTCTCATTGTTGGCATACAGAAAAGCCCTTGATTTTTGAAGGTTAATTTTATACCCTGCTACTTTGCCAAAGTTTTGAATCAGCTTGAGTAATTTGGTAGTGGAGTCAGTGGGATTCTTTAAATACAAGAACATGTCATCTGCAAAGAGGGAGAGTTTTACTTCTTCTTTCCGCATTTGGTCCCCTTTATGTTTGCATCTTGTCTTATTGCTAGGCAATCTAGTACCAAATTGAAGAGAAGTGGAGAGAGTGGCCCTCCTTGTCTCATTCCTGAGTTAAGTGGAAATGGTTTTAGTTTTTCACCATTAAGTATAATGCTGGCTGTATGTTTGTCATATATAGCCTTTATTGTATTGAGGAATGTTCCCTGGATTCCTAATTTTTCCAGAACCTTCATCATAAAGGGGTGTTGTATCTTGTCAAATGCTTTTTCCGCATCTATTGAGATAACCATGTGGTTTTTATCCTTGCTCTTGCTGATGTGATGAAATATATTAATTGATTTGCATTTATTGAACCAGTTTTGCATCCCTGAAATGAATCCTGTTTATTCATGGTGTATGATTTTTTTGATGAATTGTTTAAGTGGATGGGCCAAAATTTTGTTGAGAATTTTTGCATCAATGTTCATCAAAGAAATGGGTCTATAGTTCTCTTTCTTTGATGAGTCCCTGCATGGCTTTGGGATGAGGGTTACAATGGCTTCATAGAATGAGTTCGGTAGTGAACTTTCTCTTTCAATTTCATTGAAGAGTTGGAGGAGTATTGGTGTGAGCTCTGCTTTGAAGGCCTTGTAGAATTCCACTGTAAATCCACATGGTCCTGGGCTTTTCTTAGATGGGAGGTCTCTTGTTGCTGTTTCTAGCTTGATATGGGCCTGTTAAGGTGGTTTAACTCATCTTGGGTTAGTTTCAGCCTGTGGATATTTGCTAGGAAAAAGTCCCTTTCTGCCAAGTTCTCAAAATTATTAGCGTAAAGGTTTGAGAAGTATTCCCTTTTAATGTTCTGAATCTTGGTTGTTTCTGTGGTGATGTTTCCATTCTTTTCTCTGAGTTTATTTATTTGAGTGTGCTCTCAAAATTCCTGTATTATTCTTTGATTAGCTTCCTCATGTTCACGCAATTCCTGTAGTTCTCTTTGACTGTTCTCATCCTGCTCACACCATTCCTGACTTTCTCTTTGACTGTTCTCAACCTGCTCATGCAATTCCTGTATCAATCTTTGAGTAGTTTCCTCACGTTCATGAGATTCCTGTATTAGTTTTTGATTTGCACCCTCTCTTCTCCCTATCATGCTCACACTGAGTCCTCTGCAGGTTTTCAATCTTTTCATTCACCACGTTTACTAGAAGTGTTTGTAAAGCTTTTTGGGAACTCTCCTCTGGATTATTCATTAACTGTTCTGTCACCTGATTATCGTGAGTGGGAGTTGAGATGCCTGGACTTGCCATTTTTCTTGTGTTTTTCCAGCTTGTTCTGCACATTTGGTATGCAAGTGACACCAATTTTGTGCTAGAACACTATTTTAAGCAACAACCAAAATCCTGTAGGTGCACAATCAAAATGACTGCAGATACAATCTAGTTCAAAAGATACGATCTATTCAATTTCAAACAACTATAGATTAATGGGCTAAGAATAGCAAAGAAGAATTTGGCAAACCAGAAATTATTAGGTTTAGGGAGAAATGTGAGGAAAAATAGGAGTAGAGTGATGTGAAGAGGTAAAAGGAGAGTAAAAATAACCAAATCCTAATCTCAGAGAGGGCAATAGATTGAACAGAATTATAGAAGAGAGATTTTTTAAAAAGAAAATAAAAAAAGGAAAAACAAAAATTTAAATTTAAAAAGTGAAACACTTAAAATTATGTAAGTATAAAGAAATGATATTGAGAGAAGAAAAGGCTAGGATCAGAGGAGGGGAGAGATAGAAAGAAGACATGTAAAACTAAAAAAATAAAAATTCTTAAAATTAGTCACTTGAAAATTATATAGGTATAAAGAGATAATACTGCTATTAAAGAAGTTAAGCCTAAGAGGTGGTAAATTGAGTAATAAATTTCTGGATTAAATATGTACTCAATAGGGGATAAGGTCTAATATTCGATGACCGGTATATATCTGGGGATAAGCAGACAGGCAACTAAGTCATGCAAAAAAGAAAGAAAGAGAAAAAAATGAAAAGAGTAAAAAAAGGACCAAAAGGTCAAAGGAGATTTTAAAACACACACACACACACACACACACACACACACACACACACACACACACACACCCCTAAAATAAAAATTAAGAGAGAGGGGAAAAAAGAGTAATATAAAACAATTTAAAAAAAAATAAAAATAAAAAAGGTACAAAAAAGATTTCTTTGATTTTTTTTTGGAGGGGAGGGCAGTTGGATGGAAAGATCCTGTATCTCCCCTGTGTCCATAACCAGTCTCTTGGTGAAGTCTCTGGTCTGCTTATGGTGTTTGGTTTTCCTGTGGCTTGATTGGTTTCTTAAGTTAGTTTGTTTGAGTAGGCAGAAAATTGTTCTGCATTACCCAGGATTTTGTGGTCCTCCTCCCAGGCTAGTTCAGTGGGAGGGAGATCTGTTTTGAGTATCACAAAAAAGGGAGATGGCTGTTTCCTCTAGTTTGGAGATGCTGCAATGAGGCTAGGTTCTGGGTAGGGTTGAGGCCTTTCAGCAAATAGTAGCTTTTCCCTGAGGGGCTAGCTCCTGAGACACTCACAGAATCCATCCTGGAGCCATTCTCGGGATTTATGTTTACTGAATTTCAGTGATTGTCTAGGCTGCTGTAGGGAGGGGCAACCTCTGGCTCTGTTTACCCAGTGAAGAAAGTCACTCCTCTGGGGGCAGGGTTTTCTCTGCCTGGGTTGGGTGACTTTCCCCTGGGTGGAGCTGAGCCTGGCAGGTCTGGTCAGGTTCCTGTGACCTGCTAAATGACTTTTTTGTTTTCTTCCAAGTCCTGAGTTGGAGCTAGCTGCTCAGCCAGGCCTTTGTCAGTATCAAAGTTGGAGATCTCCAGTGGTGGGGGAGGGGCAGCCTTCCCTCCTGCTCCCTGAGAAAGAGGCAGGATGTCAGAGTTCTACTCACGCCAGAGTCTTGGTTCCTGGACCATCTCTGGTCTGTGATCCTCAGGATGAAGATATCTCCTCTTTGTCAGTTCTTGCAGCTGTCGAGTAGAATCCGCTCACCTGCTGCATCTGGTATCTTTGTCCCGGATTCTCTCTGTAGGTATAGCGGCTACGGCCTCCACTGCTGCCGCCAATGCCACTACAGCCAGGGCTACCAGCAAGTGCTCAGATCTTTCTCATTGCCTGATTTTCCCTCTCTGACCAAACTCTCTGTACTGTGATGGCACTCTTGGTGTGATTCTCTACCCTAGGACTGTTCACTGGAACACTAAAACTGCTTCCTATGCAAGAGCTTTTTTAGCCTCCAGCTTCTCCTTCACCATCTTCCTCCAAACTCCTGAATAAATTCCAAATATCACCATTTTTAAGACAGGCAAAACCCAATAACTTTTCACCAAAGTGGCACAGAAATCATGAATAACACATAAAGAATTGAATGTCATTGTCATCAGATGAAGCCTCTATATTATTCTGTTATTTCCATGCTAGAGCATCTATGACAGAATGACAGCAAGGAGGGATGGTGACAGGGTTGGCAAAGGAACCAGAAGTCTGTCATCTGACTGTGAGGATGTACTCTCCTTTGACTCTTCGAAGTGCAGCTATGTAGTTTCTTAAAATTGACAGGGACACTTACAATAAGACATGGTGATTCCAGACTGTGACCATGCTATGGGGAGAGGAAAACTAGTCTGCTTCTGTGCTTACATTCACTTGGAACACCGATGGCATTACTATACTCCAAAAGGTGTAAAGAAATGGGTGACTTACCGAAGTCTCCCAAATGTATCCAGAAGTGCCTTGAGATTTATCTAAAGTAGATATCCTGGAATTTCTATCACTGGGCTGAGGGCTGGTGACCCACACCATGCATGGCAGATTGTCCACTTTGAAGTTCCCCATGCCCCAAAGAAGGGGCATCTGGGGTCTCTTATCAGCCCCCAGACAAGGAACACCACAGCAGGCAGCCAGCTGAGCCAGACCAAAAGCTGTCAGGAGTCAAAGATCAAAAGATGGAAGAATACTGGACATGGAGAATGTCTGCCTCTGCCTTTCCTCAAGGAAATTGGCCCAGGAAATATGTTCTGCTTTGAAGTGTTTGGATCATAGATCTGTGTTCAAGAAATCTAAGCACGTGTGAGAATTCACAGCTGCATTCTTGTCATTCCATCTCTTTCACTGTGAAAATGCTTTTGTGAAGAGTGCCTGTATTCCTATGTACTTAGGAGTGAAGAGGGAGGTCTGGATCTGGAGAGCTCAAGTGCCAGTCTACAAAGAGAAGTTCTTCAGTCTCCACTTCAACCACTGGGTGGGTGGAATGGCATGGAGAAGCACCAATAGGAAGATGAGAGCCCAGGCTGGCCAGATAGCAAAGCAGGACCCCATGAGAAAGCAGCCAATGTGAAGGAGCCAGGGGTGTGGTTAAGGGTGACCCTTGCCCGGCAAGTTCAAGGCCCTGCGTTCAATCCCCAGCATTCCCCAAACACAAACAAAGAAATTGCATTCATTTCAGACAAAAGCTTGACGAAAACAAAAGAAGACACCAACTCCCACCCAGCGTTGCATGAACACTTTCAAGTTGTGAAAAAAGAGAGAACATTTTTATTCAGTTAGGGAAACTATTTAAATCAATATATTCAAACACTAAAATGTTAAGAAAAAAGTCATTGCTTAATGAAAGTCATGGACAAATCTAAAACCCTTACATATTTTGTAGGCGAAATTTGTAAATTTCTTATTATGAGCTAGTAGGAGTTTCTTTAGACGTTTGGGGCTAGATCAAAGTTGTGAGATACATAGGAAAATCAGCACAAACATTTTTATTAATTTTTGAGGGATACAGTGTAAGCGTTCCAGGGTTAATTTAGTAATGTTTGGCAATACTTGTTGCAAATGAGGAGAGAGAGTAGCTTTCTTGGTAGGAAAAAGCAAATCATGCAATGTCTATATGCAAAATATTATTTTATAAAAGTCGAGAGTATTAGTCACTCTTGTCTCGCTTCCTCATTGTGCTGAGGGCTTTTACCTGGCAGAGATTCAAGGGGTAGAGCGCTGTGTGGAATTTCTAGGGTCGAGAAATTCAAATTCCAAGTTACCATCACTTGTAATATTTTATGTCGCATTATCATTAAACCACACAGTTCACGTAGGTAAACCTCCTCTAAAACCAATCCACATTGGATTAAAGATTTGAATGGAAAGTTGAAACTTTAAATATGTGAGGGAAAACATGGAAGAATATTTTTCAATTTCCCCAATGAAGAAAAGGAAGTTTTAGCAAGTTTATAATAAATACCCAAACTGTGAGGAAAATAAAGATGATGAACTAGTTTTTATTAAATACGTATACTAAGCAGAAGTTATCATAAAGACAATACTGGAAGAAGATACTTACAAAACATCTAACTAAAAAGGTTTACTTTTTATAATATATAAAATGCAGTGAAAGAATGCACACAGGTGTGCACATGCATTAGAAAAATAAGCAAAGAATATCAGGGATTATTGGACAGAAGGGAAATTTACAGATGTCCACAAGAGCATGGAAATCATGTTAAACAAGAAAAAATAAACCCCCAGAGATATAGTACTTCATATCCAGGGATATACAATGGTGAAATCGCTTTTATGGAGCAGTTGTGTATTTTTGCTAGCGTGGAGGAGCGTTTCCTCTCGTGGGCTTCTGTCCAGGAAAGTCTTGCTTGTCAGCACTGAGAGAGCAGCATGGAGAGATTCAATTCGCTTCTTGAAAACTCTAGGTTATGAAAACCCCCACTCCAAATCCACTCACTTGATATTTCAGAGATGGGTCCCACCAGCATTTCCCCTTCACTGGCTGGCTCAAAGTCAGATTCTGCTCGAAACAGAAAATAGGGTTAGAGTTAGGGTTAGGGTTAGGGTTGCCTGTCGGATTGCTGGGTGCTGATCTGAAAGTGGCAGCCAGGCAGGTGGCAGCCTAGGGAGCGTCTACTGCGTGGCTCTCGTGGCCAGCTGCAGATTGACCTCTGTCCTGGCTACTAGATGGGCCATGCTGATGCTCCAGCTGTGCCCACGCCTCCTCAGGCCATTCTTAGCAGTCTTGTGTGTGTGCGCTCTCCTCATGTGCAGAGATCAGGATCTCAGCCTGTTCCCGGAGCACCTTCACACCCTCAAGCTACTTCTGATCCTGCCATCCTGGGCTTACCCTGCCCTCTTTTACTCCTCACCATGACTGAGATAGAATGTTCTATTAGCTTGCTGTTCTTTAATTAACTTTTCACAGTTCACTATATTGGCAATACTTCTATCTTAGATGGATCCCAATTGATACACTGTTTATGGTAACATGTTTTGCAGTAAGAGCATATTAGGGAGCAATCAAATGATCAACAACATCAAAATATATACATATATATTTAAATTATTCTACACACATATTGGAGTGAAAAGTTAAGTCACAGAAACACTAAGTGGAATTAGCATCAGGTTGGTTGAAAAATGAAGGCACAAAAGAATGTGAAGGCAAGTCATATGTATAAATGTCAGAAACTAGAAAATGAGATGATAGGTTGGTAGAAAACTGTGCATATATTTTTAAACCAAACAGAATATTAAGATAGTCCTGTGCAGAAAATCGATCATAATGATCACTCCTGGGACCACATGATGGATGGCACAGGCCAGAACAATGCTGTTCTATTACTCAAGCTAGACAGGACACATAGGGCTGTTTGCTTTTAATATTGTGCTTTTAAAATGCATGTTTCACCTGGAGCAGAGCCTTATGACTGTCATCCCAGATACTTGTGAGTCAGAGATTGGGAGCATGGTGTTTTGAGGCCAGCCCAGGCAAAAATATCAACAACACCTTCTGTACATTAAAAAAGCTGAGTGTTGTGGCTCACATCTGTAATCCCAGCTACAAGGGAAGTACCCAGGGGAATTGGGGTACCAGGCTAATCCAGGCAGAACAGTAAACCCTCTCTGAAAGGTAACTAAAGGGCTGGGAGTATTGCTAGAGTGTTTGCCTAGCAAGAACAAGGTCCTGAGTTCAAACTCTATTACTGTCAAGCATATGTATTTAAGAGTGTGTGTGCACAATAACTTCATCATTCTATTTGTAATTTGTGTGAGTAGAGAGAGTTTTCCCAAGCTTAAGATCTGGTGTCACAGTTTGCACCAACACCATGAGTAATACACAGATGTCAACTCCGTGCTGCAACTATGAACAATAAATTAATACACAGATAACACTTCTAAATTTTAGTGTGCACTCATGTGAATATGAGAAAATAAAAGTGCTATACAAGGGCAAATTGTACAAGTAGCTGGCTAATCAGTGAGTTAATAATGTTTGCTAACAGACATAAGAATGTATCGATGCGAGTGAGCACTTCAGAACTATATGACACAAAGACACACGTTTGCTGGTGTCGTTCAGATTTGTTAATGCTTCTTTCTCTGCCAGTTTGAACTCATGGCCTTCTCTCGCTTATTTGCTCAGCTGGCACTTTACCACTTGCGTAACACCTTCAGCCTAGCTTTCTCTGATGTGGAGTCTTGCAAACCTTTCTATCTAGGCTAGACTTGAACCTCAGTTCTTCAGACCTCAGCCTCCTGAGTGGTTAGGGCTATAGTGTGAGCCCCTGGGCACCTGGTTTAGTTAAGCTTTTACTAAAGGAAAACAGGTCAGGTATCAGGCGGGAAGCACTGGGGCTAGCACTGTTGCTGTAAGGGAAATATCACTTAATCACTCTTTCTCTCTCCCTGAACCTTATTTAATAGTAATTACCAGGGATTTAAATTTGATCCACTGACTGTGTTAGCTAAAGTCATGATCCAAGTGCAGACACTTAGAAAGAATAGCACGATCTTGAACTGCTACACAGTGTGGCGGCACAGGTACTTTGTCTGCATAAGTGACGTCATGCACACACACACACACACACACACACACACACACACACTTTTTGGAAATGTTGAGTGTGAAAAGCGTTCTATGATCTGGGAGGTGTTAATGACCCAACGCTGCTAGGGCAGGTTCTCTGTCACTAGACTGCATCCACATGTGGCATACGAACCTGACAAGGACGTTTGCAACAGTGCTTGCTGTACTGATTTTTTGGAATAGGGTTTCTGTCTCCCTATTTTCTTGTGTTCACCATGTTGACTGTGGTGCCGTGAAGGATGAGTGTGAACAATGCCAGCATCAGCATAATGACTTTCCTGGAGAAGATTTCTTGTCTCGCACTACAAGATGGAAGCTCATACAGCATTCAACCTGAATGAGTAGCACAGGAAAAAAAGAAAGATGGAGAGGAAGGGCTGGGGCACCGGAGCAGAGATTGCATCCAAAGGCTGCAGCTCAGACGCATTTGTGAAGGATAACAACCAAACTTAAAATATTGGCATGGCAAAATCAATCCCTTCCACGGTCCCATCTTCCTCCCTGTGTTAAATAAGACCACTTAGACCCTTAATCATGGCTCAGTTCCCATCCTCATCTGAGTGACACTCTTGTATTGAAAAGTGAATGCCTAGAGCACAGGTCAGACATCATACCCAGTTCTTTAAATTTCTAACTAGCATTTGTAATAAGTTTTTAAGCCTTGTGTTTTGAACCTATAAAGAATGGGATCTGTGCCCCACCCATTCAGATATGAAGACTAAGTATCCAAAGCTTGTAAGTGTAAGTCACAGGACAGTAAATGTCTATGACACTATGAGCATAGGAACCGAAGTGTTTTTAATAGCAATTCACTGAAAGTTTTCATCTTTTTATTAGTGTGTAGAGTCACTTCTGGCTGGGTCAGAGGACAGTGCTGGGGTATAGAAAAGCAGGAGGGATTCTGATACAGAAGAAAGCTGGCTGGGAGGCAGAGAGGGACATTGTAGCCCCCACAGCTGGACAGGCAGAGTGGCAGAGGGGTCTCCAGCAGGACATACATCCTGCCTTGGTCATGTTAGGGTTAAAGATGAGCCTAAATCACTCCAGCAGGGAGCTGGAGACAATTAGGGATGTAAATTAGAATACATGAAAGCTGGCTAGCGACTGCTAGCGACTGCAAACGAAGGTTGCCTGCTGGCCAGTAGGTCGCACAGAACTGAGTTATTTACATCTGGTGTGAATGCCCTGGACAAAGGGAGGGGCAGGGATTCTGGAGCTGAATGCTTCATTTTCCCTGAGTCCTCAGCCAATGTGATCGTGAACTTACGGGCTTTGAGTCTGGCATTCCTTAAATGCTTCTATTAATTTTTGAGTCAATTTGGGTTCTTGATTCTTGCAGTAGCTCAGACAGGAGGTGAAGTTGTTAGAACACAAAAGAGGAAAAAGGTGAAAGAAAGAGTAGACAAAAAGACAGCTGGACACCTGCACGGGTTTATTAGAAAAAATCTGCAAAAGGGGGCACCTCCAGCCCAAACAGGAGACTCTCTCCTTGCTTACACTCTGAAGTAGGGTCACAGAGGATGCTAGAGTTCTCCCATGGAGGCAGTTTGAGAGTAACTAACGGTGGGACACATGGTGGGAAATGAGGTTCCAAGTGGAAGGAGGTGAGTAAAATGTAGGAGAAGTCCTCGGGATTATGTAAGTGCACATTTTTACCAGGCGACAAAACAAAAGCAGCGCACGTATTTTATAGTGAAGGATCTCAGAGAGGCGTAGATCAGATCCTGGAGCAATGGTAAATGGACTGTGGTCTTCTGCCGTAAAACTCGTAATGGGGGAGGTGGGTCCTGTGATACCCCCGTTGTGTATCGTCAAGTCTTCTCAGCCATCCTGAGGCAGTAGATTTCAGTGAGCATAGGTGTGTTTTAATTCAGGCACACAGTAATTGTCCATTCATTCCTTCACTAGTTCAAATCATGATAGAGCCCCTGTGCACAGGGGATTTTACAAGCCTCTGAGGAGTTGAGGCTCTGCGTCTCCTCTGTCTATGCAGAAGAGAGGAAGTAACCATCAATTCCTGCTGCGTCTTCCATAATCAAACCAAATACATTTATATCACAACATAACACACTTCAAACAAAGAATAATTCTCATAGAGAGCAAAGAAGAGTTGAGGGATTCCCAGAAGAGTAGAGGAACAAAACTCACGAGGAAGCACACCAGTGGGTTGTGGGAAAGGCCAGGACTCTTGGGTCTAGTCTGAAATCTGTCTTCCCGGGGCTACAGTAGTCCACGCAGAGTGCCACGTAAGACCACGAGAGGCATACCACATCAGCCGGCCCGCTCCCTGAGCATTTCATTACCGTTTAAAGTGTGGCTACTTACAACATTCACATTTTGGGGAGTAATGATCAGGTACAAACAAAAATGAGTAAAAACTCACAAAACATATTAAACTCCTTGAATAGCACCTTGCTTTTTCCTACCAATCAGTGGATTCCTGAGTGACTGTGTAATGACAGCTCTGTAGGAGTCAGAGCCGCTCTGAGGAATAGTTACTGGCGATGTTGAAGGTGTGGTCGCAAAGCCTTTGTTTATTGACTAAACCAAACATATACGTTAATCACTTCCTACATCTCCTCTTCCTTCCCAACTTCTAGGCTTGAGTCTTAGTTCACTTGGAAAAAGGGTTGGCTTCACCATCTTAGAGAAAGACACAGCAAAGGAGAAGTGAACTGAAGAGAGATTATTCTGAAATCTCCAAGCAGTTAGCTGCAGGTACAACTTTATCACTCCTGCTTTGTGTCAACCATAAGCTTATTTCTCTGTTATCCACACTAGGTTGAGGATTCTGTCCTTCAAACCCAAATACATACTGCCAGTGTTCAGTTTTCTCTTGTGGTACCACTGTCCTTGCCGGTGAAGAGCAGAGCGGGCGATACATGCACAGCCACACTGGCAGGGTGAGGGCCTCGGGACGCTCCTGGAAGGCCACTGCCTGAGGTCTTCACTCTCCTTCAGTCAGAATTCCCACTGGAAACCTATTACCCGACCCAATGGATCTCTCCTAGGAGCATTCCTGCACCCCTCCCACCCCACCCGGGATTTCTGCAAGGATCTAGAGGTCGGCCTGGCATCCTTGGCACCAGGGACACCATCACAGCTATGTGGTCTCTGTCAGGACCTCAGCAAACAGGTAATAGTTCTTTCTGGAAGAAACGTGACATCCTGAGTTGAAGCCAGATTTTATTGTCTTTATTCTCATAATAGTGTCTTGAAATCTGTAGGGGAGAACACATTACCCAAACAACTCCTTTTGTTCTATTAAACACTGTCAGTGTTTAGTTATCGCTCACTGTGTGCATTCAGTGGAAATTACAAAATGGACATGATATATGTACAATTTACTTTTTGAAGTCTGGTAGCAAGGGAAATAAGATAAAGGGGCTTGATGTTCACTAGGGTACACTTTTGTAACTTTGGCAATTAGTCTATTAGATTGAATTGGATTTTTGAGAGAACTTAAGAGGCAAAGAGTTTTTGTTCTGAAAGTTAAGTGTGTTCTGTTAAAAATAAGGTGCATATTCCTGAGGATGTTTTACAATATGTCGTTTTACATCAATATCTAGGACAGTGGACTTTGAGTCTTAATAAACAGACCAAAGAGTAAAATGAGCAGGGTTCCAGTGAAATGTTTAGCATCCCTGTGTTCATTCTCAAAATGTGTAGCGAGAGGATGAAGAGGGTGGTGTTGAGAACGATGATGGGAGGGAGGCCAGGCTCCATTTTAACTACTTCATCTTTGGGGGCACATTGAAGAGCTACACGTTCGGAGCCAACAGCTGGCATTTCGTTCCTTTCAGCAGGCTCTGGCCCAGAGGTGTCCATCTGAAACACCGTCTCCGGGGATGTATTTGACGTGAGCAGAAGACAAAGGCAATGCAGACAAATGGCTTCAGAAATAAGACCTGAGCACGAGAGTGGACTTCTCCTTCATAGAATGTCCAGTGAGAGTTTTCATCCTGTCTGTGTATCACTCTTTAAGACGTAAACAATAAATAAGGAAAATGTGCCAAGAACGTCTGGTCTTTCAGACTGCCACTGCGGATTTGCCATGTCGGGTTCTGAGTCCCTGCAGAGAGCAGAGCCATGCCCGGTCCGTGCCTGGTCCCCACATGGCCTGTAGCCCCGGCTGCCAGCCACTGGGCAGGCCAGGTCCCCGCACGGGGTGAGTGTGAACACAGGTGTCCTCTCAGCAGCCGCAGGAGCGTGACCCAGAGGAAATCACTCTCAGAGACTGGAGGAAGGGCGGCGGGAGGCGAAAGGGAAGCTCTTTGGGTTGTTTGCAGACCGGAGCGCACGTGCCCTCAGTGGGGTCTCCTCATGTCACGGGGAGACGCCCGGGCCCGGTGGCCTGCTGCTGGTGTGGGGCAGGGAGGACGGGTGGCAGGACACGGTGGTGACAGTGTCTCCCCCACAGTCCCCTGATGCCTGGAGAGAGTGAAGTGAAGCCAGTGTTTCCACCTTAGTTTCTTCCACAGGAAGAACTCCGGGGAGCCATTGAGGACCCGTAAACAACTCCCATCTCGGAAGAGGAGGGACGCAGCAGGAGAGGAGCAGGTGCGTGGGTGACAGAGGGCTGCCAAAGGTCTCTGCTCAGACAGAAGCAGCGGCTGTGTGGGTGGCTGGCTGCCCAGGGCTGTCTGCAGCAGCCTCTGCCCTCCAGGCCCCCAGCCTCAGGAGGACGGGCTGGCTGGCGGCCATGACATGCACCTCCTCATCAAGCGCCTTCCCCCAACCCACATGGCGGAGGCCAGAGCGAGCTTCCATCCCGGCCCTGGGATGGAAGCAGGTAGGAGATTAAACTCCTAAAGATTTAAAAATGTGAACATGGATAGAGGCTCTGGATGATAGTGCCTCTTGCACTTCAGGATTTGAGCGATGCACGCAATAGCACCCCAGCCGACGAACCCCACCCTGATCACAAAATAAGAAATGAATAACCCAAGGCTGAGCATGGTTCACAAGATATCATGAGTACTCGCCATACATCGATGTCTGTCTCGTTTCTGAGTGCGTACTTCTGTAAAAGCGTTACCAGTGCACCTGCTGGTATTACATCATGTAGGCAGAGATTCCCAAACTCAAGGGGAGGAGCATGTGTCTTGGGGTGAGGAGCTGGAGGTGTGAAGACAGTGGCCCTGTAGGAGGGGAGGGAGCCCGAGTTTTCACACTAGAACAGGTCTGGCCTCACTCTCTCCTGGAGCACTGGGAGTGGGCTGTGCATCAGAAAAGATGATATAGTAATCTAGAAGAAGAGCCACATCCAGATCTTAAGTGTAGAGCCCCGGCAGGGCCCTGGTTTGTGAGCCTCCCCCCAGAAAGATTGAAGGGAAGGATAACAAGGAGAAGGGACAGATAGATCCTGCACCTGGAGAGACTAGCCATCCCTGTATGCGACCACACATGAATTAACAATAAAAGATGCTGGAGCAGTCAGTCAACATTCAAATATATCCATATCATAAATGCAAGCACTTATTTGGAGTTAATCACAGCAACTGGCAGGGGCCATCTGCTGCGACCATGTCCAGAGACCCACGTAGTGACACCCTGAGATGAAGCTGCGTGAACACGGGAGATGTGGAAGCACTAAGTGTCCTCCCAGCCCCAGTGGGTGCTGAGTCCAGCCATGCTAATGTGGACGCCAATGGACGCCTAGGGAAGACCCCACAGAATATTTGGGGTGAACATTTATCTGGAGAAGGGAGCATAACAAAGCAATTTCAACTAAGTCCCATGAACATTGTTGTTCATTTCAATTAATCATTCTGGCACTGAAGCCCAGTCCTCAAGCTCGCTAGGTAAGTGCTGTGCCCCGTGAGCCATGCCCCAAGGCTTTTTAGTTTCTGTTTTGTTTTTGAGAGAACATCTCACTCACTAGCCGTGCCTGGCCTGGCCCCGACCACCCAGTCCTTCTGCCTCTGCCTTCTTGAGTAGCTGGGATTAGAGGAGTGAACCACCAGCCCCAGCTAAATTAAACTTATTTTAAATGATGCATAAAAACAAAAACTTATACTAATTAATGGGGTGACACATAACGTGTGTGTGTGTGTGTGTGTGTGTGTATAGTGAAATGTTAAAATCAGGTGAAAGTATCCATTCCTGAAACATTTCTCATTTCTTTATGGAGAAATCTTTCAATATAGTTTTGTAGTTTGGATTCTATTTTTCAAATGCACAGATCAATAGGTTTACTATTCAATAGCACACCAGATCTTGCTACTTCCTGTTCCTAAGAATATCTCACACAAGATATATTCTAATGATGGAACATTGAGGAGACAATTCTTCATTACAAAGTGCTGATCCTCAAACTTTTGTGAATATTTTAATTTTTATTTAACATCACACATTATTTGTATACACGAGAAATTGCAAATGCAGCTAACCACACAAACTGAAAGACCAGAGTTTATTTTTTTTTGTTGATCTCTTGAACTCTGGGCCTGAGCGCTGTCCCTCAGCCCTACAGCTCAAGGCTAGTGCTCTACCACTTAAGCCACAGAGCCACTTCCAGTTTTCTGGTGGTTAATTAGAGATAAGAGTCTCACAGACTTTCCTTTGTTTTTCCCTATCATCCCTTCCTTCCCCACCTCCCCAACTACTCTCTCCCTCCCATGCCCACCCTGCATCTTGTATATACATTTTTCTAACTTGGGGAGGGGAAGGGAAATAACAAAATGTTTAAATAGGGATACAGGTTGATCCATTGTCACAATAAAAAATTTTAAAGGTAGTCCCACTTTCATATTTGATATGGTCAATATAAGCAGGCATTGCAAACTCAAAACCAGCATAATACCCTGAAATAAAGGACCATTTTATGAGCAATTTGGGTTAGATTCTTAAGGTTTCTATATATTCAAGAGTCTTGAAGTGTCTTTTTGA
This sequence comes from Dipodomys spectabilis, assembly GCF_019054845.1. Taxonomy (NCBI): domain Eukaryota; kingdom Metazoa; phylum Chordata; class Mammalia; order Rodentia; family Heteromyidae; genus Dipodomys; species Dipodomys spectabilis. Next base: position 1,101,547 of record NW_024870743.1, on the reverse strand, counting down.
TTCAATAGGAATAAGTGAACTCTATATTTTTTTCTTTTGTTGGTCTTCTTTTTTCTTTTGTGGGGCTTTAACTCTGAGTCTGGGCACTGTCCCCCAGCTCTTCCGCTCAAGGCAAGTGCTCTACCACTTGAGCCACAGCGCCACTTTCAGTTTTCTAGTGGTTTATTGGAGATAAGAGTTTCACAGCTTTTCCTGCCTGGGCTGGCTTTGAACCATGATCCTCACATCTCAGCCTCCTGAGTAGCTAGGATTACAAGCATGAGCCACCAGTGCCTGGCCAGAGTTTAAATTTTAATCAACATTTTTATTTATAAAAAGTTTTCTTTTACCCATATTAAGTATTTTGGAATAGCAGTTATACTGTCTTACCAAAGTAATCTCACCTTCATTCCTTTTACTATCTAAGCCACACACACACACACACACACACTTGTTTTTAATAGGGCTAGGTCTTTATTGTGTTTTTCTTCTCTTATTTAGTCTATTTCTTAGAATCACCAACAAAGAAAACAATTCATTAATTTGGGCTAAATAGTCTGTTAAAGTGCAATCTAAATAAAAGAAACATGCCGTTGCCTTAATTAGCATACTTCATTTTCTGATAGTATTTAATTTCCAACTTTTTTCTTTTCCTTTGCTGTACATTCTTTAATGCATTTGAAGGTGTGTCTAAATCGGAGGAAGTCCACCCAGGAGTCAGTCAGGTCCTCTGCTTTTTATAGCTCTAAGACAAACAAAGCTGACGGCCCGTAGATAGCAGTCAGACATCTCAGGCCACAGCCAGCTGCAGGAGACGGGAATGCCATCTGTAAATCATCGCCTAATTAGCCTTCTGAACAGCCAGCACAGAGCAAAACAGCTGCAGAGAGGTGAGGCCACCAGAAAGGAGGCACGTGACCAGAGCCGCCCTGGAAAGAACCGTGATAGTTAGCAAACTTTGCTGTTGTAGTTTCATGGAATGACCAACAGAGCCTTTCAAAATCTATTCCTTTGGACACACATCTGACACTGAAACCCAATGCAGTTGAGGAATATTATAATCAATCCTTGGATGAGGCCCTGGGTTGCTGAAAGAGCCTCTGACTTCAACCGGATGAAGGACTGAATGACTTACCACACGCCTGCCCAGCGACCTTGAACTCCACAGGATTAGCTGAAGGACTCAACCGGGACCCTGAGCTCAGCGCACCCGCTTCGGTCACCGGCTACACAATGAAGCCAGCATCATAGTACTGGGCAATGCTTCGTTGAAACTATACAGCATAGCATGATCTTTAAGTTCCATATCCGTATCTAAATGTCCTTCTGTGTCTCTAACAGATCATCGATTGTTTATTTAGTCAGTTTTCATTGCTTTCATTAACCAGAGCTACTCATGGTAATAAGAACCACACTTCAGGTGCAGTTTTTCCCTAATGATACTGTGTCTGGAAGGTGGATCATGAATAGTGTGAGTTCAGATTTCTACAACCCTGCTTTGCTATAGGTCTCGCTTCTGTCATGTTACCTAGACTCAGAGACAGAGTGCTGGCTGTGGAAATATAGACAATGCAGCAGCCACATTGCTTCCTTCCTTCTCATGTGAAGTTTATTAGAAAGTTCCTACTTTGTTTGTGCTCAAGGCCAACCTTGGACAGTGATCCTTCCACGTAACACCTCCCACAGAGCTTGGATTACAGGCATTGACCACAAATATATTAAGTATGTTATTATAAATTAATGCACACATTTAGGTATTTGATATTGTAACTATAAATACATATTTAAAACAAGTGAATACTGACATTACCATAAAGAATAACTATAGAAATCTGAGGACTACATGAAATAAACAGAGATACAGATGACAAAGGAGTGTTCTCTAATCTTACCCACTGCTAAGAGGAACTCGTCTGAGGGGCCTCTCTGTCTGGTCTCTGGCCTGACAGCAGAAGCAGCTGGTGTCTCGGCATCGTGTTCACACGGGCCTGTCTCCCGCCTCTGCTGTCCTGCCACATCATTTCCCTTCTCTGTCAGTCTGTCCGTTACAAGTGTCATCATTTCCCTTGCCTTACGTGTCCGAGGTCCAGGTCGGTTTATTCCTCTGCTTCCGCTTCCCTGGCACGAATGGTCCTGGCCATTTCACATCTTTCTTGTATCCCTGCTGACAAGGCCATTCGCTCCTTGGTTTCCACAACTGAAATCCTGCAGCAGTGACTGTGGTTTTGATCCATGAGACCGTCTGACTCCATGCCTGCCAGCCATAAGGAGATAAGATCTCCGCGTGCACACGTGTGTGTGTGTGTGTGTGTGTGTGTGTGTGTGTGTGTGTGTGAGTGTTGCTTCACTTTCTTTCAACATTTCCTGTTTTGCAGGGTATTTCAATGTCCTTACTCAAACGTATCTGCAATCATTTGATTTTGTTGCTATTCTGGGTGACACTTCGATTTCAGTGTCTGAATTGTTGCTGCTATTGTAGTTCATAGCTAAGCATATACAACAGGTACCTTGACCCTGGTTTCAGGTGTCTCATGATCATTTTTACTTTTTTGACACCTTTCCATATTATCTTTTTATTTTTACAAGGGGGAAAGCTTACCTTTTCCCCTTTTTTAAAAATTATCTTTAAGTAGTTGTACAAGTGAGTTGCCATTCAACATAGCATTTTATGAATACTATACATCAGTGTCACCCCTTTCAACATTCCTACCCTTTCCTTCCCAACTCACCCCTTCCCCTGCTTTTCTTAATGTTGTAGGATGTACACTGGCTTTTTAACTGCATTCTTCTCTTTATTTTCCACCCCTTCCAAGTACCAGCTTCCTGGTGTTTTATTGTGCTATACTTTGGCTTTAGCTTTCCAAGGAATTACCCTATTTGCATTCTCCCTTGAATCTACCATATTTCAGTTAAAACATTTGTATACACTTGCATACCACCCAACCTATTCACTTATAGCTCACTTTTATGTTTTGCTAGCTGTCTATGGGTCCTTTCAGACTTTGCACCTAGATGGCTCTGAGTTCCATGAACAGAGATAGTTCTGCTTCTCTCCCTTTAAGATGAATCACCCTTTATTTTCATAGTCTAATCAAAGCTACCAGAACCCCCAATACATTATCACCTTGTTTGTGGTATTAGATGAAGATGCTCAGTGCTCAGCTCCCTTCATGGTGTTAGCTGGTGACTGCAGGCCTATTGTAAATGCCTTTCTGAGTCTCGATCTGTTTCTTCTTCCTCTCAGTTTACTTTAATGATTTCCCTCTTTCTGTAAATGAAAATGAATATTGAATACTGCCAAAATCTTCCCCTGGATCTACTTCAAATATGATAGATACATTTTATTCTTTCACCATCTATTATTGTGTTGCATTATATTTGATTTTTCAGGGCTGAGCAACATTGCATTTTCAAGTAGCCTCTACTTTGTCAAGATCTATTATTCTTTTTATATAGTGTTGGATATTTTAATTAAAATTCTTTCAGGAGTATTTAGATCTATGCTTATGAAAGATACTACTTCAAAAAAAAAGAAAAAAAAAAGAAAGATACTACTCCATACTTATTATTCTTGAGTGAACAAGGAATTAATCTGAGTTATTCCCTCCCCCTAAATTTTCTGGGAGAACTTGTACAAAATTTGTCTTCTTTCCTCTTTAAAACCTCTAACATTCTCCAGGGATCCAACCTAGGTCTTCAGGTTTACTGTGGAGAAATTTTAATGCATACATTCAGTTTTAAGCAGAGGGCTATGCAGATAGAAAGCTTCGGTAGTTTGTTTCTTTTGAGAAATGTGCTTATGTCATCTACATTGTTGGATATGGCAAGATTAAATTATTAACAATATTCATCCTTCTTTTAACATGTGTGGAAGTTGTGTGACCCATCTCTTATTCTAAATACTGATTTTAAGTGTTTCATCTTCTTTCTTTCTGATAGAGCTAGCTTAATATTAGTGGTATTAATAAATTACAAAAAAAAAATTCATCCTGCATGCATGCATGCAGTGTATATGTGTGTGAGGCAGTGGCCTCACAGTGAGGGTGGCCTCAAACTTGTGACCTTCTGCCTTCAGCCTCTGGTGGGCTGGGATTACAGGTGTGGCCACCACTTCATCCTCTCAAAGTTTGTTGTCACTGTTTGCTCTCTTGTTTTTATACCTCAATTATTTCTGAGCTTTTAAAAATAGGATCATTGGGTCCTCTCTCCTAAGACAGGTCCTAAGACAGATCCTGCCACTTGCACAAATGTGTGTGCACACACACACAACACACACGGGAAAGGGAGTGGCAAATACTAATACCATTGTGTTTGTTAAGTTGGACACCCCTGGCATCCCACCCCCTGGGCATGCACCAGCACCTAGAAGCACAGTGCACCAGTTCCGGTTTGCTGACGTGATGCACCGATCTGTGTATGTCCCCAAGGACCCCCCTGTGCTGCCCTTGAGAAAGTGTCTAGAGGTGGCACTGCATCTCGGCTGGAGCATCCCATGCCTGCGGTCCTCTCTTTCACAGTCCCGTGTGCACACACCCAGCTCCCAGCCCCATGCACTTGTGGAAACGGGTAGACTGAGCCCTGGGGATCCTCTCCTTGTGTCCGATGAGGCTGGGCTCTAAATGCTCTGACAGAGGGCACTTCCCTCAGGGATCATCAGATACGGCTGCTGGAGTCTGCTGGCTCTAAACATTGCTTTCCCAAGAATACCGTGTAATTTGCAATGATGACTTGGATAATGAATGCGCGCTGCAGCCAGATATTACCAGCCGTAATTGGCGCACCTTTCATCTCCTGTCAAGCAGAGTGGCGAGGATTAGGACCGAAAGGCAGCTATCATCTCTCTCATTTCCTCACTCAGACAAAAGGCAAAAATGGTGCCTGTCTGGGCTGATAGGTGTCTGATCAAAGCCGCAGAGAGCTGTCAGAAGCCAGCCAGCCCCAGCAACCTGACTACCCCTAATGCACCACTGCCTTTGATCTGCTGGCAGCCGAACTGGGGTTCTACTTATGTAAAAAATAATAATCAGGCTTGTAACAGAAGAGAAGGAAGTCTCTCCAGTCCTGATGCTACTTCTGTAGTGTGATAAGTCTAAGAAACGTGCACTTTCTGTAGTGTGTGTGAGAGAGTGAAAGTGTGTGTATGTGTGTGTCTTTGAACTTTATTGGATAAATTTGGTAGTGGAGCCAGACACTTGCTGGGCCCTGGGTTCAAGCTCTGGTGTTGGAAAGAAATAGGCAGTACGCAGGAGTCTGAAGGGTAATCGAAAGAAATTTCCTTCCTGAATGGTTAGGAAACAGGCTCAAGCAAAATTATAACAACGTTGGCTTCTGTGTTTTATCCATCAGCACCTTCTGCCAGTCATGGATTTAAGGAAGTGGAGTCCTGTTAGATTTAATGATTTGGGGTCAAATCTCAGGCCTCTGACTCCATACTCAAGGGAACTTAAAAACACGCCACACGCACATGCACTGCGGTTCTTCATTTGCTCTGTCCTGCTTGGATTCATTCCCAAGTGCCTGGCTTACCATGAGCACTGAAGAAAGATGTCTGGATGAGGAAGAAAGATGGTTCCAATGTGGTCATGAATGTAGTAGACGAAGGGTTTGGACCCAGAGCCAGACGGTTGACAAGGAAAGCAAAACTTAACCCTTTTGTGCCATGAGTCCAAAGTTCTCCTTTCACGGTGCAGAGCCCTGGCCTGTGGAAATCCAACAAGTCTTCCCTTCCTACAGGGCTCTCACACATAGGGAACCAAGTAATTGGTAAGAGCTTGAAGGCCTCCGGTCCCGGGTCCTGTCTTCTCATCCACAAAGCAAGGATCTTTATGCCACGGAATATCCAAAGGGCCTTCTCGCATGAACGTTCTGCACTCTTAGAGCTTTTCTCCCATCCCTCCTCACTTCCTTCCACCTCCTCCCCCACCCCAGCCTCCCCGCCTCCACTAGGCTCAAGCCAGGTGACTTACTTACCCAGCTTCATATGAGTGGAAAACTGTGCATCAAGCTGACTCGCTGAGGACTCTTCAAAACATCCTGTGCATGCTACACCCGTCCACTCACAGGGAAGGCAGAGCTCCCATCCACTCACATGGTCTTCTTTGGTGTTCTTCTTTGGTGTTCTTTTATTTAATGAATGCATTCTAAAGACCTAGATCAGTCCAAGATTCAATTCTACCTCACCTGCTTGGTCTAAAGCACTTTGCGATAACTCATACCAATAAATTGATCATATAATATTAAAAAAATCCCGTTATAAGTTGATACTATATTCCCCACATCCTGTCTTAGCATTATCAAAAATGCATTTTTCTTCAAGGTATCTTTCAATTAGGACAAGTTTCCTTCTCCACAGATATTCTGGGTACACTTGTCCAATGCTTCTCCTTTTCTGTAGACATGCTGGGTACTGCTCCCTGAGGGTTTTCCTTCTCTACAGACATGGTGGGCAGGTATCCGAAGCTCTAATCTTCAACTCCTAATGACAACTGAACCCCTCCCCCCCAAGGATCCCCAGGCAGTGCTCCATTTCACAGAGAGACTGCAGCCCAGATCCCTGAGTCAGAGGACAGCACACTGTAGAGGGTCCTGTGTCTATCTGAAATCCTGTGGTGGGCATTGGCCTGTTGATCCTTTCTTCCTGGTTCAAATCCCATCTTTTGACAAAAGCCCAGGGATCGCTCTCTGAGGAACTGTGTGATCTTTGTTGCCCAGGCATTTGCTTGGCATGGTATAACAAAACACTTTGAACCAAATGGCTCATTAGCAATGGGAATCCATGTCTTATCATTCTACAGGCTAGGAAGCCCAAGATCAAAGCTAACAGAGCCCATGTCTCCTGATCATCACCTTTGGGGTCACTGCTGGCACTTCCTTGCAGTGTCTGTGCATGGTGGAAGGGTCAAGGAATCTCTCTTGAGCCCTTTGACAAGGTCATTAACACCATGTTCAAGAGGAGAGCCCCTAACAATGTAATCATGCGATCACCTGCCTATGCCACCTTCCCAGACCGTCTCATTAGAGCCCAGCCTTCCAGTTTGGGGGAGATAGAAACAGACCACAGCACCTGGTTATTTGGTTTTCTAATACACCCCAGTCAAAGAGTTGTCTGTGATGCAAAACTACCCAACACCAGGTTCTTGGGACAGTTCGACGGGGCAGCGACAGCACAGACAGTTAAGGGTCCCACAGGATGTCTCCACTGAAACAATCTTTTATTTCCTGCCGTCCAGATCTCTGTGTCAAACAGGTTTCCACACTACTCCCAACCATGTATGTGACATTCTCCTCACTTCAGTGAGCTCTGTCCTACTCTTCCAGTAATGGTTTATTCTGTGCTTGATGTTTGTTAAGGAAGAATTGGTTTCTATTCGTTGTGGGTGAAATGTCTTGATACATACTTTTTATTTAGCAAGCAGTTTTCGAATCAGAGATTGTATACAGCTAATTTTCAAACATAGGATGCTCAAGTGGCTATAGATTCTAAAACCATGGACTACAATACACATCGCATAGCAGCCTGAGTAACCTATCCTTTATTGATTCTTAAATGTCAGGCGGGTTTATATTCGAAGTTTGGTGTTAAGTAAATGTAATACCTCCACTCTCTGAGTCACTTGGGGAAAGTGTTGCCCTTTCAGACATTGCTTGCAGAAGGAAAAAGCCTTCTTCCCTTTCTGCCATCCCCAGCCCAAGGAAGAAAGGAAATTCCTAAGTAATAAGGTCTCTACTTCAAGTGCAGTACTTCATGAGACAGAAAGCATGGAATTCTTACAACCATGCAAATGCATTCCCAGGAGACCCATCCACTGGTGACCAAGTGCACCATGACCTTCACCCAGATGCATCGCTGGCTCCTGGGCATCACTGGCACCACTCCCCTGATGCTCACTTTTCAGGCCTGAGGGGTGTGCATCACTGCTTTCCTGGAGGCCTGATGGTAGAGGCATGGGTCACGTGCTCTGGAAATGCAGAACAAGAAAAATGACAATAATTGCTCTTGAGAAATTGTAGAGAAAGTGTGTGTTGTTCCACTCAGAACATCTACTGCTATGAAACCAACGTTATAGCTCCCTCCCTCAGCAGTCTCAAGTAGAGAACAGAGCGGATTTATGGCTATTTTGGTCGAAAAGGGTCTTGCATACATATATATACATATATATGCATATATATGTGTGTCTGTGTGTGTGTATATATATATATACATATATATATATATGTATTTGAGAGGTATTTGAGTGAGCTTTTGGTGTTCAGGTAGATCAAGAGAAGTCAATGTTTATTCAAAACAACTCGGAAGAAATGGATTGTGTGGATGTTGGTGCTGGGCCTCACATGACTCCCGCAGTGTCAGCTTCAGTTACAGGCACCGAGCATGGCGCACTCTCACTTCACCCCCGACTTGTGATGTGGAGGTTGTCAGAGGAGGCTGAGGTTCTCAGTTGAATCCAGAATGCCTGCCACAGGCTTGGGGCTAGCAGCCTGGCTCTGGTTGTGGGAACCTTAGGAGGAAGAGCCACCCTGGGGAAGTAAGTCACTCTGGATGACCATGAGATTGGAAACCTCTGGAAATGGGTTGAGGGAAGAACCCGGAGAAGTCCTCATGAGGAGAAGCCCTGCAGTGCTGTCCGCAGGACTTAACAAGAGGGGTTTGTTGGGCGTTTAGAAGATTTAGAAGAATTGATAGGGATAAATATGGGCCATAGAAGCTTCTGTGCTTGTGAAACTTCCAAGAGACTATAGGAAATCACTGAGGATATGCATCTTAAGGGCTGGCAAAGAACTTTCTATACTTTTCCATGTCCTGAGAGTCTGTGCAAAGCTGAGTTAAGGGGGTGGGCTAATTAATCTGGTGGATAAATATTCTAAGGCTGCATAGAATCGAGGCTGTCTTGTGCAGATTGTGGGCTTCCTTCAGACAGGTGTTTTGTGAGAAATGAGAGCAAAAGAGACAGTAAAAAGAGCTTTAAAATGCAGTTTGTCAGAAGAGCTGCACATTGACCTGTACATGACATTAGAAATAAGTCAAGACGTTGGCTCACAATCTTAGTTATCAGGAGGCGGGGATCTGTGGGTCCGGGTTCAGAGCCAGCCTCAGCAGACAAATCTGAGAGTCTTATCTCCAACTAACCAGCAAAAAGACAGAACTGGAGGCATGGATCAACTGGTCAAAAGTCAATATGAGCAAAAAAGCCAGAGGAGAGTGTCAGGCCCTGAGTTCAGGCCCCAGTACTTGCACCAAAAAAAAAAAAAAGGAAAAGCAAACATAAAAAGGGAGATGTCAGTAAATCAAGAGCTTTGCACTTGATCAACAGAGAGACTCCTTGAAGGCATCTTTGGAAGTAGCCTGACCTCATCGCTGTAGACTCAAGCTTGAAAAAGTGTCCAGCGGCTTGAACGGCTTTTCTTTAAGCAGCAAAGCCCTGATGAGGGCCCTGATCCCAGGGGGCCTCCTGAGAAGCTCTTCCAGAATTCCTTTCACCATGTTCAGCCACCCAGACACTGGGCTGTGTTGCAGCTCTGGTCCAGCTGGGCCCAGAGACGGGCTAACTGATCTTTTCTCCCATCATCCATCCACATAGCACTGTTTTTGTGCCCACACAGAATGCAAGAGTGTGGTCATGGAGACATCCATCTAGATTTAAAACAGAGGTCTGGGGGGCCACACTGTGCACAAGGGCTGGGTTATTCACAAGCAGCCTGTAAAAGGGCCATGAATAATACCATGAGAGCGAAGACAAAGAAAGTGGAGATGTAAGGAAGACAGCACACCTGCCGAGCAAAGTTGCAGCACTGAGGAGGTGAGGCCAACACAGAGGCTGGGTGAGGAGCCAGCCTTCCCAGCAGAGGCCTGCCTGCAGAGAGCCAGTGCGTCAGAGAGAGCGGTGCGGGCCAGCCCGTGGGCCACACCATGCCATCCGGTGCCTCGGCCGTGGGCCACACCATGCCGTCCGGTGCCTCGGCCATGGGCCCCACACCATGCTGTCCGGTGGCTAGGCCGTGGGCCCACACCATGCCGTCCAGTGCCTAGGCCGTGGGCCACACCGTGCCGTCCGGTGCCAGCCCGTGGGCCCCACACCATGCCATCCGGTGCCTAGGCCGTGGGCCACACACCATGCTGTCCGGTGGCTAGGCCGTGGGCCCACACCATGCCGTCCAGTGCCTAGGCCGTGGGCCACACCATACCGTCCGGTGCCAGCCTGTGGACCACACCATGCCGTCCGGTGCCAGCCTGTGGGCCCCACACCATGCCATCCGGTGCCTAGGCCATGGGCCACACCATGCCGTCCGGTGCCAGCCTGTGGGCCCCACACCATGCCGTCCAGTGCCTCGGCCGTGGGCCACACACCATGCTGTCCGGTGGCTAGGCCGTGGGCCCACACCATGCCGTCCAGTGCCTAGGCCGTGGGCCACACCATGCCGTCCGGTGCCTAGGCCGTGGGCCACACCATGCCGTCCGGTGCCAGCCTGTGGGCCCCACACCATGCCGTCCAGTGCCTCGGCCATGGGCCCCACACCATGCCATCCGGTGGCCAGCCCGTGGGCCACACCATGCCGTCCGGTGGCCAGCCCGTGGGCCCACACCATGCCGTCCGGTGGCTAGGCCGTGGACCCCACACCATGCCGTCCGGTGCCTTGGCTGTGGGCCCACACCATGCCGTCCGGTGGCTAGGCCGTGGACCCCACACCATGCCGTCCGGTGGCCAGCCCATGGGCCCACACCATGCCGTCCGGTGCCAGCCCGTGGGCCACACCATGCCATCCGGTGGCCAGTCCACGGGCCCACACCATGCCGTCCGGTGGCCAGCCCGTGGGCCCACACCATGCCGTCCGGTGGCTAGGCCGTGGACCCCACACCATGCCGTCCGGTGCCTTGGCTGTGGGCCCACACCATGCCATCCAGTGGCCAGCCCGTGGGCCACACCATGCCGTCCAGTGCCTCGGCCATGGGCCCCACACCATGCCGTCCGGTGGCCAGCCCGTGGGCCACACCATGCCGTCCGGTGGCCAGCCCGTGGGCCCACACCATACCGTCCGGTGGCTAGGCCGTGGACCCCACACCATGCCATCCGGTGCCTTGGCTGTGGGCCCACACCATGCCGTCCGGTGCCTTGGCTGTGGGCCCACACCATGCCGTCCGGTGGCCAGCCCGTGGGCCCACACCATGCCGTCCGGTGGCCAGCCCGTGGGCCCACACCATGCCGTCCGGTGGCTAGGCCGTGGGCCACACCATGCCGTCCGGTGGCTAGGCCGTGGACCCCACACCATGCCGTCCGGTGGCTAGGCCGTGGGCCACACCATGCCGTCCGGTGGCTAGGCCGTGGACCCCACACCATGCCGTCCGGTGGCTAGGCCGTGGGCCACACCATGCCGTCCAGTGGCTAGGCCGTGAGCCCACACCATGCCGTCCAGTGCCTTGGCTGTGGGCCCACACCATGCCATCCGGTGCCTAGGCTGTGGGCCCACACCATGCCGTCCGGTGGCTAGGCCGTGGGCCCACACCATGCCGTCTGGTGCCTAGGCCATGGGCCCCACACCATGCCATCCGGTGGCCAGCCCATGGGCTGGTGCCTAGGCCGTGGGCCCCACACAATGCCGTCCGGTGCTTAGGCCGTGGGCCCCACACCATGCCGTCCGGTGGCTAGGCCACAGACACGGAGATAGAAGATTGAATGTTTCACTTGGTTTCCATCCCCCACTCCATGGTCCCCTCCCTCCCCATGGTCCCCTCCCTCCCCATGGTCCCCTCTCTCCTTGATGGAAAATAAAGGAAATCGTGCCCTGTGCCCAGAACTTGCTCTTCGACTTGTTTTTGAAACTAAGAGTTTGCCTGGATTTCACAAGAGACTTATTTTCTTGATTTTTTTCTTTTTATTATTCCCTTTAAGTCATTGAATTAAAGAGTTGCAATTTTTTAAAAAGCAGTTTATGAAAATGATCTATATCGATCAATGTCCCCCTTTCCCACATTCTCACCCACCCCCACCACCCACCCCTGCCCTCGTTCTTCTTAGTTTTGTAGGATATAAGAAATAAGATTCTTGACTGCGTTCTCCTCCTCTTCTCCTCTTTGCTCTTTTCCCTTTTCCCCTTGACCCCACCCCACTCTAGTACCTGCTTCCTGGTGTTTTATTTTGCCGAACCTTGATTTTTGCCTTTCTAAGGGATTCAAGTTCTCACTTGAATCTACCATTTTTCGGGTAACACCCATTTGTACACACTTGTGTATCACCCCACATACACAGGAGATCTTTTGACTTAAACTTCCCAACAGAGCTGGAACTATTAAGACTTTGGGAACTTTCAAAGGTGGGCTAGTACTTTAAGAGACGTACATTCCTGCCTTTGACAACCAGGGAAAAGGGTGATGGTTTTGCCTCGGGAGCTCACACAAGCAAGGCTGGGCTCAGTTGGTGGCGCTACCTCAGAGGCAGTGGAGACCCGTGAGCGAGGCTGGAGGATGGAGGCTGCTGGCAGCATGCCTTCAGAAGAACCTCTGTTCCCGGGTTCCTCTGTGCTGCTCAGGAATACACACAAGAAGGAGCTTCCACTGAGATTGTCTTTGAAGGTCGAATATGTGGCTTTGTGGTACCTGTATTTCCAAGCAAGAGCAAGAACAGTGGGACCCAGCACAGTCTGGGATGTCTGGGACACACGACACACACCTGACTGCTGTCACTGAGCAGGGTGTCAGCCTGGCTTCGGTGTGAGCGATCAGGGCGTCAGCCTGGCTTCGGTGTGAGCGATCAGGGCGTCAGCCTGGCTTCGGTGTGAGCGATCAGGGCGTCAGCCTGGCTTCGGTGTGAGCGATCAGGGCGTCAGCCTGGCTTTGGTGTGAGCGATCAGGGTGTCAGCCTGGCTTCGGTGTGAATGATCAGGCTCACAAGTGTCTCGGTGCTCCACATGAGGAAAGAGAGCTCTGTGAGCTGAGCTGGGCTGCCGGTGCTGCTGACATTTTCTTCTTCTTCTATTCTTCTCTATGTTCTTTTCATATAATGAGGAAGAGCGGGAAAGTATGTAACTTACACAGGACCGTCAGGAGCTAACTGCTCTGAGAAGACTTGGTAACAGAAACTGGCCCACCATGAACCTGTCTGGTCAGGCTGCAGGATTTCACCACACATGCAGAGTGGACTGTGTGTTCTGCTACTGACTAAAGGGCTTTGTCCCTCAGAAGCATGCGAGAGGTGAGGCCCGGCTGCTCTGGGGATGCTGAGGCCCACCCTCTGGAGATGATTTCATTCCAGACACACGCAAGTCTTCCACTGTTGTTCCCAGCTCTTGACAATAGTTACAGATTATGCATTTGGGCCATTTTTACTTTTATCTTGAATCCTAAATTCATTTAAGCCTGAAATTTCTCCAGAGAAATGGAAGATTTTTTTTTAAAATCATCTCTATTATGTGTCCACTGCATAGAAAGTTCCATTAAGCAGCCACATTCTTCTAAGGCTGTTGACGGGAGCTTCTGAATGCAGGCTCTGAAAAGTCCTTTTAGGCGCTAAATTATGACAGTTTTCAGAGAGAAAGAAAAAGCATGCTATTCGGCGAGCACAGGTGTATTCACACACCCCGGAAAATTGAAATCCAATTCAGAAGGCAATATTGGAAACAATTTGAGCCTAGGTTCAATCTGGCCAGGGCTGAAATGGCAGAAAAAATGACTCTGAAGATGGTTCTGCCACGTTTCTCAGCCCGTTCTCTATGGCTGGAGCCATCAATTTAGAATGAACTAGAACACTCACATTAAATTCCTATTCATTTTATTTCAGCCCACTCAGAGGTTGAAAGTTGCTTCCAAAGATCCCATTTAAATAAAACTCATACGATGCAGTTAAATAATTAAAATAAAATACAAAATAAAATTAAATATAAAATATAATATAATATAAAATCTATTATTAAATATAAAATAAAATTAAAGTGTAACTTTTGAAAATATAATTAAAATACATAAATGCACTATATATAGTACACACACATATTGTGCTTCTAAGTATGGGATTATGAGGGAAAATGGGTAAGGAGGGAAAATGAATAATTTGGAAAATAAACAGCGCAGCTATGAATAAACAGCTTGTTAGGCACTGTGGGGAAAGCTGTGGCTCAACAGGAGACTGGGAGGAGAAAGCATTAGAGAGACTTCTGAACATCATGATGAAACCATCGATATAATTAGCACACTGACACACAATACGTAAAGTAGAGGAAAGTGAAACAGGCTCAGATGTGAATGTTCACCAACAGGAAGGTAGCGTGCAGCTGAAGAGGTCAAATGAATATGAAAACAGACGAATGAATTACGTTAAAATTGTTCCAAGAGGGGCAGGGAGGGGGCAGTGGTAAGGTCGAAGGAGAAGCAGCACTTACCTGTGTGGAAATGCCACAATGAAGCCCCACTTTTGCAAATGATGTATGCTAATAAAAATGTAGTTACACCAAAGCCCACAAGTGTCGATTTTTTTTCAATTAAAAAAGTAACTTCTATTGCACTATAGGTTAAGCCTTACGTATCCTCGTACAAGGAACTTTACTGCCTGAGTGTTGACTCTGTGAGTGTATTCTTATTTGTGCAATGGAATCATTCCCAAGTATGGATTGCTCTCCTTGATTATTTTACAGTGCGGCATGTGCTATGCACTCTTTACGTGAGAATTCTCTCACAGAGATCTCCTTTTTGAAAGGAAGTACCCTTTTGGCACATACATCGTCAGCCCTGCAACTCTTCTTTCATTTCCATAGAAGCAGTGCAGGGACTCAGAGAGAAGCTCCTGGGGCTGGAAGCCTGCCTTCCCTGGCTGCGCGGGACCCGGGAGCCCCTGGGGAGCCCCTGAAGTTGCAGCACCGCCTGCCGCAAGCTCACCGCTGCTCTCTAGTGACCAGGGGCTTTTTGCTTCTGTGGAACAGGCTGTGTTTATCTCTGTGGTCCAGACTCTGCAAAGCACAGCAGCACTGTGCAGCATGGATGAGTACCCGGGACTCCTACCGCTGACCCTGAGCAGGTACTGGGAGGAAACTACTGCCGGCTCCACAGCAGAGCCAGTGTGGCCAAACTCCTCTCTCAGCAGGTATCTGATGTGAATTCATGTTCATATAGCTGCACACGCACATGCGAGGTTACCTGGGCATGGACATGATTGTTTATCTTGCCTGTTAGTGGCAGACAGACAGGCAGAATTGGCTGTCCAAACTGGGTACAAATATCTTGATGCTTTGATTCGTGTTTCTTTGTGGTTTTATTTTGTTCCATTTTAGTTTTGCCCAACATAGCTTCTCTCTTCCTGGTTTCTAAGACCCAATTAGAGTATTCGAAGAAAAGGGCTTACTGGAGAGACTCAGGATAGATGGTAGAGAAGGTCCTGCATACATGGAAAAGTGGGTGGTGACTCTTAAGAGACGGAAGTCCAAGGGAAACAGATGACACAAGTGTTAGGGCAAGGCAGGGGCTGGATGCAGCCCGGGGTAGTGAGGCCCTCAGGCCAGCAAGGCCAGGACCTGGAGTTGGGAGAAGCATATTTCTCCCTGTCCTCACCACAGACCTTCCCAGGAACGACCTGGGATGCCAGTGTTTGGACCTAAGTTCAGCCTCCACATTCACCTCATCAGCCACGGATCAGATGAAATTCAGCACCCTGCAATAATAGACTCTTCTAGACATGATCCTCTGCACATCTACTTTCTAATATTCAGAGCATTTTAACTATCTTTCCCAGTTGCTGATGCTGTAAGAGTCACTGGTGAGAATGGACTCTCCATTCCACTCCTGTGTCTTACTCTTTGCCTATAATTATCTTAGTTTGTTGAGATTGTTTTCTTCATGTCTGTCTACTCTTCTCAGACAACAACCATCTTCCATAAATCATCATTGAATATTCTACTTAGTTTCTAATTGCTGACTTCCTGTTTTGTTGAGACTTCCCCAGGACCATGGCCTTCAAGATTCCTGGGTGCACTGGGCCCAGTTATGCCTGGCCCTGGAAGCAATGGTCCACAGCTAGAATTAGTGGAACTAGGGTGGACCACATAGATCCTTATGTGATGTTAATACTTAACCATACTCAACCCCACTACCCTGCTGGGTGTCTCTTTGTTACTGTTCATAGAAAACACTCTCAGACCTTCCAGACAAACAAAATTCCAATAACGTAAAAAGACAGACCTCAGATCTGTTTATTGTCAGCATCAGATATTTGCTGTTCACAAAAAAAGCCATTCTGAACACACACAGTATTGTTTATCCAAGTGCCCTTCCCTAGTGATTTACAGTGGTGACAGCAAGATTGTGCGCAAGATGTCATGTGTATTCTAATCATCTTTGTGGAGAGAAACGATTTCACACCCAACCTCCCTGCTTCCCAGGTGCCAACACCTTGGACAAGGTGTGACATGTCAATTAGCATCAAAGACAGGCTCATGACACACGCTTCTGTTGAAGGAACCTGCTAGTGTGCAATCACACCCAGAAGTCTGTAGTTGTTATTAATATTGAGATTAAATGTAACTATTAAGAAGAATTAGGGGGAAATCTTTTTGGTAGGCTTACTCTTGTTATGTGTTACTCCAGGGCTAAGCACTTGACACAGCCTTCCCTTCTTCTCCTTCCCCTCCCGGCTAAATCATCTAGAACCTAGGTGCTGGGTGGCACTGCTCACTTTCTTCCTCCAGCAGTCTGACAGCAGCTGAGTCCACTAAGATCCCTGCATCAGGTTTGCATCCTCTGTGGCTCTCTTACCCGCAGGGAAGCTAAGGCTCGCTGCATCCCCTCAAACGACCAATGTTGTTTCTCTGGTTCACTTTCGCCCTCTCTCAGGGAAAGTGGCAGGAAGGCTGGAATCTAGTAGTAGAATTGTCATCAGAAACAGAGCCTCAACTTGACCATAGTTCAGAGTCAAGCTTTATTGGAGGCCTAGACCTTCCTCCAACCTGCCTTCCTTTTGCTGTTGTACCTGTGGGGTTGTCTTCCCAGTAAGGATTCTCCTGCCTCAGCCCTGGGGGCCAATCCCAGAGTGCCCACTGGTGCCATGTTCCTCTCCTGTGTTCCATCAGGCTCTCTCTATTACCTCCGCAGCAGGATTAGTGTTTCCAAGGCCATCTTCAGACCTGGCTAGTCCACTCTACCACTTGACAGCAGGCTCCACACAGCCCTCCGGGTCCCCTGATCATCTGACAGCTCAGTCCCATCAAAGAACCGACTCTTCCCAAGCCAAGCCCTTCGCCAGCACCAGAGCTGCCCTCTACCTGCAAGGCCTTTCTGTTTCCTACATTCCCCACAAGAAACAACCATATGTGTCTTTCTGGGAACTACCTAGACAACATATGGAATCCAGCAGGGGTCTGAAAACAGGAGCCCTCAATCACTTTTGAAACTCCAGAAAGGACCAACAGCAGAATTTTCATATGCTGGTAAATAGTACGATTCCCTGTCAATTGAATCTTCCTTTTGAGGACAGGTTGTAGGATTGTGGGTGGAAGGGCAAAGCTGCCATCAAAGAAGGAGATGATCCAGAAGACAAGGCACTGCACAACCAAGAACAAACACTTACCTCCATCTCCCTGGGCTCCCTGTCCCCATCCACTTAATACCATGTTCAGTAAGGAATTTAAGCCATAGGGATTTTCCTAAGAATAGACTACTTAAGGGAGAGGACTAGTTGTTTTAATCCATATGCTGAACACTCTCAGGCTTTCATGTAATTGACAGCTGGTAATTTTATCATGGTTTCCCTCTTCTGCATCAGTGGCTTATTGAAATGACATTTATAATAAAAAATGCAAGAAGTTATTCTTCCTACTTTTTCTCGCTTCAATTAACTCTATAGGTAAGCACGTCAGCTACACAGAATTCCTGGTCCATTAATCAAGAGAAAAATCATTTGAATTCAGAAAGATTTATGGCTCCACTATTAGCTTTTGCAGAAATGACTGTGGTAATCCTAATATAATTGATATATTTGGTGCATTTCAAATTTCAATCTCAAAAGGAATGATTCAGGACCATGGTTTTGGATGTAATCCATGTGACAGAGACGTGAATGGGGAGAGCGGTTCAGTGATGCATAGGAAATTAGTATCTGTTTCCTCCTTCTTTGTCCTTCTGCCTTATCCAAACTCCTTTTACACCTCACGGCCGTGTTAAAATGCAGTCTCTCCTTATCCACCTCATTGCTTTGGCTGTGTCCCCATCCCTGTGGCAGGGGTGAGCTTGCTCTAAGTTTATGCTCGTTTACACTAAGGCTGGCTGGATTGCCTTGTCTCCACGGTGGAATCCAGCTTTCTCTAAGCATTTCTTCTCCGCAGCCCCTGCCCAGACTAAGCCCAAGACAACATTGTCCAGACTGAGGAAGAAAGGAAAACAAAATCCAGCTTAGGAAAGTCTTCCCTGAATTAATGTACAATGGCAGATTGGTCACTAGTCATAGTAGTGGTAAGCAGAAGAAGAGATTGTAACACTTTTGATCAGTTTTGTCACCTGCCTTTATTTACCAATTTATTCAGGCCCACAGTGTCCAAGGACAGCTTAAACATTTGTGCTAAAATATTATAAAAAGGTTTCTCAAGCTACAATTGCCAAAAAGGTGCTTCTTTGGAATTATAGCTTGTATTTATAGGTAAATATAAAATAAAAACTTTGTGTTAGATATAAAATGGATTATTTTATGTTGTTTTCCTTGAATATATAGCTCAAATATTTTAAAGAACAAAATGTTATGCAAATGTAATGAACAACTTTTTAATGCTAGTATTTTGAAGTTTAAATACATCCTGCTTTGAACCACTTGTAAATTTCAAGTTTAAATAAATGCCAAAGATCAGTAACATTACAACATTTTTATCAAATAACTTCACTTAGAAATGATTTAAATCACCACACAAACAGATATGAATTCAGCTATATGGCTTGGTAAAATTGAAAAAGACCCCTGTAAAATCTGTGTGATGTACTTTTGATGCAACAAAATGTGGGAAAATATACACAAATACATCCTCAGCCACCTTGAACCTACAGACAGTGCATAGTGGCGGGTCAGCCACCTTGAGCCTACAGACAATGCATAGTGGCAGGTTACTTGCTCATAGGCCACATTATGTTCATAAAAGAAATGACCAGGAAGCAGTTTTCGAAGATGCTCAAACATTGGTTCTGAGGAGCGCGCAGAACAGAATTCTTAGACATATGCACAGAGACCAAAATGACAAAATAAACACCTGTCAACCCTAACTTCTGCAGAAGTCAGGCGTGGAGAATGCTGGGGTTTTTCGAGGGAACTGTCTGTGGCAGTGGTGTCTCATGCCCCGACGCATGAACTGCCCTGGACACCACTGAGAGCCGGCCTGGCCCCACCTTGTTCTCCAACCACCTCCCCCCATCGGGCTGGCTCCGGGTGGGTCATGCCCAGTTTTCTCTGCAGTTGGGGTTTCCATTCTACCTCAGTCTCAGATCACCAGTTCCTGAAGTGGCCACTGCCTGCATTGGGGTTAGGAGCCCCTGGCATCTGTAATAGTCTGATCAGACATTCTCAAAACTTCCTGCCATTTACTATTGCTCTTCAATGCAGCCTTGGAGTTCTGAGTAAGAATGCATCTTTCATCTACTTCCTTCTGTCCTTATTTGTTAAAAGCATACTGATGTCCTTAAAGTGGAGCCGATCAGCGATGCACAGGTCAGTTGTTGTGTGAGTACTGAACACCACCACGGATCACCCCAGAGTTCAGAGACGAACTCTGTGCTCTGAAGATAGTTCTCATCAAGACATTAACCAGAAAGGAATGAAGTGACCACAGAGATCAAATGATCCACATTTACATATCAAAACAATAAATACCGTGATGTTGTGGGGCTGTATTGACTACTAGAACCTGATAGTTTACTAATGAATTGATTATTCATTCGGAGGTCAGAGTGTGGTTTTCCTTCTGACCTGAGTCCATGGGTCTGCTGTTGATCCCTCCAATGTGGGGATGCTTGCCCTGCGACTCTTGCACGTGAAAGTCAGCCAGACAGTGAAGGCTGTGCCAATACTTCACTGTTAGTGCTGTGATTTCTAGAAAACACACATTTTTATATCATACTATAAATTGTAATTATTTCCATTTTTTTTTCTTCAGGAAGGTAAGGGCAAACCTCTTTAATCAAACCTACTCAGCCTCCGCACATCAGCCTTTGTTAGTTAATTGTTAGTTAATTTGTTAGTATTATTAGTTAATTGTACGTGGTGGTTTTATTTTCACACATCCTTTATGTACACATCACATCATGACTGTATGGCCCCTGTGTTTCTCCCTCCCTCTCGCTAGGCCCAGACCCCTCCCATTGCACTATCTTGTTCCATATTCACACAAGTACATAGGTTATTACATCTCTCTTCACCCTCATTCTCCCCATTCACCTGACCCCATCCATATTTCAACTTCCTAAGATTCTTTTTATTAAACTGGATGCTAATTGTCCAAAGGGGTAAATATCACACATTTGATCTTTCTTCTCCACGCATCAGATTTCTGTTACTCTAGCAAAACAGCAGAGGCCATCAACTTATAAAGGGAGGAGGTTTATTCATACTTGCTGAATTAATCCTGCTGGTTTTGAGTTGGTAAGCAGCACATCTCTGTGAAAACACAACACACTGCCTGTGTGGTACCAGGAAGCTGAAAAGACACAGAGAAGAGAAGAGGGCCAGCATCCCCATCTTCCTGCAATAGTAGCTGTCCAGGACGGAAAACCTCCCACGAAGCCCAGCTCCTGAAGATCTCCACTGCCTCCACACAGTGCCAACCCCAAGACGTGGTGCGTGGAAGCCCATCGCAATCAGCCGTACTCGTTACCAGGTAGATGGCTTTATGATGGCCCACTTCGTGTAAGATAGCCCAAACACAGTGAAATGGAGAGAAATACATGTTGCCATTGTCTTTGATTTGTCTCTTACATAAAGCCTGCCAGATCTCCATAACATGCAGAAAAATAAGAAACGAAGCAGCCGAAGGTCACCTGGGGGACTTAGTGGAACAGGATCGGGAGTGCGGGCCTCTCCTACTCTCAGCGATCTGTTCTCCTAACCACACCTGCAGCACTGACGTGCAGATGAGCCCGGGCCTGGAGAGGCCATCAGAGCCCAGCTCTGGCAGGGGCTGACCAGGGGGGCAGGGGACGGAGGCGAGGTGGCCCCCGTCCTCTGTGGGGTCTTGGGACCCCACAGGCTGTGGGCGCTGAAGCCACGATGTTCTCAGCCCTGCACAAGTTTCCTTGGAAGCCATTCAGAAAGTTAAGAGAGTTCAAAAATTAACCATGTTTTTAAGTAGTTCATTTTTCCCAATCTTGACATCTAATTTGGCAATACTTCACTTAACTAAGAAACATGTGACCGTTGTATTAATTATTCAGTCCTTCTCAGGCTTCTGCAGGCTTTAATTAGTGAAAGAAGTGTTCTAGGACAAGTTATAATTTGCATGCCAGCAGATTTGTTTATAAATTACACAGTAAAGGTAAAATTTGGTGGTTCATCAGCTTCCTTCACACAGCCAGATATTTTACACAGCTACATTGGTGCTGGTTTGTACCTGATTGCACAGTCCACAGCTCTGTGAACAGTCTGCCCCTTTTCACATCTTTATCCTAGCCTTGTGAAAACAAGTGGTTTTTTTATTTTTTTGTTCTAGAAAGCCCTATTTTTGTAATGATACATGAATTCCAAGCTTAAGTAACTGTCCAAAAATTATACAAATATTCAACTTGTGATCTTAGATATTTTCATATGCACACACACACAGAGAATGGTTTTAATATAATAAGACAAGTACTTCCCATTCAGGAAGTAACAAATATAGAATCAGATTAATTAATAGATTTTGACAGTCTGGCTTATTTCAAGAAGAAGGTGGAAAGACAAGACAACTTAACTTGAACAAATTCATCGTTGCCATAATATAAACACCCAATGTTGTGGCATCAAATTTATTTTGTTTAGACATTTTCATGTAAATACATTTCCCAGGCGAGCACCAGTGGTTCATATCTATGATCCTAGCTACTCAGGAGCCTCAGATCTAAGGTTCATGGTTCAAAGCTAGCATGGGCAGGAAAGACTATGTGATGCTTTCCACCCACTGAAGCCAGAAGTGAAGCTGTGTCTCAAATGATAGAGCACTAACCCTGAGCAAAAAGAAGCTCAGGGACAGGGCTCAGGCCCTGAGTTCAAGTTCCAGGACTGAAACAGAATAAATAAACAAAATTTCCTGCAGTGCATTCTCTGTGACTCTGAATCAAAACTAATTTATATCTTTTTACTTGGCTTGTAAACTTTTTCACCTTCCAAGAATGAAATACGCAAGTCAGTTAACGGTCTTGGCTTTAACTTGCACTTTAGGATAGATTTCCTGAAGCAGTTATATCAAATCCCAGTCTTATGAATTTCCAGCAATCCTGACACCAGGGGGATATATATCATGTTCCCGATGTTTTCATGATCTCTGTCATCCGGAGAAATTCCACCTGCAGATGCAACTCGCGTGGACAAACTGACCTCAGTAATGCACGCACTGAAGTACACTGCCTTTCACAATCCACTAATACACTCAAGCACTGAGGAGAATCAAGCCGTGTCCACCTAGGCATGAGACTGGAGGGAAGGAGAGAGCAGGAGGCGCCAGTGTCCTGCAGGTTCCAGGAGCGCGGCGCAGACATGCCCTGTGTCAGGAGCTCAAGAGGGTCGGCAGGGGAGCAGCGCCTTCATTTTCTGCTGGAGTTTCTTCCTTCCACAGAACTTGGACAGGAAATCTGTGCTTCTGCATAGAATCCAGCCTGGAGATACCGGAAGGGGAAAGGAGGGGCCATGCCAGAGCGGGGAGTGGCCCGAGAGAAGGCGTGGAGGAGAGAGGCTTAGCAGGGATCTGAGTAAGTCCCAACCTCAGACGTTGTTGACCAGAATGTTAACATGGCGGCCACATTGGAAATTGTTTTTCAATTGTATTTAGAAGATTGAAGAGTAAACAAACCTTCCCACTATGCATGAATTTTATTCATAATTATCTAGCAAAGGAAATGGAAACACAGGGCCCTATAAAGGTGAGGATGTGCTAAGTTGACGTGGTATTATAAATAATAGCCCAAACTGTAGAGCATTCAGATGCGCGTTCACTGTTGGGGCAGTACCTAGATGTGAGACTGTTACACAGCAATAAAAGGAACTGAGTTCTGAGCACACTACACAAAGATGTACCCCGAAGACATCCTGAGAAAAGAAGACAAATATTAGTCTTTCTTATAAAATGATCTTAAGAGACAAATCTACATTGACCAGAGGCAAAGGTGTAGTTTCCTGAGGGAAAATGTAGGTTCTGATTGCAAGAGAGCAAGAGAGCAGAGTGACTGTTCAGAGTGGGCATGCTCTAAAACCGTGTTCAAAAAACATGCTCTGGAGGAGGGGGGAGAACTGGGGGGGGAGGCTCAGAGGGGTGTGAAGGGTAAACAAAGGAGGAGGCTGCAATGCTTGATAAGAAATGTGCGCATTATCCTGCCCATGTCATTGTAACCCCTCTGTACAGTATGTTCACAAAAAATAAAATAAAATGAAAAAAAAAACATGCTCTGGTCATCCAGCCAAAAGCAAACCCATGTCTTTGGCTTGTTTGCCTCAATTGGGCCCAGAAAATAGTCTGCAAAGAACACCCAATGCTGGTGAACAAATCATAAAAGAGCCAGCAAGAGAG
Organism: Dipodomys spectabilis; assembly: GCF_019054845.1. Taxonomy (NCBI): domain Eukaryota; kingdom Metazoa; phylum Chordata; class Mammalia; order Rodentia; family Heteromyidae; genus Dipodomys; species Dipodomys spectabilis. The sequence goes on along the minus strand of NW_024870743.1, from coordinate 1,077,868 downwards.
AAGAGGTAGGAAGGTCACTGTGGAAAGCCCGTGGCTTTCTGTGGGTGGCTGTTTATGCGAGGCACAGGGAATGCGTGAGGGACTGTGGGGGGCTCTTCCATGTCAAAGTGTTTAAAGTTATTCATAAGAAAAGCACAAACAAAAAAAGAAAGACTAACACGTTCTGCTGTCTTTTGAGGGAAATACCAATAAGCCACCAAGCAAATACCACCGTACAAATAAGCATTCCTCCTTGAGGAGAGGATGGACTGTAACCCTTGCGAGACAGCGTTGAGATACAGGCATAATTAGCTGTCTTTATTGCAGGCTTGTTTAGGAGCTGTTTAAGGATGGTGTGCATGCAAATTAGCCAGACTACATTCCCTTCGTTATTACAGTCAGTTAGACGATTGTATGTTGTCCCAGACAAACTACCAGGCTCGTTGACAGCCACGCAAGAGCAGAGTCAGAGTCCTGACCTGGACACTCATTTTGAGGTCTCCAGCGGTCGCAGGAGAAAGCAGCCGGTTCCCACGGGCTGGACTCGCTGCCTTCGCTCACATTTCACTTGTTCTTCAAAGCTGCCAGCCAGATTCCACAGAAGGAGATGAAAAGACAGAATTGGCCATCTTTTCAGATGTAAGCAATAGCTTCAAAGGAGTTACCACTCTTTCCAAATCACACCCAGAATTAAGCTGGTAATTAAGCCAGGGGGCTGACTGACATTTGTAACGTAACTCCCAGACCCAGTATGTGTCTACATGCAAGTGCAAGGTGTGTCCCCTGCGTGCGAGCACACATGCGTGCTCATAGGTTGAGGTGGCGGGTGGGGGCGGGGTGGACAGGAAACTGCGTGAAGTATTATTGATAGTGATACCAGTGAATCTGGGCTCCTGGGCCAGAAGGTTCTTAGGCTGAAGTTCTGAGCTGTGGGACTCAAAGCTGAGGAAGGCCACACAGGCTTCGTGCCATGAGGCACTCTGGGTGAGGCAGAGGGCAGCTCGGGAAGTCCCTGGCGCAGGCAGATCTGACCGAGTTCCAGCCAGACCTTCCTGCGGGGCTGCCCCTGGCAGATGTGCCAAGTCAGGCCTCTGGCAAACCTGTGGAAGGCTCCAGGTCACTCAGCGCACAGCACCCACCTGGCCTCCTTTCATCTCTGCCATGACTTTAGACCCACAGAGAGTTCTGCGCAGTGCCTTCTCCTAGCACAATACATCATGTGTGCACACATTAGTATCAGGCATATGTTCAAAGGTATGCACAAAAGGGCACCCAACGTACCTGTGGATGAGCTGTGTTAGAAGTCCATGTTACAGAATTTGATCAGCTCGCAGCCTCGGTCAACCCATGCACTGTTAAAGTGATTTTTGCAAGAGCAAGCAGTTCACAAAGCTCAGACCTCTGGCTCCTCACCTAGACGCTGGCTTTCCAGAATCACTAAGATGAGGCTTTGAATATGCCCAAGGGGTGGTCTAACCTACGAGACAAACCTCCTGTGCAAACTCACCGTCCCACACAGTGTCAGTTGCCGGAGAACCTCCGCCTCCGTCGGTCCCCACGGTGCACAGGGCCGGGGGAGGAGACAATGGAGGAGACGATTGATTTTCTAAATTTCCCCTCTGTGCTCCCTTCAGCCCATACCACACCTGGCTTCACTGGGAATCGGAGATCTTTCTCCTCATGGCTGCCCTCCTCTTCTCCATCTTCCCATCTCCACTCCTCCACCTTCATCCTCCCCTGGCCTGGCACACTTCTGCCCGATTCTGGCAGCATTCTTTGGCTCAATGACAGGCAGATTCACCCTGGCTCCACTCTGGATGAGATAATAGCCACAGGTATTTTCTGTCTCTCCTGGGGAAAGGTTTTGACATTGTCTCAGAGGAGCAAATGTAGAAGCTAATCACACGTTAAAACGCATCCATGTCACCACCGATGTGTTGGGTGTTTGTGGTCATGTGCTGGCCTAGCATTTGAGAAACCCTGGGTTCGATGTCCGGCATTAAACAAAAGCTAAGAATCTGAAAGAATTCAAGCAATATTTCTTGTGTCTTCTCCCACTGTTCCTGCGATTCTCTGCTTCACTAGGGGGGAGGAGGCGTGCGGACATGGTGACTGGTTCACATTCAGCCGCAAGTGTGAACGGAGCGCCCACCAGAGGTGTCACCCTGGACTGCACACTTACGACTGCCTAAGAGACACCCTTTCCTCAAGCCTTCTCTGAATTTAGAAAGAGCACAGCGGGCGTGATTTGAGTTATGATAGACTGAGCACGCGAAGCTCTGGGACATGTGGAGCAGGCTGCTGCTCAGTGCAAGAGCAGCCCCTGCAGCCCCCTCGGTGCTCACGTCCCGCAGAGAGCCCCCCCAAGCAGAGAGCCCCCCAAGCAGAGAGCCCCCCCAAGCAGAGAGCGAACCCCACACACACACTGAGTGTCCACAAATCGCTAATCCCGAGAAGGGAGTCAGGAACACGTGCAGCTCTGCCTGAGAAGATTTGCAAAGCTAATGGACAAGGAGGAAATTGGGGGGGGGGGGGGAATCACATGTATTGACGACTAATGCTCGGTGATTGCAACTGTGTTTCCAGAAAATATAGAATGTGGGAAGCAGTCCAAGGCTGTAGATTTCCACGAAGAGAGAGCTCACCCACTTCCTGTCATCAGAACAGAATGCCTTTCGGGTCAGCATTGCCTGGCTCTCCTGTGTTGGTGCCGGGGGAGCAGGACACGTGTGGGAGAGCGTGGTCAAGGATGGACCTTAGGGCAGCCAGGAAGCTAAGGTGGTGAGAACTGCCTGAGGCCCAGCACCCTGCAAGGGCTCCCACACACAATGTCACATGACACCCCAGCAGACAGAGCGTGTCCACCACCTCCAAGCAGGGCCACAGGCTGAGCACCAAGACGACAGCGCACAGGCCGTGGGGGGACACTTGTCCAAACCACAGAACCATAGAACGCCACTGGTTACACAAAGAGCTTTTCCACGAATGGAAGAAACTACGTTTGAACACTTCCATCTGTAAACACTGCCTGCTGCAAGTTCGTGAGGAAACCAGGACAGGTGGTGTGTATGAATGGTAATACACTTGCTGTTCATGTGAAAGCATTTTACTAATTTTTTGGTAAGTTATTTGATCAAAAAGTATTCTGATCCTTGATGAATGTTGGTCTGATTAACGGAGATGGTGGGGTCATTCCAATGTTAATTAATCATCAGAGCTTTAGAAATGTGTAAAAATGGTCTGATTTAAAAATCTTCAGCATTGTTCTTTCTGGTCTTAAACTTTTACAAAATGTGAAGGGCCATCTAGCTCTAATAATGTGTCTTAACCAGAGGGGGATGAAGATTGCTCTTGGGCGTGGGGTAGATGGGAAGCTGAGACTGTGGCATTTTGTTCCACATGCTACCAGTGTGACACCGTGTTCTAACAAACTTCAAGTTGTTGGTTTTTAAAAAATTCTCCATAACTCTGGAACTCTAATTTGAAGGATAAGTTATAGGCCTTTATACATCAAAATGCTTTCCAAATGATTCAGTTCTAAGTAATTAAGAAATGTTCAGCCAGGTCCAAGGGTCCCAAGCTCATAATCTCGGCTACTCAAGAGACTGAGCTCCTAATGAAAACATTTCCCAGCCAGGCCAGGCAGGAAAGCCCATGAGGTGCCATCTTCAAAGTAACTAGTGAAAAGTCTGCTGTTGCTGTGGCCCAAACTGCCCAGCACAAGCCAAGCAGGCAAGTGTGAGGCCTGATTTCAAACACTGATCCTGGCCAAAACTAAATAAAAATAAAAATAAGACCTCCTACATTGCTTCTTCTGCCTGATAGAGAGTACTTCTCATAATGAAATCATTATACAGAATTTGCCTGTGTTTACATGACCACTTGTTTATCTCACCAGAAATGATCAGATCAAATAAGAATTGACAGCTTTTAGGTATTTTAGAGGGAAAAGGGGCCTTGTTTATTTGCTTTGCCGCAGTAGAGGGTTGACTTCCTGGAACTGAGCTCTGGAATTCATTCAAAAATTCTGCTTAATTCACACAAAAGGAGATCAAAGAAATATATTCTTGGGAGAGGAGCACAGTGGTACAATGGTTATGTCCATCTGATCCTATAAAGAAATAACTATCAAGATGAACTCCAGGAAATGAGAGAGAGAAGTTTTTTTCTTTGTTGCTGCTTTTGTTTTCTTTCCTTTTTATTCTGTATATTCATTTATCTGTCTTTGGAAAAGCAAGCAGGGCACAGGGTTGTGGAGGGCCAAAGGGTGAACAGACGCGGCAGTGGTCCTCACTCCACACCATGTTGAAAATGAACTACACAACTTGTGGGCTGGGCAGGAGGAAAAAACAGAGAGAAGAAGAGAAGCAGTGACATTGTTCAAAAAAAAACATACACTTTGTCTCACTTCTGTAGCTGTAGCCCCTTTGTACACCAGCTTTATAATAACAGTAAATGCATTCAAAAGTTTCTGCCCAAACCACTCTCATCATATTTTCTTACCATGGCATAGGGTAATGCATTGACAATTGGAGCATCTCTTACATTTCCAGTCTTGAACCTTTGGGACTTTCCCTCAAGAAGAAAGGTGTGCTGTATTGTCCACTACTAGTAGAGCTGTTTAAAATGAAAATAGTTTTAATTTAAAGAGAGAAAACAAAGAAGACTCCACAACTAGGGGAAGGGAAAAAACAAATCGTTTAAATAGGGATACAGGTGGATCCATTGCAACAATGAGATGTACAAGTCGTTATGTGGAAAAACGAACTTTACAACTTTGGTGGGGGGGGAGGAGGATTGGGTGGGGGGGGTCGGGGGAAGATGGGAAGGGATGGGAAGGAGAAACAAAGGAGGAGGCTACAATGCTTGATAAGAAATGTACTCATTATCTTGCCCATGTAATTGTAACCCCTCTGTACAGTATTTTCACAATTAAAAAAAATGAAGACATTCATACAATAAAAAAAGACTCCACAAAGTCAGTCGTCCTAAAATAGAAAATAGAATATTCTTATGACTGATTTGTGGCTAACATAGTAGAGTGTCCATCCAGAACACATGAGGCCCTGAGTTCAAGCTTCAGCACCATAAAAAAAGAAAATATTGTTACGTGTGTGTTCTTGTATAAGTGTGCCTTGACTGACAAGTACCCATTTGTAGTGACAACCCTCACACTTCCCTTTCCTCAGTATTGGTGTTACTCAATGGAAACTTCTGAACCTTTGAAGAGTAGCTTTGGGCTACCATTGTACCCTCAGAAATCATGATTGTTAATACAAAACTCAGTCTGTACTATGGGACAGAGCCTGACACAGTAGCAAAATTAGACCTCATCAGACTATTTAAAACATCTGTTCATTGAAATAAACTATCAAGACAATGAAAAATTATCCCAAAGGAACAAAAAATAGTATCAAATCATAAAATTGATCATTTACCTACTCTTTGGAATTTATTCAAAAAATACAATATAGTAGCACAATCAAACTTAAATAATAAAGGACTAGAATATAACTTTGTAGAATAAAGACATATAATTAATGAACAAGTACATGAAAGGTGCTTAGAGCTGGTCAAAAGACAGGGATGACTCAAACCTATAATCCCAGTTAATTAGGAGGCTGTAATCTGGGGATTATGGCTCAAAGCTATTCAAGAAGGAAAATTCAGGGGACTCTTCCCAATTAACCAACAAAAAGCTGCAAGTGGAAGTATGGTTCAAATGATAGAGTGCTAGCTGATAGGAAGGAAGGAAGGAAGGAAGGAAGGAAGGAAGGAAGGAAGGAAGGAAGGAAGGAAGGAAGGAAGGAAGGAAGGAAGGAAGGAAGGAAAGAAGGAAGGAAAGGAGGGAGGGAGGGAGGAAGGAAGGAAAGAAGGGAGGAAGGGAGGGAGGGAGGGAGGAAGGGAGGAAGGAAGGGAGGAAGGGAGGAAGGAAAGAAGGGAGGAAGGGAAGGAGGGAGGAAGGGAGGGAGGGAGGAAGGGAGGAAGGAAAGAAGGGAGGGAGGGAGGAAGGAAAGAAGGGAGGGAGGGAGGGGAGAAAGCAAGTATTTCTTACCTAATCCCAACAACTGAATACGCTACCAATACCAGGCTGGTACCCCAGAAGACCTCAAAGACAAGAAAAATGGAGGTGGATCACAAGCTGGAGATTCAGAGGAGACAACTACATTCACACCCAACCTGAAAGGAAATCTTGGAAAAGAAAAAGGAAATTGGTGCAAAGAACTAGGAATGTCTTATGAAACTGTAGCTTCATTAATTTTATGTGTCAGTGTAAATTTTTAATCATAGAGAGTGTTTACGGGACGAGAGGGGAGGCTGGGTGAAGGACAGACAGAACGCTGTACTGGTTTTTGGCATTTGCATGCATGCAATTCTATTGCAAAGCAAATGAAACTGTGGCTATTGACACTACTGAACTCCACCAGGGCACTGGCGTGCATTTTCACACTCTCATCACTCTGGAGTGCTTTTAAATATTTACTGCGTGTGCACCACACCATTATTTAGTTTCCCTGGCCAGCAGAGTACAAAATGCAAAAATAGCCAGGCATGCGGAGTTTGGGAAAAGCAGAGCTCTTAATTTAAGATTCTTGAGGTGACCCAACGGCTGCTCAGTCCCTTCGGGGAATAAAAGGCTGGTTTGGGACCACTTTCCAGATTTGTAGTTGATCATTCTGGGTAAACCTTTAAGTGATTTCCTATATAACCAATCATTAAGCTATTCTTCTCTTATTTTTATTTCTCTTTGGCTTCTCCAGGCAGCACCACAATCCCTGTGCTGTGGGAGCACCTTAGAAATAAACATCAGGAGTTGTGTGTTTACAATGAAACCCATTTGCAGACATACTCCTCCTATTTCTTGTGAAGAAATCGCTCCAACAAAATGGCTCTGCTCTTGCTCCTGTTTGCTTGCTCTCATTGGATCCAGATCTGTTCAGGGCCCTGGGAGTTCCTGAATCAGGGGTGTGCCTTCTCCATCTCCCTCCCTCCCCCTCCTCCCCCCTCCCCACCCCATACTACTGCCAGATTTTCAAATGCCTCTGTGCTTCTCATGTCTCCAAAGTGGATGGACTTTCAAAGTATGAGGTAAAAGAAAGTGGGGCTGGTGTCTTGTTAGTTTTTATTAAAAAGATATAAGGTATGGATATAAATTTTGTCTTATAAATAAAATACCTAATCAAAATTATATTGTGTTATATATTTTATGAATAGATGTTGCTATGCCATGTATGTAAAACTAATAATATAAAATGTTTCCCTTCTAGCCCCACGTGTGCACACATGCATAAGTGTATACACGTGCATGCGCACACTCACGCACCTCATTGGCACTTGACGCTCAAGCTCCAGTGAACACGGCTGGGTTTACTTGGAATATTTTCAAAGCCCAGTGCTGTTGCTATGGCCTCCTTCCTCAGCAGGCCTGCCTGGAAGAGTGAAAATAAATCGAAGATTGGCTGTTTTCAACCAGTGGAAACTATGTGATGTCACTGTGAAGACAGCTTCTGGGGGTAGACTTGCTCTCCTTCGAGGCAACTGCGGCTCTGCCGGGCATCTTGCCCACTCTTCACTTCTCCCACAGGAGATGGCTGAGCTTGCCTGAGACACTGAGCTTTGAAATACATGAGGCTGAAAATAGCAACGTGCAAATGCACACTGCCAGGGGCCAGGGCTGGAAAGGGGGTCGGAAACCGTGAATTCCAAATCCTTCCCAGCTGTGAGCTGCCCTCACGCACACTGCGAGAACTGGCACCTGGATGGAAGAGCTCTGAACAACCACAGCTGACATCGGCCACAGGGCTTCCCGAAAGCCAGGGACGGGATAACACTGGAAAAATCTGGAAATGCCACTGTGCCTCCAAGATGCAAGCAATTGACATGAGAAGATGGAAAGAAACAGATACAAAAAATACTTCCAAAGAGCTCTCTAAAATATGCCTTCGCCACCAGCCTCTTGTCGCTTCTCTCTGTTTTACCTTGGGCTGATACTCATCCAGCTAACTGGAGTTAGAACAGGAGTTCATGAACTTCACCTTTTCTAAGGAATAGTGCTGTCTTTCCACTGTTCATGATCCGGAAAGTGTATCGTGCCTGTACCTTCATATAGTTTGCTCTAAACCCTAGGTAGAAAGCCACGGATGTGGGATGACGGTGAAAGGAAACCATGCTAATGGAATGAGCAGGGGACACGACACCTAACTTCACCTTCACCGGTTGTCAGGCTGCTGAGTACAGACACGAACTCTCATGGCTCATTACTGTGTTGGGAAGTGAAGGCAAGTGTAGACATACCCCTGTGCTCAGGTTGGTTAGATGATACAAACAAGGCACTGATGCATTAATTTGGAAGGTAGAATCTGTAACCAGACACTGCCAGCATTTCAAGCCCATTCGAAATTCACTAGACCTGGTCAGTAAAGTTCATGGTTTGGTGTGGTGTGGTTTCCACAAGTGCACAATGACATGACATACAATAAAATTAGAGGAGTATACACATTGCCATGGTGGAATATGACCTCACAATGGGTGAAGTGTGGACATCACAGTGCAGTGTGGACATCACAGAGCAGTGTGGTCATCACAGTGGAGTGTGGACATCACAGTGGAGTGTGGATGTCACAGTGCAGTGTGGTCGTCACAGTGCAGTGTGGACATCACAGTGCAGTGTGGACATCACAGTGCAGTGTGGACATCACAGGGGAGTGTGGACGTCACAGTGCAGTGTGGATGTCACAGTGCAGTGTGGACGTCACAGTGGAGTGTGGTCATCACAGTGGAGTGTGGACATCACAGTGGAGTGTGGACATCACAGTGCAGTGTGGACATCACAGTGCAGTGTGGACATCACAGTGCAGTGTGGTCGTCACAGTACAGTGTTGACATCACAGTGCAGTGTGGTCATCACAATGCAGTGTGGACATCACAGAGGAGTGTGGACATCACAGTGCAGTGTGGACGTCACAGTGGAGTGTGGACATCACAGTGCAGTGTGGACGTCACAGTGGAGTGTGGACATCACAGTGCAGTGTGGACGTCACAGTGGAGTGTGGACATCACAGTGCAGTGTGGTCGTCACAGTGCAGTGTGGACGTCAAAGTGCAGTGTGGACATCACAGTGGAGTGTGTACATCACAGTGCAGTGTGGTCGTCACAGTGGAGTGTGGACATCACAGTGGAGTGTGTACATCACAGTGCGGTGTGGTCGTCACAGTGGAGTGTGGTCATCACAGGGGAGTGTGGACATCACAGTGCAGTGTGGACATCACAGTGGTGTGTGGACATCACAGTGCAGTGTGGACGTCACAGTGCAGTGTGTACATCACAGTGCAGTGTGTACATCACAGTGCAGTGTGGTCGTCACAGTGGAGTGTGGTCGTCACAGTGGAGTGTTGACATCACAGTGGAGTGTGGACATCACAGTGCAGTGTGGACATCACAGTGTAGTGTGGACGTCACAGTGGAGTGTGGACATCACAGTGGAGTGTGGACATCACAGTGGAGTGTGGTCGTCACAGTGGAGTGTGGACATCACAGTGCAGTGTGAACAGCAGAATGGAGTGTGGTCATCACAGTGCAGTGTGGTCATCACAGTGGAGTGTGGACATCACAGTGCAGTGTATACATCACAGTGGAGTGTGGACATCACAGTGCAGTGTGGACGTCACAGTGGAGTGTTGACATCACAGTGCAGTGTGGACGTCACAGTGGAGTGTGGACATCACAGTGGAGTGTGGACATCACAGTGGAGTGTGGACATCACAGTGCAGTGTGGACGTCACAGTGCAGTGTGGACATCACAGTGGAGTGTGGACGTCACAGTGCAGTGTGGTCATCACAGTGGAGTGTGGTCATCACAGTGCAGTGTGGTCGTCACAGTGGAGTGTGGACATCAGAGTGCAGTGTGGTCATCACAGTGCAGTGTGGACGTCACAGTGCAGTGTGGACATCTCAGTGCAGTGTGGTCATCACAGTGGAGTGTGGTCGTCACAGTGCAGTGTGGACATCACAGTGGGGTGTGGACAGTACAGTACAGTGTGGACGTCACAGTGCAGTGTGGACATCACATTGCAGTGTGGGCATCACAGTGGAGTTTGGACGTCACAGTGCAGTGTGGACATCACAGTGGAGTATAGTCATCACAGTGCAGTGTGGACATCACAGTGCAGTGTGGACGTCACAGTGCAGTGTGGTCATCACAGTGCAGTGTGGACGTCACAGTGGAGTGTGGACATCACAGTGCAGTGTGGACATCACAGTGCAGTGTGGACATCACAGTGGAGTGTGGTCATCACAGTGCAGTGTGGACATCACAGTGGAGTGTGGACAGTACAGTACAGTGTGGACGTCACAGTGCAGTGTGGACATCACAGTGCAGTGTGGGCATCACAGTGGAGTATAGTCATCACAGTGCAGTGTGGACATCACAGTGCAGTGTGGACGTCACAGTGCAGTGTGGTCATCACAGTGCAGTGTGGACGTCACAGTGGAGTGTGGACATCACAGTGCAGTGTGGTCGTCACAGTGGAGTGTGGAAGTCACAGTGGAGTGTGTACATCACAGTGCAGTGTGGACGTCACAGTGGAGTGTGGACGTCACAGTGCAGTGTGGTCATCACAGTGCAGTGTGGACGTCACAGTGGAGTGTGGACATCACAGTGCAGTGTGGTCGTCACAGTGGAGTGTGGAAGTCACAGTGCAGTGTGGACATCACAATGCAGTGTGGACATCACAGTGCAGTGTGGTCGTCACAGTGGAGTGTGGACATCACAGTGCAGTGTGGTCGTCACAGTGGAGTGTGGACGTCACAGTGGAGTGTGGACGTCACAGTGCAGTGTGGTCGTCACAGTGGAGTGTGGACGTCACAGTGCAGTGTGGACATCACAGTGCAGTGTGGTCGTCACTGTGGAGTGTGGACGTCACAGTGCAGTGTGGTCATCACAGTGCAGTGTGGACATCACAGTGGAGTGTGGATATTACAGTGCAGTGTGGACGTCACAGTGCAGTGTGGACATCACAGTGGAGTTTGGATATCACAGTGCAGTGTGGACGTCACAGTGCAGTGTGGATGGCACAGTGGAGTGTGGACATCACAGTGCAGTGTGGACATCACAGTGCAGTGTGGACATCACAGTGCAGTGTAGATGTCACAGTACAGTGTGGACATCACAGTGGAGTGTGGACATCACAGGGGAGTGTGGACGTCACAGTGCAGTGTGGACATCACCCTGGAGTGTGGTCATCACAGTGCAGTGTGGACATCACAGGGGAGTGTGGACATCACATTGCAGTGTGGACATCACAGGGGAGTGTGGACGTCACAGTGCAGTGTGGACATCACCCTGGAGTGTGGACGTCACAATGCAGTGTGGACGTCACAGTGCAGTGTGGACATCACAGTGGAGTGTGGTCATCGCAGTGGGGTGTGGACATCACAGTGGGGTGTGGACAGTCCAGTGCAGTGTGGATGTCACAGTGCAGTGTGGACATCACAGTGGGGTGTGGACGTCACAGTGGCGTGTTGACATCACCCTGGAGTGTGGACATCACAGTGGAGTGTGGTCATCACAGTGCAGTGTGTACATCACAGTGCAGTGTGGACGTCACAGTGCAGTGTGGTCGTCACAGTGCAGTGTGGTCATCACAGTGCAGTGTGGACATCACAGAGGAGTGTGGACATCACAGTGCAGTGTGGACGTCACAGTGGAGTGTGGTCGTCACAGTGGAGTGTGGACATCACAGTGGGGTGTGGACAGTGCAGTGCAGTGTGGACGTCACCCTGGAGTGTGGACGTCACAGTGCAGTGTGGATGTCCCCCTGACGTGTGGGCATCACAGTACGTGAGTTGTGGACACCATAGTCAGTGCTCCTTGCAGTGAATTCCTTTCTCCCAATGGTGTTCTGAGAGTATGAGGGTCAGTCTCTGTCTCTGCCTTCTGCTGTTCCCCATTTTAGGCTCCATCTCCCATGGAGCCACGGCTGCCACAAAGCCTGTTTATGTGGTGGGGGTTCATGCAGTCCTGGCACAGTTCTCTGTAAGGATCTCCCAGACCAAAATTCCATTGTGCATCATGCCAGCCGCGGTTTTTCCACTTTGGTCCGTGTTTCTACCTTCATTCTTTTGTTTGCCCCTCCTCTCCTTGACCCTGCCTTTTCCCCCAGCTGAACCTTGACCCTGCCTTTTCTCCCAGCTGGACCTTGACCCTGCCTTGTCCCACAACCCAACCCTCCACTCAGGGCAGTTTTGTAGGAAGAGCCCTTTCCTTGTTCCCCAGCAGCTTGGTTCCGGTGCAGTTTTGCTGCACTGATGGTTGATGACCGCAGCATAGCATCAATGGTATAGTTAGCACGCACAGCTGTCTCCTAGGGATAAGTGAGTTCCTAGAACCCCTACAGCACATAAAAGGAAGGAAGAAGCACACTGAGCTTCAGCTGTGTGCACCCTGGCCATGGGCTACATGAGCCTGTGCATGGTACCTGTGGGTCAGTCCTTGGTGGAAGTGTGGGAGCTCAGCCTCACTCCAGAGGCCTGGCTGTGGAGGCTGGGAGCTCAGCCTCACTCTGGAGGCCTGGCTGTGGAGGCTGGCAGCCCAACCTCACTCCAGAAGCCTCACAGTGGAGGCTGGCAGCTCAGCCTCACTCTGGAGGTCTCAGTCTGGAGGCTGGGAGCTCAGCCTCACTCCAGAGGCCTGGAACTGCAGAGGACAACTACCACGTTGGTAAAATCCCACAATCGCTGCGTCTGTGGGCTGGTGCTCTGATCCACACATAACATTGCTGAGCCTAAACTTCATAGCAAGCAAATTCATAGAAGCCGTCAACCGGATGTGAGCAGTGGTCTACTTTCAGAGGGTCACATTTCTTCTTAACAAATGGTACAGTGCTGGCCTTGCACCACATAAGCAGAAAGAACTGGAAATGGTGCTGTGGCTCAAGTGGTACAGCAGTCCCCTTGAGCTGAAGAGCTGCGGGACAGAGTCCAGGCCCAGAGTTCAAGTCTCACGACCGACAAAATCAAAAAAGTAAAGAAGTACTCATGCCGTATCCCACACGGCCAGGCTTCTGCAGAAGCACCCATGCTGTCAGAGGGCGGGGTGTGTATCCATGGTTCCTGATGAACAGATGTCCATTCTGTCCGTGCGCTGGCTTGCCTCTGTGACTGGAGGGGGGGGCGGGGGCCACCCACGGTCACTGACGAACTCTACAAAGGAAAGAGCAAGAGAGAGGCATCGGCCCCACTCCTCTCTCCTCCACCCATCTGAGTCATGACACTCTCGGGCTTCAGGACCCTGTGACAGAGACGGGCTGAGCTGGCATTGGATGGGGTACAGGTGTGCCCCCCACGCCTGCTCACCTACCCCAGCTCTGTGGCAGGCTCTGCGTCTGTTTGAGGATGGCTGAGTCAAGCCCAGTGAGTCACTCCTGCTTCCAGGGAGGCACCCAGCTTGCAACGTCTGACATCAAACTTCCATCATCTCTGCACCCCCATCATTTCCCCCCCTGGTGAAAAGAAAAAAAATCAAATGTCATAGTGGTGCTGAAAGTGTGCTGTGCCGAAGTCGTCTCTGAGGTTCAGATCATGGAATCTTCTGAGATTGTGGAGTAATGCAGGGCCGGCGATGGAGTCCACCTGTCCAGGACGCTCTGGCTGCACCTCACCGATCACCGATCGCTTACAGTGACGATGAGTCTAAACGCGAGCAAAAGTGCGTCTGGGAAAATTCCCCCAGACGTTGAGTCATTACGTTTTTCAAATAATACATGAAAAGTTCACAAAATAGAAAATTAATAAAAAGTAAAGTATACACATCCTTTTCCTAAAACAGCCTAGATTCATTTAAATCTTCTTTTTATTCTCTATTCTGTACAGATAATACAGTGTGCTGTTTACCAGATGCATTGTAACTTATGAACTTTCTGCATAGTTTAAAACGTTCAAATCTCCCTTCTGCCCCAGCCACGCCCTCCTCCCAGCCCAGGTCCCTGACAGAAGTTGCTTTCTGTCCCACATTCTGCTTTTCCCTGTGAGATGCCCTGTGTCTGGGCTCCCTGGGCTGCTCTCCTTAGCCTCTTCCTTTGTGCCATTTGCCTCAGTGGTTTAACTCCACTCCACAGCACAGGTGGTTGCCGATGTGTGACTCTGAGGCCTGTGACCTGCTACTATCTAGCACTCAAGCCTGGATCGTCTGGCTGAACAGAAGAACAGGGACAAATCTTACACCAAATCTGTGCCACTAATGGCGGTGGCCAGCCAGCGCGGGTATTGGGACAGTGCCGCGTTATTTGCTCACTACGCAAACCCACAAAGCCATGCGTGGTTTGTGTTAATGGATCTTTGGCTCTTGTTGCACAGATGGTGAAACTAAAGCCAGAAAGTGAAAAAATAGAGTTCAACGTCAGTACAAGTCTTGGAGCCCCCTGACTAGGTTTTCCACACATTGAATACAGGATGAAAACAGGAGGCACAAGAGTCCTTCAGGGAACTGCACACAACTTTTTGGTGTGTGTCCCAGCCATACCATGTGAGGGACTGATGGTTATAGACTGAATGTCTGGAAGTCATAGGTGGACTTCGTTTCCATCTTGTGGGGTGGTATTGGGAGACAAAGGACCAGCAAGTGCTTCATCAAGGGGAGGGAGAGAAGACCATCGCTGGTGATGTTGTTCTCAGATGTTAGGAGATGCTGAATCCCTTGTACTTTGGCAGGAGGGAGCTTCATTTACAGAAGACAAAATGGCAGCAGTTAAGAAACTCTGTGGCCACCTCATCTCTGTGCCAAACCTGGGGTTTGAAAGTCAACATTTAGTGCTCTTTCCATTATTCCTTGTTTGCTTTGGTGTGGACAGAGTGGGTAGGGATAGAGTGGGAGCATCGTGGCGCTTTGGGAAAAGAAATGGCTTTGAATCTAGAAAATCCTAGATTTAAATGAAGCCATTTATTCGTCGGCTTAAGTGGGATTATTTAACCAGCTTTCCTGAGCCTGACCGTTGGGGGCTGTATCTTTCAATGAGCGAACGTGAACAGAGTTTCTGCAGATGAAGACAAAATCTGTGGGGTTCCTTTTTTGAGGAGTGCATCTTCTGTCTCACGAATTCCTCGTGAGTATTAAAAAATAAGCCAAAGGCTTGGCGAGGCGTAAATATTCATCCCCTTCTATCCAGAGCCAGTTTTTAAGTGGTGACAGACTCCTGGGTAATCAACTCTAGAAAGAATGACCACACAACGGTTCCTCTTGGTGTTTCCTGTGGGGGACTGTCCACTTGTGATCCTGCACTCACAGGAAGACCAGGGAGAGAGCAACACCAAAACCAAGCAGGAGTCCGGCCTGGGTCACTCACAGGAGAACAGACCTGGGCTCCCACAGCCTGGCCTCCACATTGTTCAAGCAACTCCTCCAGCCTGAAGGGAGCTTCAGGAGTAGCCAAAACAGGCAGCCAAGAACCCTTTGTCTGCTTCTCCCGTGTCCCAGCACCAGAAATCAGCTCTGAGGAAATCAATGTTTCTGCCACATCAGTAGATGTATCTCCCCAAGATTAAAAGCTGTATTCTCCAAAGTTGTCATTTCTCATTAAGGTGAAAACAGAGCAGTTCAGAAAAAAATTATAAAACCATCAAAACAGGCTTCCTTGATGCTGTGCCTCAGACCCACCCAGGTGTGAGAGGTTCAACCCTCCCTGCCCCAGGTCAGAGCCCTGCACTGGGTTCTGATGCTTCAGAGGAAAGCTGTTTGCATCCGGGCAACGTCACAGCATGGCTCCCTGGCTCTGATCTCTGAACATCATCATCCCCTGACCTAAAGCATTTCTCCAGCCCCAAGGGAGTAAGATCCCCAGCACGCCAGCAATCCTTCACTGCTACGCTGTCCTGCTGGCTGCTGGCACCAGTCCATTTGGGTTTTGGCAACTATTTGTGTTTTCTTCGTGTCTTTTAGAATTTTGGAAGGCAGAGCTAAGCACAGGAGTGATGAAAATAAAGCCATGTAAGCTTCAGCACAACCAGCTGTATTAAAGCAAACATAGGGACTCTTCGAAATATATCAATTCCAATTCACGTTTTATTATTACCTGCGGTTTGCTTGCATGTTTTATATCTAGGAGGCAGAGACACTTTGTCATGGTGCACTCTTGCTTGCCCTCTTTCCCCTGCTCCTCATCTGGTAACTTCCTGTGGTCGCTTCAGAGTAGCCACTGGGTGGGCTGTTTATAGCTAGAAACCAGCAACAGACTCAAAGGAGAGTTTTCTCCTGGTTATTCCTTCACACTCCAAGGCCTAGCACTCCTAGCACTTCAAACACTATTGCTACAAAATCCCCTGTTGCCTGGAGAATAAACAAAGTGCTGACTGTTTCAAAGACAATGTGCATTTGCTTTGCTGTGCCATGTACATTTGCTATCCATAATGGATAAACTCCCTTTCTCTCTTCCTCTTTATCTCTGTGCCTCTGTCTCTGTTTCTCTGTCTGTCTGTCTCTCTCTCTCTCATCACATGCAAGTATTCACAGCACAAAACCAGTATATGATGATGATCTTCACCTCATTCTGCTGTGTCTCCTGCATTTTAATTCAGGATTTAAGACCTGAGACCTGCCTTAGGTCTCACTTCACCTCCAGGAAAGCATTTCCTGCCATGCTGGACATCGTCTGACTTCAGAGCTCTGTGCTACATTTCAACGAGACCGACCTTAAAACCTGCGCTGAAACTAAGTACCACCAACCTGTCTCTGGCATTCTGCATTCTTTATGAGGTTTGTTATATGATTCCCAACACATATCATCTTGCTATCTACTTAAATTTTCCTTTTTAAAATAGTATCTAAATTCTGTCAGGGCAAGGACATCTGCCTCGGTCTCTCTAATATCTAACTACACAGCCGCCATTACAGTGTGTTCTCAACACACGGTGGGAAAATAAAGTCCATTTGCAAGAAGAAGTATGTAAAGTTTGTTTCCAAAATAGTACATAAAAATCATTAACCCTGTGGCCAGTGAGTTACTTGAACATTTTGTATATACAAATATATATGTGTATATATTTATATGAGTGCATGCACGTGCATATAAATGCATAGATGAAATATTCTGCATATCGATATAGACATGTGTGTGTGTATATATAACACGGATGACATAGTGTGGCATGGTAGGATTCGTGACTAGCCAGAAGCCTATGCACACTCCCTGCACACACTCACTCTCCCTCCATAACTCTCTTTGCAGCCCCACTGACACTCGCTGGGGGAGAAGGCTGGCAGCACAGTTGACACGGTCGGGAGTTAACTCATCCTCTACCACAGCAAGTGAAGCCAGGCTAGGCCATGCTGGGGATCTTGGGAGAAGTCATAAGGGATCGTTGTGGGCAACCTTCACAAAGGACATGGGTTCTAGGCCCACAGCCAGTCTCCTAAAGGCCACCTATGGAAAAGCAACTCACACAGGGATTGACAAAGGAACCAACAAAATGCCTGCTAACCAACCTGGTTTTAGATGATTAAATATGAAATATGCAAATAGCAAAACACCATATTCAATATTAAAATATTAGCACTTGGGAGTTTAAGAATTTGGAATCTTTCTCAGGTGCAGCGTGCAGCAAGGCCAGCTACTTGGTGTGCTGAGCAAGTGTCTCAGTGAATAGGGCGGGGCCAGCAGCATCTGGATCCAGCCTTGCACGCTGCTCTGACTACACACAGCAAAGCAAGAACAGGAATGTTCTATCCCCACCTGGTGAGACACCCACCGGGCTTCTCTGAAGTCTGGCCCATCTGCTCATATTCATTTATGATGAACTTTTTAAAGGCATGCTATAATATCTTGTCTCATCCAATGACAATCATGGTATTTAGTTTGTTTAATGAAAGCTGAAGGCCCACCATGCCTAATGTGAAAGATACTTCATATAACACCAGACACATAACAACTCTTGGAAGTGTCTCTTTCTGACTTTTATTGGCACATATTAAACTATACATAGTTTAAGGGATGTCATCACAGCATTGCAATACATGCATGTAATGGACTTTGATAATGTCTTTGGTATTCCCCTTCACACCCCTCCTCCCTCTCCATTTCCCCTTCCTCTTCCTAGCAGTCCCTCTCTTAGTTTATGACTTTGACCTTTTGCTTTATTTGTTTTGTTCCCCTTAGTTTGCATAAATTATAATAAATACTCCGTACTTGTCTTTGTTCCAGGAATGCAAGGATGGTTCAATATTTGCAAACCAATAAACATAATACAACATAAATATATAAATCTATCTATTTACAGAGTACAAAAATTGGGTGAGAAAATGTGGCTTAATTTTTCATTACAAATTTCTTATCTGTGTAATCTTTACAGTAAATTGATGAGTGAGGATTGCTTATGATCCATGGGGATTCTGTTAAGTGCAGCCCCCATGGACCTCCTGGGCCCAAACCACATCCAAGCCAAGTCACAGCTGGTCAGCATATTCACAAAGAAAACATCTGGATTAGGGCCAAGCACTGTCTTGCAATCACAGCAATCCTTGGTCCCCGATACTTGCAAAATGGAGATGTTTAATGCAATAAGATATGGAAACTGCTCACCCAGGTACCTGGTACATATCTATGTCTAATTAACACTATTCAAGTCATCAAAATGTCTGCATAGCCATCAACTTCATGGTGCATTTTAGATTTTCCCCTTTTTCTGTTAATGATGCCATTTATTACACTAGTTCTAGTTCCATGAGCTAGGAAGATACAAAACACTTAGAGGCTTCAGTTCACTTATTAATTGGTTTTGTTTTTCTGACATTCTGTAGGAGTCAAATTACTTGTCTTGGAACTATGGGTTATTTTAACCACATAAAAGACATTTAGTCATTCTTTTTTATTAACACATTAAAACTTAACCTTCTGTAAGTATAGAAATTTCCAGAGACAATTAATATGAATTTTTAAAGGGAAGTTCTTAGGAAAATAATCAAGTTTGTAATAACTATCTTTTATGAGGATTGCTTAGGATCTTAGCGCTAAAGAACCCTCAAGTAAATTACTGCAAACAAAATCTTAGCTCACTTTTCTCTATGGCACCACTTTTTACCTACCACAGAGGACAAGAAATTTAATTTAATATTTGTGCACTCTTTCTTCATCCAGTGTCATCAATAAAGAAGTCATTACCTAACTTCTATAACTGTAACCCCTCTGCACATCACCTCTACAATAAAAAAGAGAGACAACCAAAGAAAGCAATGGAACTCACACCATTGCTGCAATTTATGAGGCCATGGTGTATGCAGCTAGACTCTTGTGTCTTGTGGCAGGCCAGCTGTCTGCAATAACATACAAGACATTTTAAAATTGGCACAGAGGTTTGCTTGCAGTGAGAAAACCTCTCTGGATGGAGAAAGGTAGGTTCCCAGGCACGTGGAAATATACAACTCTGGATTCTGCAGTTGTCTGGGTTTTCATCCAAATATGATGGCTTGGCTTAGTTATCAGCTTCCCTCCATGTCCAATCCAAATGCCACAGTTTGAGAAGCCCTTCCTGGATCCCTCTCCGTGCCGCTCTGGACCCCTGCCAGTTCCTGGTGACAGTGGGGAGCAAGGAAGGCGTTTGCCTGCATTTCCTCTCTCCTGTGTCTTCTCTCCTCACGTCTGTCCTCCCTGGGAACCAGTCAATTTTGTTCATTCTCCACAGCACACGCGTAGAACAGTGACGCCGTAACGGAACCTTGAGGACAAACATTGTCTGAGCACAGATGTGGATTTCAGCATAACTGTGAAGAAACGAAAGGGGTGGGCCTTGACGTGGCACTGCCGCTCACCCTGTGCAGGAGAAGCGTGGCTCCTGCTGGGTTGACCCGTCCCACATCTGCTAATCTCCTCACCAGCAGCACCTCGCTGGTCCTTTGGAGAACCTCGCATCCCGCAGGCTCAGTCACGCAGCCCAGACTGGTCTGCACCTTAGCATTCACAGCGATGCATCCCAGAGCAGCCCGGGGCTCACAACTTCAAATACTGGAAAGTACCTGCGGGCTTGGGGGTCCCACAGTCTTACGGGAAAACCCAGAGTTACGCCTATGGAAGTCAGCACAGCTTCCAAGAAATCCCTGGCCCTCACTTCACGTGCAGCTTCATTTTTTTTGTCTAGTGTTTTTTTTTTTTTTTTTGTAGTGGGACCTGAACTCTGGACCTGGGCACTGTCCCTCAGCTCTTCAGCTCAAGGCTAGTGCTCTACCACTTGAGCCACAGAGCCACTTCTGGCTTTTTCTGCTTATGTGGTACTGAGGAATCGAACCCAGGGCCTCATATATGCAAGGCAAGCACTCTACCACTGAGCCACCTTCCCAGCCCAGCTCCCTCCCTCTTTTTTTTTTTTTTTTACTAAAACGTTGACCAAAATACAAATTTCATACAGCTACAATGAAATTTAACATACAAAGCACAAATTAAAGTGGGAAAAGTCAAGATATTTGATCAGTCTTTGGAATCTAAAGTTTGTGTAATGACAGCTCAAAATGTGAATTTCTTAATTATCTAATAGTTTGTGCAGACTTAAAATGATGCCTAATCTCCTGGTGGCTAACATTGGTTGTAATAACAAATATGAGAATACCAACATAAAAATAAGCAACAGAGGTCAAGTAAGATATAAAGAGAAAAGCATAAGAAAGATATTTTAAGATAACCATACCTAAGGATAAAACAGATGGGCCATCCTTTGCTGTTAAATATCTGGAAGAAAAAAATCATGTAAACACAAATAGCGAAAAGTACAATTATAGGTCACTGTGTTTAGGTAAGGTTGTGTGAACTCACAGACTGCATCTTGAATAGAGCAGATGGCAGGATGTCAAGTGCGTGGCCTATGACCTACCAAGTGAGCGCCATGGTCAAGAAGCCAAGATGTGCAGAGCGTGACAAGTTTTAAATACAGCTCTGTGGTGAGAGGACTACAAACATACCCACAGGTGTGAGGTGTGGCAGACGTTTTGGTTCCAGAGGTAGACAGAGGTGTGGATGGAGCATGGGCAGTGTAGGTCTCCACCCACAGCGTTGGCCTTCACAGGACTGGCCCTCCTCGCTCTAGCCACCGTTCCAGGCTCTGTGCTTGATCTCCTCAGTCATAAATCTGTGGCCCTTTGCATTGTTTCACTCATTTACAGTAACTTACATGGGAGCTGAGTCTCACATACATAGCATACATTTACTGTTGCTTTCAGAATTCCTTTGTGGATATCCTAATTTCTGCCTGACACTTTTTTTTCCTCATGAATTCCCCTACCATTGTCTGTAGGAGAAAGGTTCAAACCATTCATTGCAGACTTGTGATGCCCCTGGAAATGGAGATGCAGTGCAATCTAGCTCCAAACACCTTGGTCTGCGCCTCTCGTTTTCTGCCAGGCCCTCGGGGTGCTGGTTGGATCTGGAATCCTCTGGTGTCTACCGTAGGAATGACTCCTCCACTACTGGATGCCCATTCCCACCTGACCTCAGGTGGGCTGGAAGCCAGGGGGAGGGAACCCCTCAGAAGTGAGGTCCTCCTCCAGTGGACAAACCCCCCCTCCCGGCCCCGTCTCGAGTGTGCTGTGAACCAGCACGCAGGACGCACTGCGGGCTTCAGGTCCTCTACCCAGCCTCTCCGCAGTATTAAACACGTGGGAAATGCAATTTTTTCTTTAAAGATTGTGTGGACAGCCTAGAGAGGAGAAATAGAGTGACGAGGTCAGATGATTGCTGAGGCAGGACGCAGAGTGCCTGGCTCCTCTCTCCTCTGTCACAGGACCACTTCCTAAGAGTGTCATGTTGCTGTGTACCATTAACACGAGATGGTTCAGCAGGAAGACTTAAACGCTTCAAAAAGTTAGTTCTCCTCATTTTAGTGTTTTGTAATAAGAACCTAATATTTCACTTTGGCCTACAGCTCCTACAGCCAGAATGGCACTTTGTGCATGCACAGAGGATGGATGTTTACATGTCACATAGTACGATCTTTATTTTCTCAGTGAGATGGAGTCTATATTTTCGTTGCTGGTGCTGCTCAGCAGTCTTGTCTTAGAAGGGTGGTGTTTTTCCTACAATACGAATGTGTGGATGTGAAGATTGATCATTCCTTCCACAGCACTGTCTGCTTGATACCATTCAAGAATTTGAGTGAACACTAAGGAGCCAGAGAAAGGCTAAGCAACAGGTGGGTTTCACAAAGTGATTGCTATGTTTGGACCATTTTTAGGGGCTGCACAATACTTCACATCAGTTAGAGAATGAGACGGCTCTTCCCTGAGTCATCTGACTCAACTTGATCTTCACTATGACAGGAAACATAGTTCTCATATTATCTCTTCATGGTTCAAAAAATATACATTTGAGTCTAAGCTGTCAAAGATTTTAACAACTTGTTAACAAATGTAGGGATGTGCCTGGGTATCTGAGGGCTAGAAGACACTATATGTCTACAGTTCAGTCTTAACAGTGCAGAAAAAGACTCTCGAGTACAAATGTGTGTTTGGAAAATTTGCCCTGGAATGACCAAAGTCAAAAGTCCAATGGTTATGTTTGTCCTCTAGCAAGCGCCACTCGACTGCAAATAACATGTGACATTTCTTTCCAGATTTTTTTAATAAACAAATCAAATATAATTTGGAGAAAGCACCAATACAAGAGTTCTGATCTCTGTGGCTAGGGAGGGATAGCTCCTTGCTAAGGCTGTGAGCTGTTCTGAATCTGCCACCATTTAACAAACGAGAGGACCCACCCTCTGCTGGCTATACCTCCCTCTCAGAAGCATCTGCTCTGTGTCCTGGGAAATACCATGAATGCTCATGTGTGAAGAAACCAGGCCCACCAACTTCATGGGAAGTTGGAAGACACTGCGTCTCCCAAGCCCCTGAGCCCCACACCGCAGCGGCACACCGCCCCGCCGGGTCTCCCGCCAGCAGTGTGGGGAAGACTCCTGAGCACTGCTGGGGAGGGAACAGTCACAATTCAAACCCAAACTATGTTTCCTGCTAGATGTGTGCCTCTTTCACATCTTTGGAAAATCACAGTTGGACCATTACATTGCTTCTTCACACTCTGGCCTGCACGTTGTTTTCCCCTCATTTAAGAAAGTGCATCACTTTCTATCCTCAAGTTGAAGGCCTTCTGATAGACTCTCCACTGCTTCCTTCCCGGCCAGCCGGGTGGCCCCTTCCTGTGGCTTGCCTGTGTTTTTACTTACCTTTGTATCCCGTCTTCTATCATCTATGGCTTGTATGTCATCTGAGTGCTTAGAAAAGACTTGCTGAGCTTAGTGTCTCACCCCTGTCATTCTACCCACCCAGGAAACTGAGATGTGAGAATTGAGATTCAAAGCCAGCTCAGACAGAAACGTTTGTGAGATCTGATGTCCAATTTTCCAGCAAAAAGCTAGAGATAAAGGTGTGGCTCCAGTGGTAGAGCATCAGCCTTGAAGAAAAAAGCTAAACAAGAGTGCAAAGCCCCTGAATTCAAGCCTCAGTACTGGTGCATAATGAACTAAAGAAAAGAAAAAAAGAGAAAGAGCTGGGTGCCCAGGGCTCATGCCTACATTCCTAGCTACTCAGGAGGCTGAGATCTGAAGATCATAGTTCTAAGCCAGCCCTGGCAGGAAAGTCCTTGAGACTCTTATCTCCAATAAACTACTAGAAAATTGGAAGTTGTGCTATGGCTCAAGTGGTAGAGCACTAGCCTTGAACAAAAGATGCTCAGCATCAGTACTCAGGCCCAGAATTCAAGCTCTAGGACTGCAGAGAGGTGGGGGAGGGGGGAGAAAGAGAAAGAGAGAGAGAGGAAACAAAGACAGAAAGGGAGGGAAGGAGAGGGGAGGGAGGGAAAGAGGGAGAAGAGGAGAGGAGAGGAGAGAAGGGGAAGAGAGAGGAGAGGAGGGAAGGAGAGGGGAGGAGGAAAGGGGGGAGAGAGAAGAGGAGGGAAGGGGAGGAGAGAGGAGAGTAGGAAAGAGGAAGGGAGGGGAGGAGAGGAGAGGAAGGTAGGAGAGAGAAGGAGAGAGGAGAGGAAAGGAGGGGAGGGAAGAGGACAGGAGGGGAGAGGAGGAGAGGGGAGGAGGGGAGACAAGAAGAGGGGAGAGGAGGGGAAAGGAGAATATAGGAGGAGTGAGGAGGGGAAGAGGAGGGGAGAGGATGAGAGGGAAGGAGAGAGAAGAGAAGAGGGGAGGGGCACAGAAGGGAGGGAAGGGAAGGGACAAGGGGAGGGGAGGAGGGTAGAGGAAGGGAGGAGAGGAGACTTGGCAATCCCCTGCAGTAATTGTAGGGAAGGGCTGGTGCTGAACAGCTGTGAATGGCCAACCTGAGTCTGGCTCTGGAGGGAGGCGCCTTGTTTGTGTCCGGGCTCACCCCGGAGCTTCCCTCGGGCTTAGGGATCAGTGTGTGGACGTGCACCTTCACACTGGCCTATGGCGATCTCCCTTCTACTTATTCCCGGCCCAGGGTGGGTGCCCAGAGCACGTACCCTGAACAGTCCCATTTCTTAATCGCTCAGTTCTACTTATGGATCTCAACAGCCACCAGCGTCCCTGGCCGGTGTAATGAACATCCGACTCTCATCCGTGGAAGCGGTGGCTGGTTAAGTAGCAACATGATGTCAACGATGAGCTGGGATGGGCAAGGTGCTCCAGGGAGCCCCGTGCCCCGCGCCTCGGGAAGGGCTGCCCTATCTCACAGCACAGACCCCTGGCCTGGCCCCTCCCCGCTCCTGTCTGGGGACTCTGCGATCGTGCTCAGCAAATGCTTCTCTTTAGGACGATGGACTGCCTGGGGGCACCACTGACCCCCTCCTTCCGGGCCTCAGCTTGGTGAGAAGGTGGACTAGTGCGTGAATGATAAATAAGTGGACGAACCATTCTGAGAATTAATTGATCGTTTCCTGGCACACAGACTATTACAAACAAATTACTCAGTCATAACTGTATGGCATTAGTAGGTTCTCTGAATGTCATGCTTTCTGTGAAGAAATGTCTTAAACTTTTTAAATGAAATGTTCAATGAGAAGGTGTATTAGTACTAGTAGCAGCATTGGTAGTTGTCAAAGTATAACTGTAACCCCTCTGTGCATCAACTTTACAATAAAAATAAATAAATAATTTCTTTAAAAATCAATTTTAGTTAACTGGCGGTTCTGTTAAACTGGCCAGCATGTAACAGAAAAATTCACATTTGTCAGATGGTCTGTTTTGTGCCATATTGGAAGAGAGATTAATAAAACATGCTGCATAAAGCTAAAAAAAACTCAAATGGTCTGTTATCTTTCACAATGGAGGCTAAGCAGAGACACAGAAAGCTTCTTCCACAGTTTTGAACATCCTATGTAGTACAAACTTCTCCTCCAAAGAGGAGAGGAGCGAGCTTATAGAAAGACCATTGCCATTTGTCTTTATCTTTGGTCTTCCCTCACCAAGACATGCATTTGCTAACAGCGAATGCCTACCATGATTGATTACTGGTAAGTCTTTCAAAACCAGTGTCATGCCAGTCCTTAGGAGGATATGTTTTTTGAGTGATTTAACCACTTCAGAATCAATAGGAGTTCTTAAAAATAACTTTTATGCCAGAAGTTGAATAACTTTGTACAGCTTGTTTTTGTTTTTACCAGAATATGTAGAGAGAACTTAATGAGGTGCCATATGTCAAATCTGGAGTCAGATTAAAAACAAATAATTAAAATATATGCCTTTTCCATCAAAACAGATTGCGCTATGTTGGTGGAAGGAAGTTTAATCTGACATGTCATGTTTTGACAGGTTTTTTTTTTTAAGAAAAATCAGTCATATTGTTAGAAGTATTGTACTTGAAAGTTATGTTTTTCTTCCTGTGGAATAAGAAACTGGAAACCGAAAACTGTGTAAAGTTCTAAGCGGTAATTAATCGCACCTGTCACATCTATTCACCTGCCGTGATGGAATAAGAAGGCACATATTGAGTGGCATATGGAAGCATCTGACAGACATGTTTGGCACACAGACGCCAACAAGGAAAAGGAGTGCTAGGAGGTCTTCTGAGTCTTGATGTTTGTGGTGGTGGTGATGGTGATGGTGGTGTGGATGTATGTGGTATGTGTGTGTGTGTGTGTGTGTGTGTGTGTGTGTGTGTGTGCGCGCACGTGCGCATTTTCACATTTCTCCCTAAATTCAGATTGACTTTGATTATATAACAAATTACTTCCCAATGGAGACAGATTCCCCAGTGTGCTTTTAAATGAGAGACTGATGAATTCTTACTGACATTTTTACCTTGGAAATTCAACACTCCGGAAGCATCTACAGCATGGAAGAGAACTTTTGTAAATAACGGGATTGCCAGTGTTGCATGACAGGACAGCACAGAACGAAGGCACTCAATCGTCCCTCTGCAGCCCCACCAGCGTCCCCACCACAGACGGACCTGTGCACTTGACCTCCATCTCCACCTGACAGAGCAGCAGTCTCAATGTGAAAGGTAAACCTCACGACCTTTTGTCAGCACACATCAGGTGAAAAGCTCCTCCCAGTGGGTCACACGGTGACTAAGGCTGGTCACACAGAGTCCTTCTTGTGGGGAATGGAACTGAGGGAGCCAGGCAAGCGCAGGTCAGCCTGAGGAGTCATCTAGATGCTGTTTCCTTATCCCACACACGGTGAAGTCCAGCTTTTGCTTGAGAGTATGTGTCCTTTTCCCTGAGTAAAGACTTGGAAGCCATGCATGACATTCCTGTGAGTGACAATGATAGTTGCCGTGGGCCTTTGACCAATCTTGGGCTGGTGAGGCTGAATGGCAGGGTGGGGACTTCCCTGACCTTTCTGAATGGAAGAACCATCTTGGAGGAAGAGAACAAAACATACCTTTATGGCAATGTTGTAGGCTAACACTGAACACAGGGGGAGTATCAAATACCATAGCTTCCCATGAGATCAACAAATGTCAGCAAGAACCTGGTGAGTTTCCCATAAAACAACCACTCATATCACTCTGGGAGACAGTGAAGTTCTGAGTCCCCAGTCTACCATGCAGCTCTGAGGAACACGTGTGATTATTTCACTTCCTGGTTACCTCTTTGACAACTGTGGATTCACAAGGCTGCTTGCTGGCTTTTGTTGATAAAATGGAAAGCAAATTATACCTATTCAGCACTCATGTCCACTAGATGCCAGTCCAGTCATTTCTTCTGGTGCCCAGAACCAAGTGAAAATGTCTCTCTTCCAAGGAGCTGGCATTCCCAATGCAGCAGAGGCTGTGTGTATGCTCCTGAGTTTTCTTTCTGCAACTCCTGCGTAAATAACATGGAGAATGTCAGCCCTCTCCTCTGGAGAGGAGGCAAGGGAGATAACTGCCTGCTCTCTCCTCCCCTCTCTGCTGAGGAACTTGGGAACTTTCAGGGAGGTTCTTGATTTTACTATTAATTTTATCCCTTGTAAAGCAAAGAAAATGACATTAGCTATTAGATCTAGGGAGTGCAAGAAACAAAATAACTTATCCAAAGCATCAGAAGAGTTTAACATGTATGAAACCTATGTGAACTTCAACCATTACTGGCTTCATACCCGGCAATAGTTGTGACAATTTGGCGTTGAGTTCAGGGACTCACAGAGTTGGGCTCACCTACTCTCCCACCCTAGGAACTGGATTTTTTAGATGTACCCTGCCAATGATGTGAACAGTAGAGGGGAAACCATTACTTTCTGCAGTCGACTTCATTTCATTCTGTCTCTTTCCCTTATTGTCTGGCTTTTGTTGTTTTATCTTCATTAGACAAGTCTTGTTAGAATATATTGATATAGATGTATAGACATATATACCTTTCAAACTCCAAAAGTTTTCCAAATCATGTAAAACATACTTTCCATAAAAGATTCCAATATTCTTCCCATATCCTTGAAAGACATGTAATAGAATGTGAGAAACAAAGAATGAAATGTTGGAACACATGGTTTATAAATTTAGCACTATTTTCTCTGAGGTGCATGAAGTCTGGAAACCATTGGAGCCCAGATTACCACCACGTGAGAGATGAAGGAGCCTGTGAGACATGCACAGGAAGATCAAACAATGACCAGTAACCAGCCAAGAGTTACCCATGCCCAATGCTCCCCTCCACCTCCCCCACCCAGCTTCGCTGGACCATTGGAACCTCTCTCACTTATAAGAGCTTTACTCTTCCTTTCTCATCCTTTTAAAGGGAGCTGTACACACATTGTCACTGACAACACTGTCACTGATCTCCACAGAGGAAGAAAGAGGTGTCCTGAGTCCTCCTGACATGTTTTCCCAAATCATACCAGCACCCTTGACTGTTGAGCATCCCTCCAAGATGCCTTCTGAGTGCAGTCAGCCAACCTTTTCACTACAAAGTCTCACTTCAGAGTGAACACCAGTGGTGTCCTGAGCCATAATACAGTGCTGTCTTCACTCCTCCACAGCCCTTGGAAATGGACACAAGGAACAAAGTAGGTTGTAACTGAGGCAGTAAACTCACCTGAAAGATACACATCCCAAATACAGAGTAACTCACACCTGCTAGGCACTAATGTAGACATTTATCACCTAAGGGTGTCCAACTTCTGTGCACAAAGAAAAGAAGGGAGTGGATGTATAGCCAGCATCCCAATTTCCGCTGTGGACAGCTGTTTTCTTTCTTAACTCTCCTTTTATCTGCCTTTGGCTCTCAGCTCTACCAACATGAATATGTACTGTCCTACCAACCAATCAATGCTGTGAACTAAACCCCCACTCAGATGTCTTCTTTCTAACTCTAGAAAGAAGAGCCTATACTTCTGGAGCATTTACTTCTGCCAGGAGCACTGCATACTTTGCATACATCATCTCTTTAACTATAGCCTACTATTCTTAATTCACCTCTTCCATTTATCCTCAAGAAAATCACTAATGTGCAAGATTACAGTTGTAGATTGCTACTTCTAGAAGTTGCCATTAAATCACATGATTTCACATGGTTCATATTCACCCCATCTGAACCTTTATTCCAGCCATAATTCAAATCATTACAAACACACTCATAAACACTGTGACCTATAATCCAGACAGTGCCCATGGTTTATTGTCACCTATGTAGCCTTGAACATTAAGATATATCACTTCAAGGGCAGCAACAGGTATTATAAGTTACAATACCTGCTAGTGTTTACTAGGATAGAACCCAGAATGATAGTTTTAGACTTTGCTCTTATCCAAGTCAGTATACCTATGGCGGATTGTGGTATCCACACGGGTGTCCTGGCAGGGACAGGGGAAGTTTATATCCAAGCTGTGACCTAGGGAGAAGAGTATGACTAAAATTTTCATACTTCAGATCAAGAGTTGCAAGGGAACTCTAGCTTCTTATCACCACCACAGAAATAAACAAACACTAGGAAGGAAGGAGAGCCCAGAGGTCCCCACTCCTGGAATGGGCAGGAGTGAGGCTGATGTGGTGTGAAGTCCAGCAGCTCTCAGGGTGGAGCCACCTGCTGTCAATGGTCATTTGAGCTCGTTCTTCCTCTCTCTTAGAGAAAGATTCTGAATAAATGATGTTTGCTTCTTTTGTATTCGTTAAAGATACTGAAGCAGTAGTGGTGACTAGTCTACACTGAGAATTTATACAAACACAAGGTTGTGGTTTGTCAACTGCAATAGCCTCTGTGGACAAAATCATCACCCTGTGTTGATAAAAAATTCCACAGACAGTTCCTAAACAAGCCAGTAAGCTGACTTCAATCTAAACTCACTTGGAAGAGAATTTCCTTCATATTAATAAAGAAAATGATCCACAAGGAGAAAATCACAGTTGTCATTATATGTGAACCAACTAAGCATTCATAGACCCTAGGATAATAATAA
Source organism: Dipodomys spectabilis (assembly GCF_019054845.1). NCBI lineage: Eukaryota > Metazoa > Chordata > Mammalia > Rodentia > Heteromyidae > Dipodomys > Dipodomys spectabilis. The sequence goes on along the minus strand of NW_024870743.1, from coordinate 1,048,080 downwards.
CGGCAAACTTCAGTACCACACTCTCACCAATATATAAGCCATGCAAACAAAAACAAACAAACAAATCAATAGAGACCTTAGAATTAAGTGACACTGGAGGGATTTCCTGTTCTGGTCTGGCCTATTTGGGGTTCTAAAGGCTGAATGGGCCTATCTTTTTGGATGTTTTAGAAGTTCTCTAATAGGATTCTGTTAAATCATTAGTAGATGAGCAGAATACGTCAATAGCTACATACATATGACTATACAAGATGATGTCAACCAAAATGAACTCGAAGATTGGATGCAAGAGGTTTTTTCTTTGTTGTTGTTGTTGACAATGTGCTATGTGATTTGCTTTTTTATCACTGTATTTGATTTTTGTGCCCTGGGTATTGTATATATGCTTATCTGAGTTAGGGAAGGGGAACAACAAAATGGTGAGACAGAACAAGAATGAACCTAGGCAACAGCAATATTCAAAGACATTATGTTGAAAATGACCTGTACAACTTGGGGGAGGGAAATTGAGAGAAAAAAATGGGAGAAAAAGTGGAAGAAAAATGAAAGACTGCGAAACTAGTTTGACAAGAAATGTACTTATTAAATTATTTATGTAACTGTAACCCCTCTGTACATCACCTCAGCAATAAAGAAATAAGATAAAAATAATAAAAATATTAAAAAAAAATGAAAAAAGAAAATAACTAAGTGGCACCATAGATCAAATGTACCTACCCAACATATCTAATGTATAGAGGCTCAGGATGCTTTCTTCTCTGTCCCCAGGGAACTCTCAAAGGCACATCACATTTTAGGACATAAAGCAAGTTTTAGCAAATACAAGGAATCTGAAATATTCTATCATAGAAATAGAATTATTCTATCAGACAATAATGGAACTAAAGAAGAATTCAATAGTAAAAAAAATACTAGGGAGTTCAAAGGAGGATGGTGAAGGAGAAGCTGGAGGTTAACAAGCTCTCGCATAGAAAGCAGTTTAAGTGTTCCAGTGAACAGTCCTAGGCTAGAGAATCACACCAAGTGTGCCATCACAGTACAGAGATTATGGCCAGAGAGGGAAAATCCAGGCAAGGAGACAGATTTGAACACTTGCTGGTAGCCAAGGCTGCCGCAGCTGCAGAGGCAGCAGTGGCGACCATAGCCATCATACCTAAAACAGAGAGAGCCTGGGACAAAGGCACCAGACGCAGCATGTGAGCGGATTCTACTCAACACCTGCAACAACTGACAAAGAGCAGATATCTTCATCCTGCAGATCACAGACCAGAGATGGTCCAGGAACCGAGACTCTGGTGTGAGTAGAACCCTAACATCCTCACTTCTTCTCAGGGAGCAGAGGAGGGAAGGCTGCTCCTCCCCCAGCACCAGAGATCTCCATCTTTGATACTGACAAAGGCCCTGGCGAACAGCTAGCTCCAACTCAGGTTTTGGAAGAAAACAAAAGAGTCATTTAGCAGGTCACAGAAACCTGACCTGATCTGCCAGGCTGAGCTCCACAAAGAGGCAAGTCACCCCACCCAAACAGAGAAAACTCTGCCCCAGAGGAGTGACTTTTTTCACTGGGTAAACAGAGCCAGAGGCTGCCCCTCCCTACAGCAGCTTAGACAATCAATTGAAATTCAGTAAACATAAACCCTGAGAATGGTTCCAGGCTGGGCTCTGTGAGTGTCTCAGGAGCTAGCCCCTCAGGGAAAGGCTACTGTTAGCTGAAAGACCTCAACCCTACCCAGAACCTAGCCTCATTACAGCATCTCCAAACCAGAGGAAACAGCCATCTCCCTCTTTTTTTTGGGGGGGGGGGGGGTCTGGTCGTGGGGCCTGAACTCTGGGCCTGGGCGCTGACCCTCAACTCTTCAGCTCAAGGCTAGCGCACTGTCACTTGAGCCACAGTGCCACTTTCGGCTTTTTCCTTTTTGCTTATGTGATGCTGAGGAATCGAACCCAGGGCCGCAGGCATGCAAGGCAAGTGCTCTACCCCTGAGCCACCTTCCCAGGCCCATCTCCCTCTTTTGTGATACTCAAAGCACATCCTCTCCCACTGAACTAGCCTGGGAGGAGGATCACAAAATCCTGGTAATGCAGAGCATTTTTCTGCTTGCTTAAACAAACTGACAAGAAACCAATCAAGCCACAGGAAAACCACACCACAAGCAGACCAGAGACTCCACCAAGAGACTAGTCATAAAGACAGAGGAGACACAGGATCTTCCTATTCTCACCACCACCACCACCACCCCCCAAAAAATATCAAAGAACTCTTTTTTGTACATTTCTTTAATTTTTATTTTTTAATTGTTTTCTATTAATCTTTCTTTTCCCTCTTATAATTTTTATTTTAGGTGCATGTGGGTGGGTGCTTTTTTTTTTCTTCTGACATTTTGGTCCTTTTTTTATTCTTTTCATTTTTTTCTCTTTCTTTTTTGCGTGACTTAATTGCTTTTCTGCTCATCCCCAGATATATACCCGTCATCTATTATTAGACCTTATCCCCCATTGTGTACATACTTCATCCAGAAATTTATTACTCAATTCACAACCTCTTAGGCTTAACTTCCTTAATAGTAGTATTATCTCTTTATACCTATATAATTTTCAGGCAACTAATTTTAAGAATTTTTACTTTTTAGTTTTACATGTCTTCTGTCTATCCCTCCCCTCCTCTCATCCTATCCTTTTTGTCTCTCAATATCATTTCTTTATGCTTACTAATTTTTAAGTGTTTCACTTTTTAAATGTAAATTTTAGTTTTTCTATTTTTTCTTGTTTTTTTTTTTTATCTCTCTCCTATCTGCCCAATCCATTTCCCTCTCTGAGATTAGAACTTGGTTAAATTCACTCTCATTTTACCTCTCCAAATCCGTCTAATCCTATTTTTCCCCACATTTCTCCCTAAACCTAATAATTTCTGGTTTGTCAAATTCTTCTTTGCTGTTCTTAGCCCATTAATGCACAGTTGTTTCATACTGAATAGATTGTATATGATGAATTAGATTGGATCTGCAGCCATTTTGCTTGTGCAACTACAGAACTTTGGTTGATGCTTAAAATAGTGTTCTAGCACAAAATTGGTGTCACTTTCATACCAAATGTGCAGAACAAGCCAGAAAAACACAAGAAAAATGGCAAGTATGGGTATCTCAACTCCTACTCATGATAATCAGGTGACAGAACAGATAATGAATAATCCAGAGGAGAGTTCCCAAAAAGCTCTACAAACACTTCTAGTAAACATGGTGAATGAAAAAATTGAAAACCTACAAAGGGCTCAGTGTGAGCATGATAGGGAACGAGAGGAGGCAAACGAAACACTAATACAGGAATCTTATGAGCGTGAGGAAGCTACTCAAAGATTGATACAGGAATTGCATGAGCAAGTTGAGAACAGTCAAAGAGAAAGACAGGAATTGCATGAGCAGGCTGAGAACAGATAAAGAGAAACACAGGAATTGTGTGAGCAGGCTGAGAAGAGTCAAAGAGAACTACAGAAATTGTGTGAAAGTGAAGAAGCTAATCTAAGAGTAATACAGGAATTGTGAGAGCGGGATGAGAATAGGCAAAGATCAATACGGATCTTCAATCATGGAATCCATAAACAGACAGCTGAAAGAATTCAGGGAGACCACAAAGGGAATGTTGAATGGAGCCCAACAAAAGGAATGGGAGTCCAAGGAAACCATAACCAATCAATTAAGTGAGTTGAGAATAAATACTGAACACCAAATTAAGGAAGTAAAGAAGTTCATACAAGACCTAAAACAAAGCTCCAACAAAGAATTTGAAGCCATCAAAGCCGACTAATGAGAAAGAAAAAAAATGAAAAACAAAGTAGAAAGTCTTGACAGTCTCTTCACTTCTCTTCAATCTAGTATTAGAATGCCTAGCTACAGGAATAAGACAAGATGCATACATAAAAGGGATCCAAATAGGGAAAGATGAAGTAAAATTCTCCCTATTTGCAGATGATATGATCTTATATTTAAAGAATCCCATGACTCCACTCCCAAATTACTCAAGCTGATTCAAAATTTTGGCAAAGTAGCAGGGTATAAAATTAACCCTCAAAAATCAATGGCTTTTCTGTATGCCAACAATGAGAAAAGCATGGCTGAAATCAGGAAAGCAATGCCATTCGTAATAGCCCCACAAAAAGTAAAATACCTAGGAATTAACTTAACCAAAGAAGTGAAGGATCTCTATGATGAAAACTTTAAAAACCTGAAAAGGGAAATCAAAAAAGAACTTAGAAAGTGGAAAAACCTCCCATGTTCCTGGATTGAAAGGATCAACATCGTGAAAATGACAATAATTCCCAAGTCTATCTACAAATTCAATGCGATACCTATCAATATTCCAACCTCATTCTTCAAGGAAATAGAAGAAGCAATCCAAAAATTCATATGGAAAAATAAAAGACCCTGAATAGCATAAACGATCCTTAAGGATCAAGAAAATGTGGTATATATACACAATGGAATTCTATGCCTCCATCAGAAAGAATGGCATTGCCCCATTTGTTAGGAAATGGAAAGGCTTGGAAAACATTATATTAAGTGAAGCAAGCCAGGCCCAAAGAAACATAGGTCCTATGGTTTTCCTTATTTGCAATATCTAGTATATGTCTGAGTCAAGCAGAAAAGGTCAGTTAAGGTGATGTTAGGGAAATGGACCCTAAGATATGTATTCAAATGTTTTTTTTTCTTTCATGTGATTGTTTCTAACACATTTATAAGATTATTTCTTTGTTGCTTTATATGTCCCTCCCCCACAGTATAACCCCTGCTTTCACTGTATTTCATGTCGGTATAATTTGTGGAGGGGAAGGGGAAAAACAAATCGTTTAAATAGGAATACAGGTGGACCCATTGCAGCAATAAGATGTACAAGTCATTATGTCGAAAACGAACTTTATAACTTTGGGGGGGGGGAGGACTAGGTGGGGCGGAGGGGGGAGGATAGGAAGGTATGGGAAGGGGAAACAAAGGAGGAGGCTATAATGCTTGATAAGAAATGTACTCATTATCTTGCCCATGTAATTGTAATCCCTCTGTACAGTATTTTCACAATAAAAATAAATAAATAAAATTTAAAAATAAACGATCCTTAACAGAAAGAACAGTGCTGGAGGAATATCAATACCAAATTGCAAACTCTACTACAAAGCCATAGTAATCAAAACAGCTTGGTACTGGCACAAAAACAGACCTCAGGACCAGTGCAATGGTTTTGAAAACCAAGAAATGAACCCACAGACCTATAGCCATCTAATCTTTGATAAGGGAGTTTAAAAAAATAGAATGGAAGAATGACAGCCTCTTCAGTGAATGGTGCTGGCAAAATTGGTTAATCACTTGTAGAAACCTAAATCTCGAACCTTATATATCACCTTGTACCAGAATGAACTCCAAAAGGATCAAAGACCTCTGAGTCAAAGCAGACACTCTGAAAACATTACAGGATGGAAGAGGAGAAACCCTAGGTCTCCTTGGCCCAGGCTGAAATTTTCTTAATAGAGACCCAGAAACACAACAAATCAAAGAAAGGCTGGACAAATGGGATTCCATGAAATTGCAGAGCTTCTGCATAGCAAAGAACATAGCTAGCAAGAACAATAGAAAACCCACAGATTGGGAGAAGATCTTTACTAGCCATACGATAGACAAGGGCATCATAACTAAAATATACCTGGAACTCAAAAAATTAAATCCCCAACAACAATCCTTAAAGGAACAACTAACTGTCCGATAAATAAGTGGGCTAAAGACTTAAAGAGAGATTTCTCTGAAGAGGAAAGAAGGATGGCCAATAGACACATGAAGAAATTCTCAATCTCCCTAGCCATAAAAGAAATGCAGATCAAAACAACATTGAAATACTACCTCACCCCAGTTAGAATGGCTATAAACCATAACTCTAATAACAACAGATGCTGGAGGGGATGTGGACAGAAGGGAACCTTACTGCATTGTTGGTGAAAGTGTACACTTGTTCAACCACTTTGGAAAGTAATATGGAGCTTCCTCAAAAGACTCCACATAGAGCTCCCCTATGACCCAGCAATCCCACTTTTGGGCATTTACCCAAATGTTCACAAACAAGACCACACGAGTATGTTTATTGCAGCATTATTTACCATATGTAAGATATGGAACCAACCCAGATGCCCCTTAGTAGATGAATGGATCAAGAAAATGTTGTATATATGCACAATGTAATTCTATGCCTCCATCAGAAAGAATGACATTGCCCCATTTGTTAGGAAGTGGAAAGACTTGAAAAAAATTATGTTAAGTGAAGTAAGCCAGGCCCAAAGAAACATAGGTCCCATGGTTTCCCTTATTTGCAATATCTAGTATATGTCTGAGAGAAGCAGAAATGGTCACAGAAGTTGATGTTAAGCGAAATAAACCCCAAGATAAATATTCAAATGTTTTTTTCTTTGTTGCTATTGTTTCTAACATATTTATTTATAAGATGTTTTTTGTTGCTTTGTATGTCCCTCCCCCACGGTATAACCCCTGTTTTCACTGTATTTGATGTTGGTATAGTTTGTGGAGGGAAAGGGGAAAAACAAATTGTTTAAATAGGGATACAGCTGGACCCATTGCCACAATGAAATGTTCAAGATGTTATGTCGAAAATGAACTTTTCAAGTTTGGCATTGTGGGGAGGGGAGGGCAACTAGGTGTGGGGGGGTGATGGGAAGGGGAAACAAAGGAGGAGGCAACAATGCTTGATAAGAAATGCACTCATTACCTTGCCCATGTACTTGTAACCCTTCTGTACAGTATTTTCACAATAATAAATAAATAAATACTTAAGAAACTATTCAAACAGGTGAAGATTAAACAACACATTAGTAAATGAAAACTTAGTGAAGAAGTACAGGAGATTTTTTTTTTGTCGGTCATGAAACTTGAGCTCTAGGCCTATGTACTGCCCATCAGCTCCTCAGCTCAAGGCTCATGCTCTACCACTTGAGCCATAGCACCACTTCTGGCTTTTTCTGCTTATGTGGTGCTGAGGAATAGAACCCAGGGCCTCATACATGCGAGGCAAACACTGTATCACTGAGCTCCCTTTCCAGCCCAAGGAGAAAGTTTTAAAATTGACTGGAGTTTAAAGAAAATAAAAAGAAAACCTTCAAGAACCTTTAGGTCTAGAAAAGGCACTACTAGAAGAAAAATTTATAGCTGTAATTGCTGGTATTAATAATTTAGATACCTCAAATAAATGTTCTAACATTGCTTCTCAAATTTATGGAAAATCAGAAAGAAATGAAACTCAAAAGTAGCAAATTAAAAGAAATAGTAAAGATTGGGGCAGGAAATTAAGGAAATGGAGACTCAAACTATAATGAGAATCAGTGAAACAAAAGTTTATTCTTTGAACAAATAATTAAGATTGATAAATTCCTAGCTAATTGGACCAAAAGGAGAGAAGTTATTAATTAAACTAAGGATTAAAAGGAGTGATCATAACAGAGATCAAAGAAATCCAAATAATCACTAGAATTCTTTGAAAACCTCTACTCATATAAGCTTGAAAACCTAGAAGAAATGGATAAATACTAAATGTAGGTGAGCTACTAATATTGAACCAAGAAGGTACAAACTATATAAATGTACCTATAATAACCAATGTGATTGATGGCTAAGAAAAAAGTTCAAATCCAGATGAATTCACAAATTCTATCCAATCTTTTTTTTTAAAAAAAGCTAACATCAAAATCCTTAAAACTTTTCCATGAGAGACAGAAAGGAACACTCCTCAAACTCAAACTATGAGGCAATATTACTCTTCTTCTGAACTGGGAAGACAATCAGAAAAAAACATCTTTAAAACAGAATGATAGACCCCCATCTCTTTGAAGAACATGAATGCAAACGTTCAGAATAAAATCTTTACAAACCTTTACATCCAAAAGATCATTCAGCAAGATTAAGTTGGTTTCATCTTTGGTGTGGAGAGATGGTTCAGTATGTACAAATCAGTAAGCATCATACATCACATAAAATGGATTGAAAGAAGATGGAAAGACTCCCCAACTCAGAGGTTGGCAGAATTACTGGGAAAATCATGCTGCCGATTGTAAAATGCCCACAAAATCATTTGTCACCTGGCGGACAGGTACGCTTTTCATATACTTCTTGTCTGTGGCTCTCAGCTGTCTCCCTGTACTTAAATTTTTGTGTGGTTCACAAATGTTGTCATGAGCATTACTTTAACGTGATATTCACAATGTCACTTCTGGGCTATACAAAATTGGTGGGAAAAGGTTTTCCAACCTGAAAGTCTCCCAGGAAAATAACTATAAAATAGCCACTCTCCTCAAAGAGCAGTTCCTGGAAAGACAGAATCCTCTGCCTCAGGCAGGACATGGCTTTTCATCCCATGCTGCTCCCTGGGTAACTAGATACTTGGGATATCATAGTGGAGAAACAGCACAGCTATCTGCCTGCCTGCAAGAAAGGGCAGCATAGCAATGCCAGGCTAGGGCCTAAGGGTGTGACTGCATGTGCACGTGTGCGTGCACGCACACACACACACACACACACACACACACACACACCAAGAAAACGTATGGACAGAACTAGAAGGACCGACTCTGACGAGTGAGGCCGTTGGTCTTGCCTCCGCGTCCTCTCCTTCGTGACCCTCGTGGCTCTGTCCCCCACAAGCTGAGCCTTGGTCAGCTTCTCCATGATCCACACCAGAGCTGCCACAATGAGACGTCATTGTGGAACACGGGATGCCACAGAATCTACTTCTGTGTTGAAATTTGGAGATGGCACGCTGTCTCAGCTGACAAAAAGGAAGAGAGCTGGTGATCCCTGTGGGGCTTTCTTGAATGTGCTCATTAGGTCTTTTCCCTTCATTATTTCTAGAGTTTTCTAAGGTCTACATCCACTCCCTAACTTAAATTAATGGCAACTTTCTGAGACAATCCAAGGCAACATTCTTCAGAGAACCTATGGCAGCCTGAAGCCCTCTGTGTTGGCCACCTGGTCTCTGCCTTGCAGACTGTGGTTGGAGCTTTAGAGAAGACCTGGGAACTTAAAGTTTATCTACTGTTCCTATTGGTGCTGGTCAGCTATAGCACATATGAATTCCAGTTTGGGATACAGAAACCAGCTTCCCTGACCCTGTAATCAGAATTTTGCAGCTCAGAATAGCTCGTAGTTTAACCAGATTTGACACCTGTTTGTGGATGGGGAAATAAGAAATGAGTATAGTGGGGAAGGAAAAGAAAAAGTTAAGCCAAAGTTACACATACATTTTCCATAATGGGATTATATAGCATCCCAGGATGCATACCTGCTACAAATTAAGTCTCCATTTCCTTCATTTCTAATTTGATTCTAGTATGTTGTTGAACTATAAAAAAAATACATAAACAGGAAATCAGTCTCTGTGAAGCCATCTTGAGCTACAAGTTGTGAGTACCTCCTTTAGCAATGTTTCCTTCTCTTTGTCCATGTGAACACTGTGGTCTCTGGTTCAAGTCCCCTTCTCTTCTCTGAGGATGACATGGTTCCACAAATATGCCATCCATTCTGAGTCTTTCCTGCCACCCACCCTCACTCTAGTCTTGGTGGGTGTTTAATTGTGTGTTCTTAAAGCACAGTGGGCCTCAGTTTCCCAAAATGTCTGCACTGATCCACAGTTATCTCAGCTTCTTGGGGGCCGTAGTGGTATTGGTACCACCTGCTCCTCCCTCCAGTGCAGATAACTTCCAGCCCAGGATGTCACCCCTGCTTTTCTGCTTTTTGATACATTAAAACATGTCTAAAACAGCAAGAGCTTTATTTTTTCATGCAAGAACAACAAAGACCATCAGTCTAAAGAGAAGAAATTGTCTCTACAGAGCTGCCCAATACCAAATGGCTTCAGCATTCCTGTGTGGTTTTTAGCACCTCATGGTATTTTACCCTTACAACACTAAAAAGATGCAAGTGAGGAAAGGAAAAGGGGGAAGGGGTGGTGTGCTCATGGAAGAGGCTTGCCAAGACTGTCCTTCTGAAGGCCATGCTGGGTGCTACGTGAGCTCTGCTCACATCTGCACAGCAATGCCCCGTGAAGTACTGCTGTCTGCAGTGAGGCTTGCCACCAGCAGGGAACAACTCAGAGAGAACATGGACCCCTTTCAAATTCGGATTCTTTTCTGACATTTTATTGTAAAATATCCCATTATCCCATGAAGTTGGAAAAGCATCACAGCGAAAACCACAACAGCTGAAGTCTACAATTACTATAAGCTGCATGCGCTTTATCAGTCATTGATCCATGATCCCAGACCTCAGTAAGCAATTAATCCATCTCATTTTTGAGGGAATATATATATATATATATATATATATATATATATATAGTGCATGTTTATATGTTCTCCTTGAACATGACAGAAGCTATAATACTAACTGTAATCAAATCCAATTATGCTCTCATGTTTTAGGTCAAGGTGATATAAAGAGAAATGACCAAAAACTTAGTCTTACCCTCAGACAATATTAACAGATGTACAGCCTCGTATAACTCAAACCTCAAGATGTAGAATATTACCCCACGCTCTTCTGAGTCAATAGGAACCACAACGTCCCTGTTCTCACTTTTCCACAAAGGCTCTGTGTGTCCGTCTCGTCTCAGACCTTTAGGTAAGCGTATGTAGACAGCATGTGCCCCTGGGCCTCCGAGCTCCTCTGTGGGTTCAAGTAGAGCTGAGCTTCTACTTGTTTTGGGGTGCCAGTACTCACCTTGTTTGTTTCTGTATTTACCCTAAGAACACTTCACAGTCTCACTCATTCTCCTGTTGGGTAAAAACTGTGTGTTGTCAGACTTTACCATTATTTGAAAAAGCTACCTACCTTGACCATTCATGTATTGTCATTTGTGAGTATGTGATTCACATCTTTTAAGAAAACATCTGGTTGTGTCTACTAATTTTCTAAAAATTAGTGTTAGACTTTCTTCCCACATGGTCATCTGAATTACACTGTCACTAACAACAAGAACATGCTCTAGGCTCAAGCTTTCATATTTGAGGCTTTTTTTTGGACTTTGTAATACTGAAGTTTGGATTCTGAGCCTTGTGTTTGCTTGGCTTAGGCTGGTGCATTCATTACTGCTGAGCGTGTCTCATGCCTGGTTGTTGCAAGTTATGTTAAGAGAAGGTCTAGCTGCCTATAATGACCTCAAATTTGTCCCAGGAGCTAGAAGTACAGGTGTGAGTCAGAGTCACCTGGCTGATGTTTGAGTCTTTCTAACTTAAGTGGTTCCTGTGGCCACACAGCCCTCCTCTTCGATGAGCACTGATGCCAACCACCTTTGCGTACACTAACCGGTTCTCTCTGTCTTCTCTTTTTGTCTGAGATTGGGATTTGAACTCTTGATCTGATGCTTTTGCTCAGTGGCTGACACTGTACCACCTGAGCCATGACTCCAATCCAGCTCTCTGTCTTCTTTATAAGAACAAAGAACACTCATGACCATTTTTGTCCATGAATTAAAAAATGGTCTGTTTCATTATCAGTTTGTGGGAGTTAGTTATCCCCTCTTCAGAAATCCTTCTGGTTCACATATAAATATACTTGCATGTATTTGTATTTATATCAACAATGGACTTGAGGTATGCAGAAACAAATTTTATTTATTCATGTCAGCATATTTAAATCTGTACCATTAGGCCAATGCATGCATTGACCCTTTCTGGGAACATGTTTTGGGAAATAATTCTCTACCTGGAGCCTGGCATCTGGTCACACAGTCACTGCAAGCTCAAGCTTGGGAAACAGGTGCCGTTTCCGGGTCTGGCTTTACACACACGGAACACCTCATGTCCCCGTTGGCTACTGCTAACTGAACATGGCATGAAATAATGAATCTTATCACAAGGCTGAGTTTAGCCATTCGTGGATGTAGGCAAGACCCACACATGTCCCAGTTCACAACTGAGAAAAGTAATAAGAAAAAGGTTAGAGGAATTAGTGGTGTGGGCAGAAAAGAAGCAAAGACAAAAAGAAAAGGGTCTTCTTTGTGGGAGTCATCCTCCTGGTGTTACCTCCATGGAACAGAGGTGCTCAGTGTAAGACAGCAGTGCTGGCTTTAGCGGTCAGGAATGGCTGTGCTTCTGCCGGATGATCCGTGAGTCCTTTTATCCGGAAGCCAGAGCCTTCTCTCTGCTGGGCCATATGTGTTAAGACATGGTTCCTTCCTGTGTCCTTTGTGCTTATGTGCACAGGCTTTGATTTTATTATATTGCCAAAAAAAAAGACAAAGAAATCATAATGCCATCATTAAATAAAACCATAAAATATTAATGTGCTTATCATTTAAAATATTTTAGTCTACAATTAATTTTTAATACAATTTCAAAGCAATCACTACAACTCTGAACATTTGCTCAATCATCTGTTTGGCAAATACTGTTGGATGAGCAACCAAAGGCGGGAAAAGACTCTTCACAGACCAGCACGGTGGGCCTCTTGGGGATATGGACCGCTGTCACTCCATGGAGCGTATCTTGTAAACCCATGGGAGACGGGTCAGGAGAGGTTGAAGCTGGAAGAGATGAGGAAGGACTTGGTGCTGTGTTAGCAGTGGGAATTAGTTCTGGCGGTGTCCTTCCTTGGTGACGAAATCCCAGGCACTGTGCCACCAGGACACGCTTTCTCTTTCTAGGAAGGACAGCCACGCTGCCCGGTAACCCTGGCGGGGGTGGGGAGGGGAGGAGAGGAGAGCTTGTTCTACTGGTACCCTGAGGATGCACCCATCTTCCTGCTGCCCTCATTTCTCTTAACTCAGGGCGAAAAAGCATCATCTGTAAAAAAAAAAAAAAAAAAAAAGCAAAACAAACAAGAGCACATTATTTCTCTCTCATTTTCCTTTACTCTGTCTCAGACCAAGAGACTGAGGTAATGAAAGCATCATCTGTAAGGAAACCTTCCTATGCCTGAGTAAAACCCTCTCCCGGAGGATACAGTTTGTTATTTGAAATGCCGAGATACATAAATACATATAAAAGCCTCTCGTGGGGGAGCACCACCAGCCACCCCTCCACTGACATCTCTCCACAGCTGCACGCTGCACATTGGTTATACCACAGCATGCCTCCAATGTAGGTAAGACTTAAAGAATAGCATCACCAATATACAAAAACAACACTCCACTCAGCCTCTGCAGTGGATTGCTTGAACATATTAATATCCAGTCTGGTGTTGGTGGCTGTAATTTCAATATTCAGGAATCAGAGGCACGACAAAGGTGTGTCCAGGCCAGCCTGGGATTCATAGCAAGATCTGGTCTCAAACACAGATAAGATAAAGAAACAAAATGAAATATATAAATTTCCACCATCCATTCCAGGAATTTAGATTTTTTTATTTCAAGGATGGGTTTGATATTGATGCTTTAAGCTCCCAGAGAAAATCATTATGAAGTCAGTATTGAGAACTACTGGTCTTTAATGACCAAATTATATTTCTTTTTAATCATAGAAAAAATTCTTACTAACAACTACTCAATACTCAATGACTCCTTCCATAAAACAGCATAGGAAACACACCATAAATCATTCTGTGAGGCCATCATTAAACTAATATCTAAATTATATAAAGGACATTTAAAAACAAAATTCCAGAAAAATAACTTTTGTGAATATTGATGCAAAACCTCTCTCTATATTATATCATCATGTTCAATAATGTACAAAATAATAATATACCACAACTATCAATAGAGACTCATTGGTATGCACAGATGGCTCAACTTCAAAAAGATCTATCAATATAATTCATCATTTTACTGATGGAGACAAAAATCATTTGAGACAACCCAACATCATTCATCATTTTAAATAAACCTTCATCAAATTAAGAATACAAACTGGGTACCAGTGGCTCATGCCTGTAATCCTAGCTACTCAGGAGTTGACATCTAGGATCATGGTTCAAAGCCAGCCAGGGCTGGAAAGTACATAAAACTCTTATCTCCAATTAACCACCAGAAAACTGGAAGTGGCACTGTGGATAAAGTGGTAGAGTGCTCATCTTGAGCTGAAGAGCTGAGGAGCAGCACCAGGCCCAGAGTTCAAGCCCCATAACCAATAAATAAATAAATAAGACTACAAGGAAACCTAATAAAAAATCTATAAAATATACACAAGGGACTGGAAAAATGGTTCGGTGGTAGAGTGCTTGCCTCTCATGCATGAGGCTCTAGATTCAATTCCTCAACACCACATAAGCTGGAAGTGGGCTGTGGCTCTAGTGGTAGAGAGCTTGCCTTGAGCTGAAGAGCTGAGGGACAGCACCCAGGCCCAGAGTTCAGGCCCTATGACTGACAAAAAAAAGGTATAAGTTAACATTTTAGTTAATGGTAAGATATTGGAGACTTTTCTCCTAAGATGAGAAATAAGACCAAGATGTATCTTGGTACTAGTGCTTGCCAGTGTACAAGAGCCAGGTGTTTTTCTATATATCAAGAATAAACAATTCAAAATTTAAATTTAAATATCAGTATCATTTAGAATTATGTCACAAAAATTAAATACTTGGGCATAAATGTAATAAAATCTATGTGGGATTAGATATCAGAAATCATTAAAAAAATATTGATCATGTAGAAAGATACCTTATGTCCATAAACTATAAAAATCAATAATATTAAGGTATCGATTCTCCTCAAGTCAAATTGAAATCAAATCACATCCTTGAAATCAGAGTCAAATCCCCAGACAGCTGTTTTGTAGACATCAACACGGGTTCTGACACCGACAAGGTAAGGAATAGGAAAAACAAGGTTGATACACACTACCCAACTTCAAGACACACAGAAGATAAGATAATGAGGGTCTGATAAGAAACAAACACTGGAAGTGTGAGCCCTGAAACTGACCCACAGTTTCACAGGAAAGGCATTTGGACAAGAGACCAGAGGCGTCTCGGTTCAGAAAGACTCATCTTAAAAAAATGCTAGTACAACATTTGTATATCATCCACATGGATAAAAATGTGAAGCTGTACATCTTGAACAAAAATGAACTGGAAATGCATGAGTCTTGTAGCTAATGTAAAAGATACAGCAATGATGCTCGATGGAAACATGAGAAAAATACATGTGTGACATTGAATGTCATGAACTTAATCAGTAACAGCAACATTAAAGTACACTGAAGAAAACCATTATGAGCTGGACTTTCTTAAAATAAAAACTTCAGCTCAGGGAAAAACATTGTTTAGAGAATGAAATAGACAATCACAAAGTTAGAGAAAAATATTTGCAAAGCACATCTTCAATAATAACAAAATGCAGTAAGACCAATATCACTCAAAATAAATATAAAACAAAGTAAGCAGAGAAAAATGGTCTTTGAAACAATAAGCCACTAGCAATATAGGTCATGAAAATAGAATATATAAATTACTAAATGTATAGATGAAAGATGTAAAATAAATAAAATCAGTTCTTCTCAAGTGCTGAATAGGCTTGGAGTGTTAGTTTTCAAATTGGCTCAATACTTCAATGATGTCAGGGTACCTGGCCCATCTCTCCTAGCTTTGGAGGGCTGCCAAGCTCTAGGCATTACATCCTCAAAGAACTGTTATCATCAGCATTAAACAGGGAAGAGACTTCCTCCTCCTTGTTTTGTGCTATTGAAAGGTAATTTTCTCTGAAATTAAACTAATAGACTTACTTCTGAACACTAGTAGTCAAAATTAGGGTTAAAAGACTCCCTCCATCAAAGACTAGATGTGTGGCATGCCTTTAAAAAGTGTTTGTTCCTCTTTTAAAACTTTTCAGTGACCAACAGAAAGAACAATGGTGTTTACAATGTTTCCTGTCACCTGTCACATTCTTTTCTATCACAGGACCAAATGAATTCTGTTTTGTCAGAAGGCACTGGAGGCTCCCATTTGCAGTTGCAAAGGTACAGCTTGATATCAACCGAATCCCATTAATGCATTGATATCTGTCCTTAGGAATCAAATTTTAAAAATAAAAAGCTCTCAATCATGAATATTACCCATTAATCACTGTCGCTCATTTCTTTGTTTCACTATCCATACTTATAAAAGATGAAACTATATATTTTTTTGGAATACCTCATAATGCAAAGATTATTTCTCCTCATGTCTGAATATAATAGGTCTAACAGTAAATAAAATAAACTTCCATTCCAGAATCGTTCCAGTTGGTGGCCCTGGACTAAATATTTTTCTATGAGATGAGCCCATCTCCTCCCAGTGCTGGCAAAGGGGAAGATGCGTACCATCTTCATCTCAGTTTCCTAGGTATACTGTGTGGGAAGTTGGGAACACAGACTAGATCCCAAGGAAGAAAAGATCCTGGAAGAGAGGCAGTTGGTGGAAGTACAGATCGTACGATAAACATTGCCCAGATAGAAACGGAGGCTGAGCAGCGCGGCGGGGCCGGTCCCGGGCTCTCTGGATGGGAAGTGTGACTGGAACATATACTCTGTGTGGCTGTGCAGTGAAACAGTGGCGTGAGGGCCGGATGGAAATGCATTCTCATCCTCTGCGTGTCCTGTGGCTGTGTCCTAGACAAATCCGGGTGAAGTAAACATCCGAGGTATTTCTGAGAAAATAGCACTTGGGAAAAGAAATCCATTCCCGATGACATTCAACTCTGCTCCTGTCAAACCACACCCAATTTTAATGTTTCTTTTTCTTCTCTCGTCTTTAAATAGTTGTACAGAGGAGTTGCTAACTGACAAAGCAGTTTATGAATGCAGTGTGTCTTGATCGATGACGCCCCTTCCAGCCTTGTCACCCCGTGCCCTTATTTTTCTTAATTTTGTCGTTCATATAATGAATTGTCGGCTGCATTCTCCGCTTTCCTCGTCATTCATCTACCCCCTCCCCTTAGCCCTATCCCCTCTTTTAGACATCAGTGAAAAAACCTGCAGTCATTACAGCACAGCAATGACAACTCCTTGATGGGTGAAGGAGTCATGTGCTCTTCTTCCCCAGGACTCACTCACAGCCCACACCCTCACAAGCAAAGCCTTGGGGGGGAGGGGATGCTAAGATCCGTTCTGCGCGTGCGACACAGCTTAAGCTGAGCTGATGGTCTGGGTCATGTAGATAATGACTTCTATGGTAAAATGAGATCCATAAAGCCTAACTACAACCTATCAAAGTGAACTGCACACACATCGGCTGTCCTCAGACAATTACTATCTGCCTGGTAGAGTCTCAGCACAGTGTTCTTGCTCCACCTGGGATTATGGCAGATTTTCTGTTCCTAGCTCTCCTGGTGGGGTGGGAAGTCTGTCATCCACGCTGCCCCGACCGGACATCAGTGTTAGCAAAGAGCAAGGAGCCATGGAATGACCGCAGACACCTCATTGATCAAAGAGCACTAAGTCTTGAATTCCCAGCTGCATCACAAGCAGCTTTCTCTGTCAGACAGATTTTAACATTTCAAAATGTTTGTTCGCATCTATTTTTAATCCTGCTTTGCAGTGTTTATTAAAGAGCATCCTGTATAAATAAACTAACAGAGTAATAGGAACATCTCCAAAACTTGCAACAAAATTAACCATAAAAATGGTTGCCTGAGCAATTTCACATTGAATAAAATATTTAGTTCGCATTATGATAGTAGTCAGCAGCATCTTTTTCCTGGTCGTATACATGCACTTTTGTGGTGTTTAATAATAAACGGGCCTGGTGTGGACACTCACCCACTTTGTGTTTCTCCATCTAATACTAGTAAGAATAATGCTGAAATTGAGTGCACCGGGAACTATGGGGCAAAGCAGGTTCGGTTCTTTATGCTTTCTGTGCAATACATGGAGGAATCCTCCAGACAAACATTTGCAGGCCATTACTGCGGTTCTACAGTGAGAACCTCAAGGCGTTGCCTGATGCTCATGGACCAGCAGCGTGTGACCTCCATACCACAGGCCTGGGCTTAACCCTGCAGTCTATCGGTGGCAGCCAAGCATGGCAAAGCCAGTTTCTTTAGCCCATTTCCTTTATCACTCTCTCACTTAGAAGGATGACATTTCCGGATAATGCCAGGCAGCTGTCCGTTCATGCACTAGGCAGTGGTGTTTAGCCTTAGCTTTGAACTGTTACATTGCGTTGACAGAGATAAGGATGCTTTTTTATCAACCTCTATGGAAGTTCAAGGGGATTTCTTGTGTTGTTTCCAAACACACATGGAGAGGATCCCGATGGACTCCACATCCCCCATCGCCCCCTTATCCCCAACACCTCTCCCTTCTCATCACAATCGCTGCTCTGTTTACGCACAGGCACGTAAAGTTCTTCCCTCTCTCCATCCGCCCTCCTCATCTCTGCCAGTTCCACCCCACTCCCCCAAACAGCCTGTTTTGCTTCAGTATGATTCATTTTCCCTCCTTTGAACGTATGTGAGCTGTTTCAAGGTGTGCTCTCTTGGGTGACTTCACCTGTATTAATGTTGGCATCATAGCCAGTAAGGGCTTGGGGGGGGCGGCCTGGGTGGAGGGGGTGGCCTGGGGGAGGATGGGCTGAAGGGGCCTCCTGGGGGGGATCTGGAGGGAGAGGCGGCTACAGAGCAGACGCCAAGCCACACAGTCCCGCAGAGCCGCGCTACCTTTCCTTTTCACCTTGTGGCTAGGAGTTTCCCATGGTGCTTCCGGTTGTTTTCTGGTGACACAAACTGACTATTGTGCTCGCAGGAATTCAGCTCTTCCTCTTTTCTTCACTCCCCAAAGTGAGAGGACAGTGATGGAGATGGGCAGACACTGGTGCAGGTGTAAGAGGAAGCCAGGAAAAATGATGCCTATTGGGTGAGGGGGTGGGGGAGAGGCCCCTCTGAGCCCTTCTGTTCTGACTTGCAATCTCCAGTACCACTGTGTGTTCTGTGGGTAGAGGGACCGCTGCCCCTCACAGAGCCACCTCATCTATCTAGAATACCATCTGGATGGAAAGCGCATGGACTGAGGTCCTCCAATGCCCTGGAGAAAGGAACGGTGGGAGAGGACTGGTAACCAGACCAACTGGCTGTTCAGGAACAGGCCAATTCATCGCGCTTTCCAGAAAGTCCCGGGCAACATGTTCTCATATCTCTGCCTCACAGATTAGCACTGCCAGGTTTCATGTTTGGGGTCTCAGGCTTGAAAGGGTCAAAATCTGAGGTCCAACTCTGAAAGGCAAGGCAGAAGTTCTCTGGAAAGACAAGCTCTCCACAAACCAATCACCATTAAACCTGTGCTTTTATGCAGGGTGCAGTCAGGTAAGGGACTGCAGCTACTTTAGCTCCCTCATCTTGGAGCACAGCCATAATTAAAGACTCCACTTCTCTCTCACATGCCCAGCTCAAAGATGTGACTGGCTTGTGTCAGTAGACTGTGTCCTCCAGGACAGTAGCTATGTATTCCACCCTGCATGTGTTGGGAAGATGGTCCCCCTCACTTTGCTTGTAGGAGCTGTTTCAAAAAAGAAAGAGAAAAGGTCCATCCTACCACATCACACCAGCTCCTAGGAAGTGAAGATATGGAGTTGTAGGAAACCTGGTCAACACTGTAGATGCTGAGATGTGTATGGTTCACACTGGCAGGGAATTCACTTTGAGAGAGACTACTGCATGGGTGCCTTCTCCTTGCAGAAAAAGTCTAATGGTGTGCTTGGCCCACACCACAGGGTCATTTGTGGATTGAGAAAGAACTTGAGATGGACCGTCAGCTCAGGGCTCAATTCAGCCATGCAGCAATGGTAAGCTTGTGAGACTTCTCCAGCCAAGTTACAACATTGTCCCTGAGAAAGAGAAAAATTAAGAACCACACCAGTTTATTTTGACAGGTGTAGTAAGATGTTCTGTAAAAACACTAAATACAACTGTACAGGACTCTGACAGGGCCAACCAGCATTACTTCTAGCACTGTTGGATGGTGATGTTGGTGATGATGACGATGTTGGTGAGGAGGAGGAGGAGGAGGAGGAGGAAGAGGAGGAAGAAGAGGAGGAGGAGGAAAATGATGATTCATAAAGCACATGATTGCCTATCCAATGTGCTTCCAGGTTTCATCATAATCAATTATGAGGTATCATACTAAGGACTTCATTGTGTTGTGATGTCACAAGAACCACGGAAAAAGGAAATGGCCATGGGAGGGTAGAGGGCTGAGCACTGGTTGTCTTGTAGAAAGGGTCCCAGGATGCAGGAATGATCACACAAGCCAGGCCTTTTCAAACTTTGGTGCATCATTAGCTTCTGTCACTGAATAGTCCTGCCATCCTAGTAACACATCTGATCCCCACTGATTCTAAAGGAGCTGCTGTTGTGCCTCTTCCCTATAGACCGCGGTGCTCCTGGGTCCTGCTGTCTCCTCGCCGTGCCCCGTGAGTTACCAGCCTTCTGTCTGCAGCCTCTGTCTGGACCATGTGCTATTTGTGTTGCTTGGAAATAATCTCCCTGTTCCTGAGCTCTGGAGGACAGACACCGACGTCTGCCTGCAAGTGTTTTAATGCCACTCACTCTGCCATCTGTGTTTATTCTAGAGGACATCCTGGTCCAGGCGTAGAATTTACTCTGAAGAACTCCCTGCCTCCTAACAGGCTCATGATCACTACTACACAATCCCACTCAGATTTCTATATGCAAATGTGCATAAGGCCAAAGAGAGGAAAGAATGAGATTTCCCCCCCTGAGTCCTAGTCCCATCTGAAGCTTCAGAAAAAAAATACTTTACCAACCATAAACAAAAGACCTATAAAGAACACTGACAATTGCTATTGGTTTTTAGCAAAAATTTTAAGCTATGATCTACTCCATGAGAAAAACTAGGGAAATGCAGAATGGATTGAGTGATTGTCCAGGGGCCAGGACAGAGAGTAGGCAGGATATCCAAGCCGCTCTTGTTAGCCATGAGGTTGTGTCTCCTGAGCCACCCCCCTGCCCCCCCCCAGAGCTACTCACAGCTCTCCAGAAAATGTAGTTTGACTGGGGGTGGTTTTAGACAGGAAATCTTTCTCTTCCATAAGCTGTGGACCGTGTAGTAACCAAGTTGCAATGAGCACACATCCTTATGTCTCAAAATTATGACTGCTCAGAATAATTGTCTTCTGACAGAGCTCACAAGAACATAAAATCAAATGTCAATGCTCCCATGTGCTATGTGCTTTGAGGCCTGTGGGCTGGTGTGACCAGCAGTGACTGGGCTCCAAAAAAGTGCAGAATTCCACTACAGAGAATCATGAAGGACCTCACAAGTCAGAGCCATTGTTGTGAAGCATGGGTGTAGTGTTTAGCTAGGGACAAGAGCATTGTTGGGTAAGGACTGAAAAACATGGCAGGGGAAAAAAATCACCGTGTTCTGGAGGCCAGAGGGAAGAAATCTGTGTCAAATGGGATGCTATTTTCACAGGGGAATGATACAAGAATTGGAAACTGGATACAATTTTGAAGGTTTATAATATTCTCTTAAGAATTTCATACTTTCAGACTTTCATTGGGAAGATGGCAGAGGAGAAGCTGGAGGCTAAACAAGCTCTCGCATTGAAAGCAGTTTTAGAGTTCCAGTGAACAGTTATATGCCAGAGAATCACACCAAGTGTGCCATCAGAGGACAGAGAGTTAGGCCAGAGAGGGAAAATCCAGGCAAGGAGACAGATCTGAGCACTTGGCAGCAGCCACCGCCGCCACCGCAGCAGTGGTGGTGGCGGTGGTCGAACCCACCATACCTGAATCACAGAGAGTCCGGGACGCAGGAGCCAGACGCAGCCAGCAAGCAGATTCTACTCAACACCAGCAAGAACCGACAAGGAGCAGACATCTTCATCCTGCAGTTCGCAGACCAGAGACGACCCAGGAACCAAGACTTGGCATGAGTAAAAGCCTAACGTCCTCACTCCTTCTCAGGGAGTAGAGGAGGGAAGGCCACCCCTCCCCCCCCAGTACCCGAGATCTCCATCTTGGATACTGACAAAGCTCGGCAGAGCTGCTAGCTCCAACTCAGGCCTTAGAAGAAAACTAGAGTCATTTAGCAGGTCACAAGAACCTAACCTGACCTGCCAGACTCAGCTCCACCCAGGAAAAGTCACCCAGTTCGGTCGCCAGCCCCAGGAATGGCTTTCTTCACTGGGTTATCAGAGCCAGAGACTGCCCCTCCCTTTAGCAGCCTTGACAATCAATTGAAATTCAGTAAACATAAACCCTGAGAATGGCTCCAGGCTGGGCTCTGTGAGTTTCTCACAAACTAGCCCCTGGGAAAAGCTACTGTTTGCTGAAAGGCCTCAACTCTACCCAGAACCTAGCCTCATCACAGCATCTACAAACTTGAGGAAAAAGCCATCTCCCTCTTTTGTGATACTCAAAGCAGATCTCCCTCCCATTGAACTAACCTGGGAGGAGGATCACAAAATCCTGGGTAAAGCAGAGCATTTTTCTGCCTGTTTAAACAAACTGACTTAAGAAACCAACCAAGCCACAGGACCACAAGCAGACCAGAGACTCCAAGAGGCTGGTTATGGACACAAGGGAGATACAGGATTTTTCCCAACCCTCCCAAAAAAATCAAAGAACTTTTTTTCTTCTTTTTTTTTGTACCTTTTATAAAAAAAAATTTTTTTCTTTTCTAAAACTTTTTTTAATTTTTAATTTTTTCCTTTTTTGAAAAAAATTGTTTTCTAGTAACTTTTTTATTTTAGGGATACATATGTGTGTATGTGTTTCTTACTCTTTTTTCTTTTTTAAAACAATTTTTCTTTTTGTTTTTTGTTTAGCTCTACTGAACTTCTGATCTTTTTTCTCTCTTTCTTAACCTTTTCACCTTTTCTTCTCTTTCGTTCTTTATGTGACTTAATTGTAGTTCTGCACATCCTCAGATAAACACTTAATTGACTATTAGACCCTATCCCCCATTGTTTACACACTTAATCCACAAATTTATTACTCAATTCAAAACCTCTGAGACTTAAATTCCTTAATAGCAGTATTACCTCTTTATACCTATATAATATTTTAAGTATTTTTATTTTTAAGTTTTCACATCTCCTTTATATCCCTCCCCTTCTCTCATTATATTCATGTTCTTCTCTGAAGAATTTGTTTTCAATTCTACATAATATTTTTATTTTTTACTTTTCTATTTTTCTAGTCTCTTTTTTTTTCCCTTTCTCTTTCTTCTTTTTTTCTCTCTCTCTCTACTTTCATCCTATCCAACATATTTCCTGCTTTGAGATTAGGACTTAGTTAATTTAACTCTCCCTGTGCCTTCCCACATCACTCTATTCCTATTTTTTACCCACATCTCTCCCTAACCCTAATAATTTCTGTTTTTCCAAATTCTTTGCAGTTCATAGCCCATGAATATATAGTTATTTGATGTTGAATAGATATATCTGTTGAACTAGATTGTATCTGCAGATTATTGACTATGCAAATTCAAACTTTGGTTGATGCTTGCCTTAAAATAATGTTCCAGCACAAAACTGGTGTTATTTTCATCCCAAATGGGCAGAGTAAGCCGGAAAAACACAAGAAAAATGGCAAGTCCGGTATCTCAACTCCCACTCATGATAATAGGGGAGAGAACAGATAATGAATAATCCAGAGGAGAGTTCCCAAATAGCTCTACAAACACTACTGGCAAACATGATAAATGAAACGATTGAAAACATACAAAGGACTCTGTATGAGCATGATAGGGAGAGAGAGGAGGCAAACAAAAGGTCAATGCAGGAAAAGATTGAAAACCTACAAAGGACTCTGTATGAGCGTGATAGGGAGAGAGAGGAGGCAATCCAAAGGTTTATACAGGAATATCATGAGTGTGAGGAAGCTACTCAAAAACTGATACAGGATTTGCGTGAGCAGCTTGAGAATACTCAAAGAATACTCAAAGGCAGGAATGGCGTGAACAGGCTGAGAACACTCAAAGAGAACTACAGGAATGGCATGAATGGGAGGAAGCTAAGCAAAGAGTAATACAGGAATTGAGAGAGCAGGATGAGAATACACAAAGATCACTAAAGGCATTCATGGGATCCATTAACAAAGAGCTGAAGGAAGTTAGGGAGACCACAAAGGGAATGCTGAATGGAACCCAACAGAAGGAATGGGAGTAAAAGAAAACCATAACCAATCAACTAAGTGATTTGAGAATAAACACTGAACACCAAATTAAGGAAGTAAAGAAGTTCATACAAGATCTAAAACAAAGCTTCAACAAAGAATTTGAAGCCATCAAAGCCGATCAATTAGAAGGAAAAGAAATAAAAAACAAAGTAGAAAGTCTTGACAGCAGGTTAGACCATGCAGAAGATCAAATCTCAGGGATTGAAGACAGCCTAGATATTATAGAGAAAGAACATACAAACATCCAAGACAAGTCCAAGAAATATGATAGATCTATCCAACACTTGGAAGACACAATCAGAAGGCCTAATCTAAGGATAATGGGTGTAGAGGAGCACCTAGAAACAGAAGTAAATGGTCTAGGAAATTTGTTTAA
Source organism: Dipodomys spectabilis (assembly GCF_019054845.1). Lineage (NCBI taxonomy): Eukaryota > Metazoa > Chordata > Mammalia > Rodentia > Heteromyidae > Dipodomys > Dipodomys spectabilis. The sequence continues at coordinate 1,023,617 of NW_024870743.1, read as the reverse complement.
CAGGATCCTAGCAGAGAACTTCCCAAACATGCAAAAAGAGAGGCCTATTCAGGTACAAGAAGCTTTTAGAACTCCAAATAGACCAGACTAGAATAGGACATCCCACCAGCACATTATAATCCACACAGGATCAACTCAGGCCAAGGAAAAGATCCTTAAAGCTGTCAAGGAGAAAAGATTAATCACCTATAAAGGGAAACCAATTAGAATCACCTCAGATTTCTCAGCAGAGACAATCAAAGCAAGAAGAGCCTGGAATGATGTATGCCATGCCCTAAAAACAAACAACTATCAACCAAGAACACTGTACCCAGCTAAACTCTTCTTCATAACTGAAGGCCAAATAAAAATCTTCCATAGCAAAGAAAAATTGAAACAATACATTTCCACCAAACCAGCCCTACAAAAGATTTTTAAAGATGTCCTACACATAGAAAACCAACAACACCACAATAAAGGCCAAGAAACTGCACTGAAACTGAGAATCCAAGAACCATAGGAAGAACCCAGTTTTCACAGCCCCCCAAGAAAGTGGGTAACATGGCAGGAACTCCCAAATACCTCTCAGTCCTATCTATCAACATTAATGGACTTAACTCTCCAATTAAGCGACATAGACTGTTTAGTTGGATTAAAAAAAAGATCCTTCTATCTGCTGCCTTCAGGAGTCACATCTTGCCCGAAAAAACAAACACATTTTCAACGTTAAAGGCTAGAACAAAATCTACCAACCAAACGGCCCCCATAAACAATCCTAATATCAGATAAAATAGATTTCAAATTAAAATTCATGAGAAGAGATAAAGAAGGTCGCTTCATACTAATTAAGGGATCTCTCCTTCAGGAGGATATTACAATTCTACATATCTATTCACCAAATAACGGAGCACCCAAATTTATTCAAGAAACACTACTTTCCCTCATATCCCACATAGATCCAAAGACATTAATTGTTGGGGATTTTAACATACCACTCTCCCCACTAGATAGATCAACTCAGCAAAAACTCAACAGAGAAACCGCAGATCTAAACAGCTGCATAGATTAACTAGATTTAACAGACATCTACCAAATATTTCACCCACCAGCATCAGAATACACTTTTTTCTCAGCAGCATATGGAACATTTTCTAAAATAGACCACATTTTAGGCCACAAAGCAAACTTGTCCAAATTCAGAAACATTGAAGTTATACCTTGCATTCTCTCTGACCACAAGGGAATAAAATTAGGACTCAACACCAAAAGCCACCAAAGAAAGTCTGGTAACACATGGAGGCTGAACAACACACTGCTGAATCATGAGTGGGTCATGGAAGAGATTAGAAAGGAAATTCAAATGTTCATGCTATTCAACAAAAATGAACACACAAATTACCAGCTCCTCTGGGACACAGCAAAGGCAGTACTCAGAGGCAAATTTATAGCTCTGAGCTCCTACATCAACAAATTGGAGAGATCTGACACCAACAATTTAATGAGACATCTGAGCCTCCTTGAAAAAGAGCAGCAAGATAAACCCCAATCCAGTAGATGGAAAGAAATAATTAAAATTAAATCAGAATTAAATGAATTAGAATCCAAAAAAACTATAGAAAGAACGAACAAAACAAAGAGCTGGTTCTTCAAAAAAAATTAACAAAATTGACAGACCCTTAGCAAATCTTATCAGAAAAAGAAGAGAACACACCTAAATAAATAAACTCAGAGATGAGAATGGAAACATCATCACGGAAACAACCAAGATTCAGAACATTATAAGGGAATACTTCTCAAAACTTTATGCTAATAAGTTTGAGAACTTGGCAGAAATGGACCTTTTCCTAGCAAATATTGACTTGCCAAAACTAAACCAAGATGAGTTAAACCATCTTAACAGGCCCATATCAAGCATTGAAATAGAAACAGCAATAAGAGACCTCCCAGCTAAGAAAAGCCCAGGACCAGATAGTTTTACAGCGGAATTCTACAAGATCTTCAAAGCTGAGCTCACACCAATACTCCTCCAACTCTTCAATGAAATTGAAAGAGAAAGTTCACTACCAAACTCATTCTATGAAGCCATCATAACCCTCATCCCAAAACCAGGCAGGGACTCATCAAAGAAAGAGAACTATAGACCCATTTCTTTGAAGAACATTGATGCAAAAATTCTCAACAAAATTTTGGCCAATCAACTTCAACAATTCATCCAAAAAATCATACACCATGATCAAACAGTATTCATTTCAAGGATGCAAAGCTGGTTCAATATACGCAAATCAATTAATATTATTCATCACATCAACAGGAGCAAGGATAAGAACCACATGGTTATCTCAATATGCAGAAAAAGCATTCAACAAGATCCAACAGCCCTTTATGATGAAGGTTTTAGAAAAATTAGGAATCCATGGAACATTCCTCAATACAATAAAGGCTCTATATGATAAACCTACAGCCAGCATTATACTTAATGGTGAAAAACTAAAGCCATTTCCTCTTAACTCAGGAACAAGACAAGGATGTCCACTCTCTCCACTTCTCTTCAATCTAGTATTAGAATGCCTAGCTACAGCAATAAGAAAAGATGCAAACATAAAGGGGATGCAAATAGGGAAAGAAGAAATAAAACTCTCCCTCTTTGCAGATGACATGCTCTTGTATTTAAAGAATCCCATAGACTCCACTCCCAAATTACTCAAGCTGATTCAAAACTTTGGCAAAGTAGCAGGTTATAAAATTAACCCCCAAAAATCAATGGCTTTTCTGTATGCCAACAATGAGAAAAGTGTGGCTGAAATTAGAAAAGCAACTCCATTTGTAATAGCCCCACAAAAAATAAAATACCTAGGAATTAACTTAACTAAAGAAGTGAAGGACCTCTATGATGAAAACTTTAAAAACTTGAAAAAGGAAATCAAAACAGAACTTAGAAAATGGCAGAAATTCCCATGCTCCTGGATTGGAAAGATTAACATCGTGAAAATGGCAATACTTCCCAAGGCTATCTACAAATTCAATGAGATACCTATCAAAATTACAACGTCATTCTTCAAAGAAATAGAAGAGGCAATCCAAAAATTCATATGGAACAATAAAAGACCCCGAATAGCAAAAATGCTCCTCAACGGAAAGAACACTGCTGGAGGAATACCAATACCAAATTTCAAACTCTACTACAAAGCCATAGTAATCAGAACAGCTTGGTACTGGCACAAGAACAGACCTCAGGACCAATGGAATAGTGTTGAAAACCCAGAAATGAACCTATAGACCTATAGCCATCTAATCTTCTATAAGGGAGCTAAAAAAATAGAATGGAAGAAAGACAGCCTCTTCAGTAAATGGAGCTGGCAAAATTGGTTAACTACTTGTAGAAAACTAAAGCTAGATCCTTATATATCACTCTGCACCAGAATCAACTCCAAATGGATCTCAAAGCAAACACTCTGAAAACATTACATGATGGAATAGGAGAAACCCTAGGTCTCCTTGGCTCAGGCCGAAATTTTCTTAATAGAGACCCAGAAACACAACACATCAAAGAAAGGTTGGACAAATGGGATTGCATGAAGTTGCAGAGCTTCTGCATGGCAAAGGACATAGCTAGCAAGATCAATAGAAAGCCCACAGATTGGGAGAAGATCTTCACTAGCCATACAACGGACAGGGGTCTCATATCTAAAATATACTTGGAACTCAAAAAATTAAATCTCCCAACAACAAATCCTCAAAGAAACAACTGCCCAATAAATAAGTGGGCCAAAGACTTAAAGAGAAACTTCTCTGAAAAAGAAAGAAGGATGGCCAATAGACACATGAAGAAATGCTCCACCTCCCTAGCCATAAAAGAAATGCAAATCAAAACAACATTGAGATACCACCTCACCCCAGTTAGAATGGCAAAAATCAAGAACTCTAACAACAACAGATGCTGGAGGGGATGTGGACAGAAGTGGGAGTGTAAACTTGTTCAACCACTTTGGAAAGCAGTATGGAGGTTCCTCAAAAGACTTCACATAGAGCTCCCCTATGACCCAGCAATCCCAGTTTTGGGAATTTACCCAAATGTTTACAAACAAGACCACACTAAAGCTACCAGCACAACTATGTTTAGTGCAGCATTATTTACCATAGCTAAGACATGGAACCAACCCAGATGCCCCTCAGTAGATGAATGGATCAAGAAAATGTGGGATAAAGGCTATCTACAAATTCAACGCAATACCTATCAAAATTCCAACCTCATTCTTCAAGGAAATAGAAGAGGCAATCCAAAAATTCATATGGAACAATAAAAGACCCCGAATAGAAAAAACGCTCCTCAACGGAAAGAACACTGCTGGAGGAATATCAATACCAAATTTCAAACTCTACTATAAAGCCATAGTAATCAAAACAGCTTGGTATTGGCATAAGAACAGACCTCAGGACCAATGGAATAGAATTGAAAACCCAGAAATGAACCTACAGACCTATAGCCATCTAATCTTCGATAAGGGAGCTAAAACAATAGAATGGAAGAAAGACAACCTCTTCAGTAAATGGTGCTGGCAAAATTGGTTAACTACATGTAGAAAACTTAAGCTAGATCCTTATATATCACCCTGCACCAGAATCAACTCCAAATGGATCAAAGACCTTGAACTCAAAGCAGACACTCTGAAAACATTACAGGATGGAATAGGAGAAACCCTAGGTCTCCTTGGCTCAGGCCGAAATTTTCTGAATAGAGACCCGGAAACACAACAAATCAAAGAAAGGTTGGACAAATGGGATTGCATAAAGTTGCAGAGCTTCTGCAGGGCAAATGACATAGCTAGCAAGATCAATAGAAAGCCCACGGATTGGGAGAAGATCTTTACTAGCCATACAACGGATAAGGGTCTCATATCTAAAATATACTTGGAACTCAAAAAATTAAACCCCCCAACAACAAATCCTCAAAGAAACAACTGCCCAATAAATAAGTGGGCGAAAGACTTAAAGAGAAACTTCTCTGAAGAAGAAAGAAGGATGGCCAATAGACACATGAAGAAATGTTCAACATCCCTAGCCATAAAAGAAATGCAAATCAAAACAACATTGAGATATCACCTCACTCCAGTTAGAACGGCAAAAATCAAGAACTCTAACAACAACAGATGCTGGAGGGGATGTGGACAGAAAGGAACCTTACTTCATTGTTGGTGGGAATGTAAACTTGTTCAACCACTTTGGAAAGCAGTATGGAGGTTCCTCAAAAGACTTCACATAGAGCTCCCCTATGACCCAGCAATCCCACTTTTGGGCATTTACCCTAATGTTTACAAACAAGACCACACTAAAGCTACCAGCACAACTATGTTTAGTGCAGCATTATTTACCATAGCTAAGATATGGAACCAACCCAGATGCCCCTCAGTAGATGAATGGATCAAGAAAATGTGGTATATATACACAATGGAATTCTATGCCTCCATCAGAAAGAATGACATTGCCCCATTTGTTAGGAAATGGAAAAACTTGGGAAAAATTATATTAAGTGAAGTAAGCCAGGCCCAAAGAAACGTAGGTCCCATGGTTTCCCTTATTTGTAATATCTAGTATATGTATGAGTCAAGCGGAAAAGGTCAGATAATGTGATGTCAGGAAAATGAACCCTTAGATGTGTATTTTAATGTTTTTTTTCTTTCATGCATGTGTTTCTAACACATTTATAAGATTATCTCTTTGTTGCTTTGTATGTCCCTCCCCCACAGTATAACCCCTGCTTTCACTATATTTGATGTCAGTATAACTTGTGGAGGAGATGGGGAAAAACCAGTTGTTTAAGGATACAGGTGGACCTGTTGCAACAATGAGAAGTACAAGTTGTCATGTCCAAAACGAGCTTTACAAAGTTGGTGGGGGGGGGGGGGGAAGGAGAAGGATTGGGATTAGGGGGGGAGGGGGGAGGCTGGGAAGGGATGTGAAGGATAAACAAAGGAGGAGGCTGCAATGCTTGGTAAGAAATGTACGCATTATCCTGCCCATGTAACTGTAACTCCTCTGTACAGTATGTTCACAAATAAAATTAAATTAAATTAAAAAAAAAAAAAAAGAAAATGTGGGATACATACACAATGGAATTCTATGCCTCCATCAGAAAGAATGACATTGCCCCATTTGTTAGGAAATGGAAAGGTTTAGAAAAAATTATATTAAGTGAAGTAAGCCAAGCCCAAAGAAACATAGGTCACATGGTTTCCCTTATTTGCAGTATCTAGTATATGTATGAGTCAAGCAGAAAAGGTCAGATAATGTGATGTTAGGAAAATGAACCCTTAGATATGTATTTAAATGTTTTTTTTCTTTCATACATTTGTTTCTAACTCACTTATAAGATTATTTCTTTGTTGCTTTGTATGTCCCTCTCCCACAGTATAACCTCTGCTTTCACTATTTTTGATGTCAGTATAATTTGTGGAGGAGAAGGGGAAAAACAAGTCGTTTAATGTGATGTCAGGAAAATGAACCCTTAGATATGTATTTTAATGTTTTTTTCTGTCATGCATGTGTTTCTAACGCATTTATAAGATTATCTCTTTGTTGCTTTGTATGTCCCTCCCCCACAGTATAACCCCTGCTTTCACTATATTTGATGTCAGTATAACTTGTGGAGGAGATGGGGAAAAACCAGTTGTTTAAGGATACAGGTGGACCTGTTGCAACAATGAGGAGTACAAGTTGTCATGTCCAAAACGAGCTTTACAATGTCAGTGCGGGGGGGGGGGGGGGGGGAACAGAAGGATTGGGATTGGGGGGAGGAGGGAGGCTGGGAAGGGAGGTGAAGGGTAAACCAAAGGAGGAGGCTGCAATGCTTGGTAAGAAATGTACGCATTATCCTGCCCATGTAATTGAAACCCCTCTGTACAGTATGTTCACAAATAAAATTAAATTTAAAAAAAAAAAGGATACAGGTGGACCCGTTGCAACAATGAGAAGTACAAGTCTTTATGTCGAAAATGAACTTTACAACTTTGGTGGTGGGGGGGGAGGATTGGAGGGGGCGGGGGGATGCTGGGAAGGGATGGGAAGGGTAAACAAAGGAAGAGGCTACAATGCTTGATAAGAAATGTACTCATTATCTTGCCCATGTAATTGTAACCTCTCTGTACAGTATGTTCACAATAAAAAAATAAAATTATTAAAAAAGAAAAAAAGAATTTCATACTTTATCCTCTGCACACAAGGAAACAGAAGAAACACAAATGTGCAGAGTGGAACGTGTTGGGGTTCTTTAGGAGGGTAACTTTCACAACTAGAGGAAGACAGCTCTAAGAACAGTTGGCAAGTTTTATAATAGGTGGAAAAATAGGAACTTCAAGTCATAAACAGAAAAAGTGCATCTTGCAATTCAGCCTTTAAAAATGACCAGATGACATGAGCATGAAAGGCAAGAGTAGCTCTTTGGAACAAGTTACATTAGACTTCCACAGTCGGGGGTGAGTGTCGTGCGCCTCGACGCTGACCTAGGAAGTGAGAGCCTTTGGATTTTGAAGCATATGGTGGCACAGTTTGGCACATGCTTTTATTAATTTCTCTTCTGGACAGAGGTAGAGGTAACGCTGTAAGCCAGTGCATCTAGTTACACAGCTAGCATGCTCAGGGCTGGGCGGCTCTGCTGTGTTCAGACCAGAAGGGCGCAGAGGAAGCTGGTCCGCTGTCCACAGTTGTTTGACGGCTAAACCACTGAAGGTGGATACAGTCGCCGCTGGTCACTGCAGCTCCAGGAAGCTTGGACAGGAACTTCATCTCACTTCCCGGGAATGACAGGAATGCCAAGGGAAAGGGTAGGCCGAGGGTGCCTCCACATGTTCAAATTTTGCTAAAAGACATCGATAACCTTCATTTTGTAAATGAAAAAGAGATTTCTTTTTTCTTAGCATGGGGGGCTGAGAACGAGGGGATCACTGTGTGAGGCCAGACAGACAGGAAAGTTCTCAAGACTCTTCCTTGCTGGGTTTGTCCAGCAGATGGCATGATGGCAAATGAAGAACAACTCAGGAAACAATATCCACAACACCAAGGCTTATGACCATATTGCCCATCAGAGTGAGGACAGTTGAATCAAGAGATTTGACTAACATGAAGGCTGTCCTCTCTCCTCCACTTATAACAGGCCCATCTGTGCTTGGGGCAGCGATGGTGACAGGGCTCTTTCCAAGGGGAAGCTCACAGGACATGGAGGAGCAGAAGACAAGCACACACAGGCACGTCAAACAAGGTCCTGCATGTTTACTCACACTCAAGATAAGCAACCATGCAACCATCAGCTTCGTGATGGTGCCTGGCCTTCTCCATACACACGGTCCACTCATACTTCCCGAGCCCACTCATAGCTCCCATTTTCCACACCTCCTAGTCCTAGCTGGGAGCAGTGGCATGTGTCTGACCTTCCAAGCTACGGGAGAGGCTTGGGACAGGACTCCAAGCCCAGCCAGCCTGGGCAGAAACATCTGAGAGATTCCATCTCCAGGGAGAGAAGCCACACACAGCAGCTCACACCTGTGATCTCTGTGGTGAGGCAAAGACTAAAACCTGAAGTGGGTAGATCGTGACTCATATGTACCACACAGGAAGACGGGTACAGGGCCAAGATGCCACCTCCAAAATAACCAGCGAGTGAACAGACTGGACACTTGGCCCAAGTAGTGGAGCACCAGAGCAAGTGAGCCCAGTGAGCTTGAGACCTTGAGTTCAAATGCCTTTGGCACAGGCAGAGAAAGAAAACACACTGTCTTCCAGATATTCCTGATTGCATTCTTTTAAAATCTTGTCAGCGTTGGGAACCATTTACATAAGATTAAAATTAAATTTCCCCACTGTGTTTATGAAATTGGTGGCATAGTCCTATCTAAACACTTGAATTTATTACTAAATCCCCCTGCAGACAACCAAATCGGAGGCACTTGGCTGAGCACATAGACTCTTAGGTGCTGTCGCACCAAGCCTGCGGCTGCACCGGACTCGAGCGTCTTCACCCAGGAGAGAGGCTCCCACGTGGGCAGAGCTGGAATCTGCCCTCTGTGCCCAGCTCTCCTCCAAGCCCCCGGACTGGCGTGCGTACGCCAGGCTGTCACTCGACACCAAGCAGCTGTGCATTCCACAAAGCTCCTTTCCCTTCACAGGAGCGCGAAGCAGCCTTCATTCAGAAGAGACCTTGGGGATCGCCTGGGAGTTTGTCTCCCAGCTGTGGGCACTGACACAGGAGATGGTTGGTAGAACCCCTACTGATCATGTGGCTGTACAGAGTGGCAGGGGGTTGTTTTTAAATCACAGGTCTCTGCTGGCTGGCAAGTTGTAAGGAAACCACTGCAAAGCAGTTGAAGAACTCGGTGTGTAGATCTGAGTTGCTCCCTCAAAACTAGTGTTCAACTTGGTCCCAGTACAACAGTAGTGAAGTGACGGGGCCGTTCCCACGCAGGTGCTGTGCAGAAGCACAGAGAAGGCTCCTTACCGTGAGAGCAGGTTGCTAGGAAGCCCAGTTGGACATCCTGGCTTCCTCCAGCTTCCTCCCTCACCTGCCTCCCCTCACACCATCTTGTTAGGCAGGGCCCCCAAGGCAGCCCAGGCACTGGGCCTGGAGCTCACATCCCCTCAGAGAAGAGTAACTGGTGAGTGCAATAGCTTCAAGGTAAAAATCCCTGTGGCTATCTGCTTTGGTTTATACCTTGAATCATGCTTACCGTGCAATGACTGTACAAACATAGCATCATCTACTGTGACTGAAAAGAGAAAAAAAAGTTCATTCACCATTTTTCTGTGAATTTTATACACAGTCTGGTTTCATGCTATCCTGCTCTATCTTAACTTCTAGTTTTTAATAAATGTCAAAACTGCCGATTTCCATGCTGATAGAGTCTAAGATGGCACTCGGTGATACAGCTCCCCTGAAGAAAGGTTTGCTTTGGCTCCGGGGTTGAGGGTTCGTGGACAGTCACTGGGCTCTGCTGTGCTGGAGCCAAGGCAGGAAGCACAGAGCACCGTGGTGGGAGCTTACGCCTGGCAGCCAGGCAGGGCCTGATGTCCCAATGTCCCTTCCAGACCAAGCCCCAAAGACCTAACTCCCTTCCAGTAGCTCCCCATCCTGAAAATTCTGCTTCTCCTCTAGCATAAGCAGGCCCTTGAGGGACAATCAAGATTCAAACTACAGCACCTCCTTGACCTTCAACACGCATAGAAAACAGTTTAACTTATCAGCTTCAAAGTGACCTTGTAAAACAGTTATGATATGTCCCAACTGAAAATGCCAAACTCGGAGAATGTGATTACTTGTCTGGAGATTATTGATTATTAATTAATGGTGAAGTGAACATTCAAAATTCACCTCCTAAATGATTAAGTCTTTGCTCTGGCTTAGAGAGCTACAATTTAATCCACATTATCATGATGTACAATTATTTTATACAGTACATGTTATATTTGAAAGTATCTAATAAAATTGTAACTAAGTATAAATCAATATAAAAACAGTCCCCATGTCTTTACATTAATAATCTATTGACATAGATTGTGGCCTAAAAAACTGTTTCAATCATAAATAGGTATGAAACCAAATATTGTGCTCTTTTAGCATATGGAAAAAAAGGCTGGATAACAAACAACAGAATTTAGTTCATCAGAGATGAAATTAATCTCAAGGTAACAGAACACAAATTTATATAGAAAAACACAAATTAAGGTCGAACTCATTAGTTTTTCTGAGTCCCGTTGTGTACTAAGCATTTAGGTTCACTGAGCAAATGGCTGATGGAACATCAGGTATTTTCAATATGACAGAATATAGAAAATAGATTCAACTGACTTTAACTGTAGACTTGTTGTACAGAACAACACTGTAACGTGCATGGGTTTTTTTCCACTAGATATTAGGGAGGAACCTGATCAGGGAAAAGAAAGGTCACATAGCTATTATATCAAAGCAATTAGAACCTTGATGTTGGGTGCAAGTCAGAGGTCAGCTATCTTTCTGCAAACTATCAAGTACCTGAAGAAAGTATTTGTAACTCTGGTGCATGGGTTTGTTAACGTACAGAAAGAAATGTGTATTACTGTAATAAAAATTGTCAGGCCAAGCCAGGCTCACGCCTGTAATATAGCTACTCAGGAAGTTGACATCTGAGAATCAGTTCAAAGCCAGCCCAGGCAGGAAAGTCCATAAGACTCTTATCTCCAATTAACCACCAGAAAACTGGAAGTAGCACTGTGGCTCAAGTGGTAGAGCACTAGCCTTGAGCTGAAGAGCTGAAGGACAGTGCCCAGGCCCAGAGTTCAAGCCCCTTGACTGGCCAAAAAAAAAAGATTGTCAGGCTAAATTGATCAGAGCCTGATAGAACATAATCCATAATCATGTTACTTTCAAAGGCTGGGACATCTAACCTAAAAAGGCCAGGAAAAAAATGTGCATTTCTAGTGATACTGAAATTGGGAGAGTGAAGTAAGAAACGAATCTCTGAATGACTCCCAGACCTGGGGATTTCTCATCAACAGAGCAAACTTTGCGTAAATCAGACGTCACTGCGTGTGGCTTGACTGGCGATGTGTTCATGACATTCCTCTCCACTAAGGCTTCACTATGGGATTACCTGGGCCCAGCCCCTAATTCTTGAATTATTGTCTGCTTTCCAGGTTTTACATTTCAGGAACAAGTGACAGGAGGCAGTAGTGAAGTAACAAGTTCCTACCTCGACACATGATGTCTTGATTCCAGCAGAATGTCAAGAGCAGGTAGGAACTCGAGTGGATCGATCGCACCACACCCGTCACAAAGACGGCTCTGCAGGAGCTGCGGCATGGCTTTTAAGCTTCTCTGTGTGTCGGGAAGAGAAGGTGAGACCTCTGTGTACACTCACACACAGCATCCACGGTGCTGTCTCTGTGCAACCGTCAGTGACCACCTGACTTTTTGGTGGCTTCCACAGCTCCCGTGGTCTTTCCCCAGGTGTCGGGGGTGGCGGGGTGGGGGGTCCCTGGGCATAGCAGCTCTGCTTCTCTGGGCCTGCGAAGTCTCCTGTGCCACTCTCTGTGATCGTGATCGCGCTGCTCTCTGGCTGGCTGTCTGAGGTTCCATGGCTTCCCTCCTGTGTACCACCTACCCACAGCACAGCAGCTTTCCTACAGCGGCAAGGATGCTGGCCCTGGCTGGCTCTGCCCCCAGCAGCACCCACTCCATCTCAGCTGAAGTTCAAGGCCATTGCCTCATAGAATCAGAGCCTATCTCAAGAATTCCCTCATCCGCCTGGTTAAGATCTGGGTCAACTGATTCAAGTAACTTTGAGCAATTTTCAAATCAGCACCCAGCGGTCTTCACAAGCCCTGCAGGGGATGTGTGAAACGCCTTCTATTTTTGTAGACTTTCTGAAGTTTAGCCTAAGGAAAAAAGGGGAAATCCCAAAATTTTAACTGATTAATATTTTCACTGAAAAAACCCCTTAAAAGTGAATATATTTCCTTGATGGTTAAGTATAAAAATATAAATATATGTGTACATATGCATTTATCCATATAATCATAGAGAAACTTGGAAATTTATTAAATAGTTCAAACTATATCGGTGCATCAAACTTCTAAGGCTCCAACTTATCTTTGTAAATCTTTGTGACATCACTTCTTTATAAACTAGTTTCAAAATCATTCCCCCCCCCCACCCTGCCTTGAATCTGTGAAAAGCAACTAAAATGTTATCTGTCTAAGGAAATAACATTTTCAACAAATGTTAGAATATAAAATTGTGCCTGATGTTCCATAACAGAGAGTTTTCAAATTAATCTCTGTGGGGAAAAATGTAATTTGCAAAGGAAGAATAAAAATATGTACATGAATCATTGATATTTGGTTACATAATCTGTTAGCAAAACTTCTGTCTGTTTAAGCAGAAATGCTGTTTGTCAGTTGCAGGCTGATGGAACACACACCCAGCACTGAAAGAATGACCCATGTCTTATATTTTTCTCCCAACAATCATCAGATACTATATAATACAGGCATTCTAAGTGATAGGAGATATTTCATCCCCAAGATTCCTTCTGTTCCTTATGTAATTATTTTCAAATATGTTTTATTATGAAAAATACTGTACAGAGGGGTTACAGTTATATGAGCAAAGTAATGAGTACATTTCTGATCAAGCATTGTTGCCTCCTCCTTTGTTTTTCCCTACCATCCCTTCCCTCATGTAATTGTTTACCTGTGATTCTGGTACCAACAATATGAAGAGTAGAAATGGACCTCCTCGGGTTCTGAGAAAATCCAACAAGACTAATTCAGGCTGACAAAGCAACATCTCTGTTTTATTAAAACATGTTAAGTGTTTTAAGGAAAGTGTTTTTTAATCCATAAAATCACCACCATTTTAGTTAGTCCTCACTGAACATCTATGCCCATGCCAGCAGCTCTGCTTTCTACCCATGATCACATGACTGCCCTTTGACCTCCTGCAATGTCTCCCCCACCCCCACCCCAGCCAGCGAGCTGTGTGCCAAACCACAGAGAACTGAAGACAGCACCCTAAGGAAACACTGCTTCAATGCAATGCCTATGCATGTCTTAAAGATCTTCTCCACGTGAATAAAAAACTCGTCATTTCCATTCTGCTCCATCAACTCCCCATTCTTGCTGGGTCTTGATCAACAACACAACCACTTATTCTGACCGTGGGGAATGGCACCTGGGGGGAACGGTGACTTGGGAACGGTGGAGCTGTGTCCTGAGCTGGCTGGGGAGTTGTAAACACTCAGGTGAGAAGCGTGCGTGCGTGCGTGCGTGTGCGTCCACACAACCAGGAGAGGGAATGTGAGAGCGGGAAGCTCGGGTTGTCGCACAGGCCTCCTCTCTCTGAACGCATCATCCCTCTTTGCCAGCCAGGAGCTCTGTGTGAGGCGCGGGCGGCAGAGCCTGCAGGAATGCGCTCTCCCTGGCAGAACTGCATCACCGCGATCACCGGCAGGGTGCCCAGGCCATGGCCCGTGCATCCACAAAGGAGAGGAAGAGGCCTCGGGGCAAGAGGAGCAGAGGAGCTCAGGTTGGAGGCCTCTCCACACCCAGCAGAGCGGCTCCCCAGGTGGTCAGGACTCTGACCAGGCCTTGGGGAGTCATTTTTTTTAGCTACAGGCCCCAGCTGTTCTACTGCAAATCTGAGCCTGAAAAATTCTTCTCCCCCTACAAGTCAGAGTCCACACACACTCCCAAACTTGACACCTCAGATACAGAGCCAAGGAGGAGACATGGCTCCGTGACTCCAGCTTGCCTGGAGTGGGTGCTGTTCCTGAAATGCTCTGTGCTCCTTCCTGCCGGATGTGTGTGCTCACACTGTTTCCAGCCTGGATTGTCTTCCACTCTCTGGTCTCTCAGCCTGAGCACCCAAACGCCAAACCCAATGCCAGCCTCACCGCTAGCTTTGATGTGGACTGGCCTTGCTCATTTGTGCTATTTATTTTCACGCTTTTCTGAGGTACTGGTGTTAGTACTTACGCTTAGTACCCATTTAGAAGACATTTTCTTAGAATGATTATAATTATCCATCCAGTGTGAATGCTGCCCCTGAACATGACAGTGGTGTAATGATATGAATTCCTGCTTTTGTGCGTTTAATCAAGATGCCCCAAAATGCCTGAAATGTCTGCGGGCTTAGTTTTGAGTGGTCTTCTTTCTGTATTGCGGGCCTTTGCACATTGTTTCCATCACTGTCAGTCCAAAGTCACCAAAAGTCATCTCCCTAAGATGAAGTATTGATGTTCTCAGAAGTTCCACCAGGAACTAATTACCCAGATTCCTCAGCAAGAAACAGGCATCTGCTTTATTTTGTTTCCAGTTTTTTTCTTCAGAATGTTGGCTTCCTGCTTCCTTTCTCCTCCCTGTGTACCCTTCTCAGGAATTTTAAAGTATTTAATTCTTTACTAAGAAGGAATGAAGGAAGGAAGGAAGGAAGGAAGGAAGGAAGGAAGGAAGGAAGGAAGGAAGGAAGGAAGGAAGGAAGGAAGGAAGGAAGGAAGGAAGGAAGGAGACAGATGCGGAGAGAGAGAAAGTCTCACGCATGTTTTTACTTCCAGACTTTTACAGAACAACATTTCAGCACGTTCAGAACTGCAGTATTTTAAGATTTGTCTCTAGAAGATAAGTATGGTTATGAAGAAAATATTATTTAAATACCTAGTTCACTTTTCTTAGTTATCCTTGGTTTCTAGTTTTCCTCTCTTTCCTTAGTACATCCTCACCTAAGTATTTTTAATCAGTAGCCGCTAACTCTAGTAGTAAATCTTCTAGTCATAAAGGTTATTTTTATTATTAGCATGGCAATTGGCAACCAGATCATGGTATCTATACAACAAAGTAAATGTCGCATAAGGAGTTTCTGAGAGCTCTCCCACAGTATCCTCCTTGTGTGTGTGTGTGTGTGTGTGTGTGTGTGTGTGTGTATGCGCGCACATGTGCACTCACCTTTAGGCCTACAACATTCACACTCAACAAATCCATTCACATGTGCATGTGTATTTCTTGAGAATTCTCTCAGTTGCTATCAGCTGTATCCATTGGATGTGTGACTTTAGAACTGAGACTTCAGCCAAACAACAATGCTAGCTTATCACATGTGGAGCCAGAAAGCCACAATTTTATTTCACACAAATGGAGCCTTAAAATTGGTCTGGAATTTGCAAATGTCAGGCTGATGTTAATAACAGCAAACAGACTTCAGGCCCCGCCTCCTCCTTCAATCCCAGCGCTTCCTCTACACTCAGGCTGACAGATTACCTCATCTACCCCGTTGTCTAGGAAAATGGCTGGCTTCTCACACTGATCTAAAAATTGACTATGTTGTAATGCTAATAAGAACAGCACAAATTATGAAACAAGTGGAGTCACATTAGAACACAGTGTACTCAGGCAGATTCACCACTAAGTAGGCCTGTCTGACACACACAGTCTTTAATGCATGCATCTCAACTATCGCAGAACAGGAAAAACATCCGGGCGCTTGCTACGACACATGCACCTTTCGTACTGGGGTGTATATTTGGATCCCTGCCATCTGGATAGAAGATCAGCAACCCCAGTTTTCAGCTCAAGAGAGTTTGCTACAGATGGTGAGTACCCGGGAGGAAGGAGATCCCGCCCAGGTTGGCAGGTCAGAGCCTGCGAAGAACGCCTCCTGTCCTTGAAGGATCACCAAGCAGCTCTCAGGAAAACACCGCCATCCACCGCTTTCATGGAAGTTGTCATGGCAACCGTTTCCAGGTGTAAATGATCGACTCTCACAGCCAAAAGGCCACTGTCGAGCATGAGTTGGGGAAGATACATGAAACTCCTCTCTTCACTGCCCAGCAGTGCTGAGGGACTTGGCAGGGCTCCAGTTGAAGACATTTAATGAAGACAATACATGAAGAACTCACAGCTTTTAAAAGGCAGGTGCTGCCCACGTCGCCAGCAGCGGGACAGAGCGCGGCAGTGATGGGTAACCGAGTTCTCACACGACTGTTGCACACACTCCTTTTGGCTTCTGCTGTCCTTTACACAGATTAATAGCAAGTATCCCCAGAGAATGCGTGCTGATTTCACTAGGAAATGTAAATGAGTGTATTTTCCAATTCCAAACTAGTTCAATTTGGAACCATTTGGAACCATTTTAAAGCATTTTAAAGGATAAAGCAATATTCCCGAAGCTTTCAGGGGAAAAAGTGTAATTTATGAAGAAACTTGAAGGAGACTACCCTTAGATTTCTCAGCCACAATGGTGCAGGAAATAATTTTTCAATATCTCATCAAAAGCGAAGGAGTTTTCCAATATTGTGTTTGACAACAAAATATGATTTGCAATTAAAATAATTCTCAGATACATGGATGATAACTGAGGCTCCACGTCACCAGTAACCCTAGCAATGCACCAGTGCTCAGATGCTCGGGTCGAGAGCTGTGTGTGGTTCCTGTTCTTGACCTTGGGAAGAATCTGCCATGACCTCCAGTGGGGCCGACAGGACACTGTAAAGGGTGGCTCCACTCCCTCTGTGGTCTCTCTACCCTTAGGCACCAACAAAAAGTTCAGCGAAGCTGAACAACTGACCACAAGCATTATAGACATGGGTTTATTTCAGAGAGATCTGCAGCTGTGCTGGTAGTTTTGCTGTCATCTATTTGTTTTGTCTAAGAAAGTGGGCTATGAATTGCTTCACAGGAAATCCTGTCAAGAGAGTTATGCCATCTTGGACTGAAGATTATAGAGTTAGTACAAAATAAACAAAAGCCTTCGGATTCCCAGATTTCACTGCACCAGAAACACATTAGTCCTTCGGTGCAGAGACAAGTGTGTGGAAGGTAGGAATCATTCTGAGCATGGGAACCATAGCTCAGAGATAGATGCGGGGGCCTTGGTCAAGCCTGGACATCACTCAGCCTTGCTTACCTTTAGACACTCAGAACAGTCTCAGTAGCCTACAAGTAGAGGAAGCCATCTAAACACAAGGCCACCTTCGTCATAAAGGGCTGCATATGCAAAGCAGTGAATATGATGCTGCAAGTGGGGATCAGGACACGTTTTTGCAACATCATAAGGTTAAATTACCCTGAGGTCAGGAGCTACCTGGAAATAGAAATGCCGAGAATGACCTGAGGGAGCGACTCTAGCAAGGAGAAGACGAAGTCTGTGGACTTTTGCGCAAGTTGAGAATAAATTGTCCACATTAGGAAAGAAATCCAAATGGCTCTAAGTTCAATGACTATATAAATAAGAATACAGTTTATTTCAAGCTACATATGAAGTATTTCATGAATTGAGCCACATTTATGAGGTCTAAAGGGAATTTTCATTGGTTTCCTAGTATGATCTATCAGATTAATGGAATAACTTCTATTAAACCATCCTTATATAAATTATTGGAATGAAGCTTTTTGACTGAATATAATGTGCTAGTTATTTACTTGAGATTTTCACTGATATTCATGACAGAACCCAATCCACAGAATACGTGTGTGTGTGTGTGTGTGTGCAGAATCTCTACAAGCTAATCTATCAATGTCATAAGCATCTTGAAGTGTTCTGTCTCACTATACTCTGCTTATATAAAATGTATGTAAACACAGCCACGCAGTGCAGGCTGCTTCTGTCCAGGCTTTAACATTCACTCAGGCCAGTTGTACTCAGAGTCCTCAATGTGTGTGTCCTCTTAGTGCTTCTCTATTATGGGGTGGTCTTCTCCTGTAAGACTATACCACATTGCTCATCTACCTTTGGATAGATTCTGGAATGATTCCAAGTTTTGAGTTCTTAAAAATACTATTTGGAAAAGGGTGTGTGAGTTTGAGGAACAAAAACATGCCAGATGCTGGTGGTTCACTCCTGTACTCCTAGCTGCTCAGGAGGCTGAGATCTGAAGACCATGGTTCATAGCCATCCTGAGAAGAAAAATCCACCAGTTAACTAGCAAAAAGCCAGAAATGGAGATGTGACCAAAGTGGTAGAGCCAGCTTGGAACAAAACAAACAACAACAACAACAACAAAAACAAGCAAGAATTCATGGCTATGAGTTCAAACCCAGTACCAGCACACACACACACACACACACACACACACACACACACACACACACACAGCATGTAAAGACTACAGTTATTGCTTTATACAGCTGGTTCATGTTTAACTATTTGATAAACTATCAAATTATTTTCCTATTGAGGCTAAGCTACTTTGTGGTCTCACCAGCACTGGAATTTATATTTGCACCACATTTTTGACAATACTATATTGTCAGGCTTTCTTTTCTCTAACTTTACCTTTTTGAATAAGTATATAATAATTGTAGTATATCATTTTTTGTTCATTGGGTGATTTCTTAATGACCAGTGGTGTTGAACTTTTTTTCATGTACTTATTCATAATTTACCTTCTTTGGTGAAATGTAAGTTCGGATATTTTCTTTTTTTCAAACTGCATTTCCCTCCCTAGCTTTTGGTAATTCTCTCTATATAGTAGATAAATGTCCTATGTTGGCAATGTGTGATTTACAAATGTGTTCTAAGAATAAGAGTTCTGTTTTTCGTTCTCCAAACAGAATCTTTCAACACACAGATGTTTTTAATTTGAGTGCTCTACCTGGCATGCTAAAAGTTGACAGAGAATAAATGCAGAGTAGAGACCATAAAGTTCAGATATGAAATATGGGCCTCTTCTGTCTAACCACCAGTGTCAGCAGGACCTACATGCAGTCAAACTGAGAAAGGCTGACAGCCAAAAATAATTCCATTTATTCCACAATACTAATCTTGAATGGCCATGTGATTCACAGCTCCAACTGAGTTATACTTTTCATTATTTTGAAACTTAATTCGGAACACCCCTGCTGTACCACCATCTAGAAATTATATGAAAAACAGAAAACACTGAGATTAGTCTAATGTCAAGCTGCAAATCACAGGTAACTATCGTCTCTAAGGATTGGGGAAATGCCTGGGAAACTAATCATGTGGCTCTACAATGCTGTGGATGCAAACTTTATTAGGAAAAAAATTTAAGTGAGAAATATAATAATCCTCAAGATACACTATAAAAGAAATCAATTCTGTCCCCAGTTTTCATAGATATCTAACTTTCCCTTGTTATATTAGAATCATTTTGGCAAAAATAAAAAGATATTTGGTGACACATTGACCTAGAAATTACCTGTGAGAGACATGATAACTATACCGTGAGACTACTATGACAAGAAAGCATCCTAAAACATCTTAAAACAAGTTATTTTTCCTAGAAATGTGAAAATCTGTGGAGGGTCTAGGACAAGTTATTTGAAGAATATAGTAAAGAGGCCAGCATGATAACTGACCAAAAAAAAAAAAAAAAAAGGCAGAGGAAGGAAAACAGGAAACTGCACCTCAACCCAGAGATGATTTTTTTTCAGTTCATTTGAATAGAAATTTTCTACCCTAGCAAAACATTTGCCCAATCATTTATTTTCGATCCTGGAGAATAGGTAATAAGACAGCAGTGGAGAGCCGCCCCTGTGTGTTCTACAGGATAGGACAGGAGTGAGCCCCCACACTGCGCAGCTCAGAATGGGTGGAGGCCCGCAGTGTCTCTGGGGTCGCATGCTTTGAACCAAAAAGAGAAACGGTGGCCTTTGCTCCAGAGAGCTGCAACCCTTCTGTACGTCCCCTTAACAATGATTTATTAAGAGAGAGGGGGAGGAGATGAAGAGAGAGAGGGAGACAGGGAGAGAAAGGGAGAGGGAGAAAGAGAGGGAGAGAGAGATAAAAGGAGAGATAAAGGGGGAGAGAGAGAGATGTTCTCCTGTGCACTACTTCTTTCACCTGGAGGACGGCTAAAGGATGTAGATAAAAGAAAATAGCAATGCCAAATGCTTTGCTTGATGGCTGTCTGTGAGATTCCCAAGCTTGTGGGTCGGGACAGGCCCGTGACCCCTCGCCAGGCCCCGCAGCTGCAGGCACGCAGTTCTCTAGGAGTGCCCCCGTGGGTGGTCCGAGGGGGAGGCAAGGCATCCATTGTGCAGAAGCGGGCGTCTGGAGCAGCTGTACCACAAGCCACAAGGGCCACAAATGACCCACAGAGCTACACTCACACGCTTGATTCAGAAAACCAGGTTTTGCTTTTGTTGGTTGGAGTTACTCACCGTATTCGAAAGCAGGTTGCTTCTTTGGGCGTGTGGGGGTGAGTTATCCTTTCCTTTACTAAACACTGGATTTTTATGATGTAGACATAGGAAAGGGAGGAGCACACAGGACAGGGAAAGGGATGGAGAAGGAAGAGGATTGGCTGTGGGTCTGATGTTCTGTGCTCCGAGCCCGGGAGCTGGAGCCTACAGAAAGGCAGGTAGGGAAGAAACTGCCAATCATCAGTGTTCAGGAAGCTTCTAAACAATGTGAACCCATTATCTGTCCCATAAAATAAAGTAAGGGATAGCTGGAGAGTGCTTCTAACACAGCTCCTTCCAAGCTGAATCCTCAGAAACACTTTCCCAGTCCCTCCTTCTGACCTGACATACTGCAGTTTGGCCATGGCTGCAGACAGAATACTGATGATTTTACAGCAATTTAGCAAATGCTTGTGGTCTTAGACCTGGAAGATTCTGTTGCTCTAGGAAATACACACACACACACACACACACACACAC